>NC_063204.1:17973824-18340074 GCF_017589495.1 Alosa alosa
GAAATGTTCACCCCAAGGTCGACTGTTACAGCGGTGCAGGGCCGTCGACATCGAAAGTGCACAGGCTGAAGGAGGAACACAGCTTTGATGTGCAGTGTAGTAACACAGAGGAAGGCCAAGCACAGGTGGATTCGGAGGATGTGGAGAGAGAGAGACGTTAAGGAGGAGGAGGAGGAGAGAGACGTTACCCAGCAGGGACAAATTGAGGAAGAGGTCAGAATAGCTACTGTAAATGTTAGCAGAATGAAGAGGGATGTTTCATGCAGGGAGGGCTGTTGTGTGTGTGTGGAGGGCTGGGTGACCACCTGCTCCTCAGCTTTCGATTGACATGCATTTGAGCGTTTCTCTGCAACATGCATCAGTAGCAAAGAAGCCATTTGCATTTTACATTGCGCTATTCGATTGTCGTCGAATAATAAAATAAGTTATCCACAACAAATCAACGAGTGGTCGGCCTCAGAACGCACTCAACTTTTTGAGATCTGAAGTCAGTCATGATTGGTCGAAATTGTTGTCAATCTTGATGCAGTACAACAAGCAAACCTATCACATTTCTGTGCGCATACAGGCAGGTACACACAGGGACGGATTAAACAAATATGGGCCCCTGTACACAATATCAAAAAAGCCCCCCCCCCCCCCCCCCCTGACGCGTGCTTTGCAGCGTGCAGCCAGCTTCTTTTTGCTGTCGCTGTGCAGGCTGGTGCACAATTGCACACAATGAAAATGTAGTACATTATGTCATATATTATAACTCAGGCCCACACAGAAATGAATTCCAGCAGCTGTTTTTATTATTAGGCTGTTCACTAGTTCGCCCTTCTATATGATTGCTTCAGCTAGACTAGAATGTATGGGAGAAGTGCGTGTTTGGCAAGGTAGCTGTCCGTGGTCCTGGAGTGCCTGGAGCGGATATCGCGATAAAGCGATGACCGCTTGCACCCCCCTGTGTAAGGAGGATGAGTAACAGGGCAATTGGTGAAATGGAGGAGTAGGGGGAGGAGGGGGGATGATTTCGCGAACGTCGGAGCGTGTGACGTATGGAAAAGGAGGTCGGCAGTGGGTGAGTTAATTGCTGTCAATCATCCCGAAGGCTCCACCCGAACTTTGTTTATAAAACATGATTTCACTAGTTCGCCCTTCTATATGATTGCTTCAGCTAGACTAGAATGTATGGGAGAAGTGCGTGTTTGGCAAGGTAGCTGTCCGTGGTCCTGGAGTGCCTGGAGCGGATATCGCGATAGAGCGATGACCGCTTGCACCCCAAAAGATCACAGAGAAAGGCCGCTACCAACTACATAAGTGCTTGCTGAGCGAGTCGTAAATCCGCTAGATTGGAGCGGATGTAAGACTGGTAGGCATCCGAGGACCAACGCCCAGTATTTTAATTTGATGTCCGATAAGCCGTTGGCGCCTGTTGTTGGCAGCTCATATCTTGAAGGAGTGTGCGGAGTAGCGATCCGGCGGAAAACCAGATTTGACTAGAATGTTTTTAAGAGTGTCTGGAATCTGTGGCGAAGTGATGGGTAGCCCTTCGCCTGACTGACCGAGCGGGCTAGTAGACGAGCTTGAGCTGACCGATATGAGATGTAGTAGTGAGATAGGTATTGGAAAGACTGAAGATCTGAGGAGTTAAATGGATATGGAGTGTCCTTTTCGGGACTGATCGGTTTTACTCTGTTTGATGGTAAATCGGATGGTGTCTTGGTCTAGCTGCTCTAGATCTGGGCGATGCAACGGTGGACATCGGGAATGAAGAGAGACGAAGGGCATGTAAACTCGCTACATCTCAGCAGCCCAAAAAAAAAGGCCAGTAGAAACATAACGGAGATGGTGGAATCGAATCGCGGTGACATGAACCCTTTACAGGGTAGCGAGGCAGGTGGCGAGAATGCTTGAGGTAATGGGAAGGCGGGAGTCTTGGGGGACTGACTGTTGCCTCACGGATACCCTTGATTAACAAGCCTATCCTGGTGTCAGAGAAGGAAGGGCATTGAGCCGTGGAGGAGAGTTTGTAGACTAAAATGAATGCCAGCTAGGTAGACTCTAATGGAAGAGACTTTGATCCCGAGTGAAGTGTGGGCGTAGGTGATAAATGATGATATGGTGACTGCATCGAAACTGGGAAATGGTAGTGAGTGCTTTGCATGGAACTGTTTGAAGCACGACCAAGCAGTCCAGTAGGACTGCATGGTCCTGGGTCTTGCAGGGCTTGGAGGGCTAGGTCGGCCCGTGATGGGCTGAAGATAGCTGAGGGGTGGTTTATAGGAAGATGGTCTCCGAAAAGCTGGGGAGTTGATGGTCGGGGGTTGACTAGTGGACACTTTCGGCGCGCGCCGTGACTGGGGCTATTGCAGAGGGACAAGATGGCTTAGAGTCCCTAAAAACGCGGTTATGGAGCTCCATATCGAGCCCCTCCCCAGTAGGGGTTTTGGTTCCAGAGGCCGACTCTGGCAGCGCGTTAGGCTGAAAACAGCCCGGTGATATGTGTAGAAATGAGCTCTCCCGTAGGGATAATGGCTAGACCGGCGATGATGGCCAGGTAGTCGCTCAGCTCTTTTCGTCGGCTGGGAACGCAAAACAGATGACTTCGTGTAGTTGGTAAAAGCTACGGTGAACTCAGGAAATGACAGGGTTTTGATGCTGGGCCAGAATTTTTTAGAGAAAAACCAGTTCGCCACAGACTAGATCCCGGTTATGAGAGGGAATAGGAAGGGAGGGAAGAATGGTTGAAAGGTCTACGCCTGCACCTGACAAGATGAGGTTCCTGGTGGACGCCGTGGACGGGTGGTGGTTTGAATGCTGCAGCGTGAGGAGGCGCTGGCAGGGCCTGTGCTGTGGCTAAAGAATAGTTTTGCTGCCGAACGGGACGTGCCGTGGTCCGGGCTCGCTGAATGCTGATGACCCGCTGCTGCGGGCTGGTCCAGCCGAGCGGGGAAGAGATGGGAAGGGAGAAAGGGGGAGGGAGGGAGCGTCGCTGGCGCCGCGACGGAAGGGGAGCAACCTGGGACAGGGTCGGGAAGTGGGGCGGGAAGGAAAGAGGGTTAGGGAGTAGCGACGCTGTCGCTATCGGGCCGGCTGAGACCAGGTGCTTTCGCTAACTTCGTAAGAGAGATGGGGAGCTAGTGAGGTGACTCTTCGAGCTGACGCCGTGAGTTGAGGCGCTATAATAATAATAATAAAGCTTTATTTGTATAGCACCTTTCATACACAGAATGCAGCTCAAAGTGCTTTACATTTGAAACATGTAACACAATAATAGTCAGTCAGTCATTATCAATCACTTTTTCTTTGCTGTTTATGTTATACTCAGCAACATATCAAAAATATAGAAAATGGCGCCATAAGACTGGCAGCCTTAACCCTCTTACCCCCACAAGCACGCCATATGGCAACTGTGGCAAGGAAAAACTCCCATATTCCAGGAAGAAACCTTGAGCAGAACCTGACTTAATAGGGGAGCCCATCCGCTTCTGGCTGGCTGCGCCCCTCAATAGTAGCAGATGTAGAATAATCTGAAAAATGTAGTCTACAGGATAAGATGAGTTAACTAAAAGCTTTCCTGTACAGGTATGTTTTCAGATCTTTTAAAAATATTTACTGAACTTCGCCTGCTTGATGTACAGAGGCAGGGTGTTCCATAGTTTGGGGGCATAATGGATAAGCATCTCCACTTTGTTTGTGGAGCACTTTGGAATGCGATTAAAAGATTAGAATTGGATGATCTAAGTTTCCTTTGTGGTTGATAAGATATTAAAAGCTCAGAGATATATGAAGGTGCTATGCCATTCAGAGCTTTGTAAGTAATTAACATAACCTTAAAATCAATTCTATAGGAAATAGGGGAGCCAGTGCAGTTCAGCCAACACAGGGGTGATGTGTTCTCTCTTCTTAGTCTTAGTTAAAAGTCTAGCCGCAGAGTTCTGTATGAGTGCCAATTTCTTTAGATGTTTTTGGGAAGACCAGTGAAAAGTGCATTGCAGTAGTCTAACCTGCTAGTGATAAAGGCGTGAATTAGCTTTTTCTGCATCTTGTTGAGTTAAAAGGGCCGCACTTTGGCAATGTTTCTCAAGTGGAAATAGGCTGTCTGAGTAACTTTACTGATATGGGGCTTAAACTTAACTCTGCATCTAAGATGACACGAGGCTTGTTACTTTTGGTTTGACCTGGTGTGCCAAGTTCCCAGATTACTAAGAATAATATCTAGCTTTAGTTTTGGTCCAACCAGAAGTACCTCTGTTTTGTCATCATTTAGTTTCAAAAAGTTTTGCTCATCCACTGATTAATGGAGGTTAGGCATGCAGTGAGGGAGCAAAGGCCATCTGGGTTAGTTGGCTCCACAGAAAGATACAATTGGGTATCATCTCTGAGCTGTGGAAGTTTACATTATGCTGACTTATGGCGTTTCCCAATGGGAGCATATATAGAGAAAATAGCAGGGGACCAAGGCAGCTCCCCTGGGCCACACCAAAAGGCAAGTCATGTTTTTCAGATACATGATCTCCTAGACTGATATAAAAAATCTCTGCCAGTAATGTAGGTTTGAAACCAGTTTAGAGCATTATCAGAGAGACCCACCCACTTTGCAAGGCGGTGAATTAGGATGCTATGATCAATGGTGTCAAATGCAGCACTCAAATCCAGAAGAATAAGGATTGAGACTTTGTTTGAGTCGGTAGCTAGTCTGAGATCATTGACTATCTTTACTAGAGCCGTTTCTGTGCTGTGATTTGATCTAAAACCTGATTGGAATTTTTCAAGGATACTGTTTTCGTTGAGGAAGGTATTTAACTGATTGCAAACAACTTTTTCAAGTACTTTGCTCAAAAAACGATAGATTTGATATAGGCCTGTAGTTGCTCAGATTGGTATGGTCAAGTTTTGACTTTTTAAGTAAAGGTTTCACAACAGCGGGTTTTAAAAGCAGTTGGAAATATACCTGTTTCTAATGAGGTATTTATTACCTTGAGAAAAAAGGGAGCTAAGCCTTCATATACTTTTTGAGGAATGTAGTAGGGATTGGATCTAAAACACATGTTGAAGAGCGGTTTGAGTTATAATTTTACCAAGCTCAGATTGAGTAATAGTGCTAAAGGACCTTAATTTTGGGGGCTGTTTTTGGGTGTACTATCAAACATATTACTTGTGTTACCAATAGCCTCCCTTATAGAAATGACTTTGTTTTTGAAGAAGTCTGCAAATTCTTCGCATCTTAGAGAGGATGCCTGACTGAGTGTGTCAAAAGGTGTTTGATGCAATAGCCTATCAATGGTAGAGAACAACACCCTAGAGTTTCTACTGTTTTCAGCAATTACCTTAGAGAAGTGGTTCCTCCTCTCATTCCGAATAGCTCTATTATAATTTGCAATTTTTTTTTTTTTTTTTTCACGGTGAACCTGTAACTTAGTTTTTCTCCATGTTCTCTCAGCTTTCCTACATGATCTTTTTAGATCATGGATATTTTCGTTCATCCAAGGTGTCAGTTTGCTACAGGGCCTTTTTTTAGTCTTTAAGGGTGCCACTCTGTCAAGCAGAGCCTAATTCACGATTAAGAGCCTCTACCATTTGATCAATGGGATGATGTAAAATATCTAAATTTATGGAGTCTATAAGAGCTATGAACTGCTGTTCTGCTCTAATGTCCAAGAGTCGCGATTTGATTGCAATTTCGGGATGAATTTTTGGAGTATGTAGTACAATATTAAAAGATACACAATGATGATCAGACATATTTATATCATTTACTGATAAGTCTGTGACTTCTATCCCTCTGGAAATGACTAGATCGAGGGTGTTGCCAAGGTTGTGGGTGGGTCCTGTAACATGCTGCTTTAGCTCTAAACTGTCCAACACATTAAGGAACTTACTGGCTTTAGCATCAGTTGTCTTATTGACATGAATATTGAAGTCGCCATTTACAATTATCCGATCATAGCTAGTGATGATGAGCGACATAAGTTCAGAAAACTGGTCGAGAAAGCCAGTCCATAGTTTAGGAGGCGGTATAAGGTTAATAGAAGTACAACTGGGTCAGCCTTCAGAGTGAGGGCAATATACTCAAAGGAAGCGAATTACCAAAGTTGACTCGTGTGCAACTATATTTGTTTGAGAGAATGGAGGCAATTCCACCACCTCGTTTGCCTTGTCTAATTGAGTGGAAGAAATTATAATTTGGGGGACAAGTCTCAACAAGAACAGCTTAAGCTGTCTGAAGTCAACCAGGTTTCAACAAGAAACAGAAAATCCAATTTTTTTCACTAATAAAATCATTGATTGCAAAGGTTTTGGTAGTAAGTGCACCTATATTTAGTAAACCCATGTTAGCTGAAAATGCCTCTGGCTTTTGAGGAATATGCTGAGGTATGGAAAGAATATTTGTTAGGTTTCTAGTTTTAAATTTGTCTTTTCTTTTTACTATACGTTGGGTAGAAATCAACGTTGGAATAGAACTATAAGCATAAGTCATGCTATTGCATGACACAGCTTGATCTATGGTAGTAGTATTGTATGTTACCCTGCAGAAAACATTCTCAGACCCATCCACATGTATAATGCCATTCGAATCAATACCTGGGGGGCGTGAATCTGTAATATTTTCTACAGAATGTCAATGTCTCAGTGTGGACGCTTATGTTGTCAGAGAGTAGCCTGGCTCCATGTTGGTTTGGGTGGAGACCATCACGCTTCAGCATACTGGGCCTCTCCCAGAACAAGCCCCAGTTGTTGACATAGGGATGCTTAGGGAAGCGCAGTAGCGTTTGAGCCAGGTGTGGAGATCGAACAGTCTGGACCATCTCTCAGCACCTTTTCTGTAGGTAGGGAGAGGCCCAGAGATGACAAAGCGTTTTTCTGTGCCCATCAGAGTGGTGATGAGAGTTTTGTAGTTTTCCTGCAGTGCTACTGACTGCTTATCTCTGATGTCGCTCGGTGCCCACGGTAATGATGATGTTGTTGACCTTGGTGTGGCGGGCCAGGATGCTTGGGAGTTTCTGCTGGATGTCAAGGACCTTGGCACCAGGGAAGCAGTAGACCTTGGAGGACCGCTACATGATGGGGGGGAATGCAGAGGTCTCTAACCATGGAACTGCCGGCGACCAGGGTGGAGGCTGATGAGGTCCGGGAGGGGGGGGGGCCGACTTTGAGGAGGGACCAGGATGGTTGTCTCGGGCTGAGGGGCTCCTCATCCCCGGTCAGAATGGCATAGCGATTTTCCAGTCGTGATAGGTTGGGCTGGGCCTGAGTGCCGTCCCGACCGCCTGCCGTGCTTGTGATGCTTGCTTCTACGCCATGGCTCAGGCTGGTGGGAGGGAGCTGGCCAGCAGAGCAGGCTTGGTTCTCCAGCAGAGGCCGGGAGAGGCAACAGGGACAGAAGTTGCATTAGTGCATGGCATGGTTAAAGTATTGGAGGACAGAGTGAAATCAGGGCATCTGGCATTTGTATGTGTAAGAGAGGTAACGCATTTCACGGAGAGAAAGGTGTCGAGGAACTGTTCATCCTTCTCAATCTGATGGAGGGTCGCTATTCTGGCTTCGAAGTTCCACTATCTTTCGCTGAGAAGGACGCGATGAGTCGCAGCCTGGTGCACAGCTGAGGGGAGGCATCGTGGTCGCCGGCGAGGGGCTCGCCGGTGTCAACTGTTTTTAAACGCTTGTTTGCTAGTTGGCTAGCAACAGCGATATCATCGCAGTTCCTTGATAACTCAACACAGGTAGCGGTAAGTAATCTGAGAAGATCTCACTTTTATATTGAGTCACTAGTTTTGAGAGAGACGTTAGAAGGAATTTGATGCTTTTCTTCTTCCAGATATCGCTTCCTTGGCCCGGTATTATTTGCAGCCCTTGATACTGGCTTAACGCTTAACGCTAACGCTTGACAGAAAAGTTTGGCGATCAAGGTTATAGAGTCCGATAATCCAAAGCCTCGAAAGCAACAACAGTTTATGCAAGAGTTTGTTCACGAGATATAATCGGTAGCCAGTAAATCCTGTAGAAAGTAGATGGTAACAAGGAGATTTAAGATAGATAAGTTTGGAAGTTTAGGTAGTTACATACGGCCTGTGCTGTACAGACGGGGCTTCCGGAATGGAGAGGGGAGGGGAGGGAGGGAGCAGTCGTCGGAACGACTGGAGATGGGGCAGGCCTGGACCGAGTCCCGGCTAGGGAGGTGGATGGGGAGGGAAAGAAGGGTGGGGGGAGAGCGACGCTGTCGCCACCGGGGCCGCCTGGAGAAGTGGGGTTGGACCCGAAATACGGGCGGAGATGCGGCGGAATGGGCCTGAGCCGCTGACGTGGCAGTGGCTGTGGCTGAAGCAGCGGAATGATACGCCTGAAGCCGCGTGTGGTGCCGAAAGTGCTGTCGGGCGCATCTCGGTTCGCGAGGTGGCTGGTGGTGTGTGCTTCGTCCGGCTGAATGGCCGGCGGAAGGAACCGCGTTGGGATGCCAGAAGGAGCAGCTTGCTTCCTGGTCTGGGGAGGAAAACAAAGTGAGGGAGCGGGAGGGCGAAAAGACCGGTTATCCGACTGCGCTAGAAGGCGGAGGAGATGAAACTTCCCATCCGGACTATGGAACGCGATGCCGCTGAATGGAGAGTGCTGGCGATGCTAGAGCCACTGTCCAGTGGGTAGGGTCAACGCCTTGCTGGCGCTGGGTCCTGGTGCTGCCGCGAAGCTGAGGCTGCTGAGCTGGAAATGCTGCCCGCGACGGGCAGGAGAGGAGCACCTTCTGCAACCCTGTGTCCTGGATTCCCTACGCTGGCGGCGCAGGGGAACTAATAAGATTATTTTCGCCCGGCGGAGGGCCCTGGGTGTCGGGTGTTGGCGGGACGAAGTTGTCCTCCAGATCGCTGGAAGAGGCGTGGATTTCCAGTTCCATGAGAGCTGTCTTGTCAATGCAAACAATACGCAGACTGAATGATTTCGCAACGCCGGAGCGCAGGACGATGGAAAAGGAGGTCGGCTTAAATAGGCCTACCCTGGCGGCAGTGGGTGAGTTAATTGCTGTCAATCATCCCGAAGGCTCCACCCGAACTTTGTTTATAAAACATCATTTATCTCCCTTTGCTGTCCAAACAGCAACATTTTTAACTAAACGGACCGGACACAGTTGTCATATCTGACGGACCGGTAGCAGGCACGTTGATAGTATTTTGTGAGAGGTGGTGCTGATCATATTACAGGGGGTTCGGGGGGTGTCTCCCCCTGGACATTTTCAAAATTCTGGCTGTTAAATATACCCTTTTAACGCAGTTTGGAAGGGGCATACAAACTTTAACAGAGCAAGCAGGGCCCGTTTTCTGTCTGACTCAGGTGACGTGAACATTGGCTACCTGCATGATAAGGTTTTCACTTCACTGCTGCTTGACACTACCTTGCGTGGAGACATATTTCACGTTAACAGTGGAGATGTTAGCAAAACTATAGAGTTTGGTAAATGGAGATGCAGATCATCTCCCTAATTAATTTCTTTTGCTAACAGCCCACATTATCGCTCACTCCAGCCAGACGAGTGAAATAAGTGTAGGCCTATCTGTCATCGGCATCGCCATAGGCTATTTGCTACGATATAAGCTACTGTTAGGCCTACAACAAGTCGCGATTTATTAGGCTATCCAATCACTATGCTGTTTTCATGATCATTGCAGGAATCCACTTCATTCACCTACCCACGAGTGGGTCAGTTTCACTTTCGCAAACACGCATACACATTATAATGAGCACTCATAGACTACCACTTCCACCTAATCTTATGCCTCTATATTCTATGAATTAAACTATTTATTGATCAGGAAAACATTTAGTTTATTTTTCTTTCGGTCCGCGGTTCCATAACACCATTCAGTTGTGCCGCAAATTAACAGACAGAAGCACCGGGCATAATCTAGCCTAAATTCATGGCATTTCTTTTTTTAATCCCAGGGCCCCCATTGGCTGAGGGCCCCTGTGCACGTGCACACTTGGCACAAGCCATGATCCGTCCCTGGGTACACACACGTAGGCTACACACGCACACACTCAGAAAGACACTATGACAGAATTTATGATAGCCTGTAACAATGAAAATGTTTTGAGATGTGTGTATCTTCACTTAATAGTATGTGGGGAGATTGTAGGCTAAAAGTGTGTAAATGCTCAACATATGAAATAATTGATAACCACTTTCACTTCAAGATGGGAATTGTGGCACTGTAGCATCTCTCCCAAGATGAAAGTAAGTAGTGAAAGAGCGTATACATTTTTTTAACATGTTAAACCCTTAACAGCTCTTCCATGTAGGCTACTGCGCTTTATTTTTACTTTTTGAAACACAATGTGCGCATATATCCTCTGGTATGTCGTGTGCCTCAGCATATCGTATAAATAATCATGGTGGGCCACCATGGCCAAAAATGCCAGGCCCAGCCCTGGTACCTACTATGGGCTATTTAGTAATCATGACCACACTAAATCCATATCAGTTCAGTTAAATTAAACAACATGGCAGGAGTGAGCATGGGGTTAGTAATGGATATACCATACCATACCATATAATAGTGCCATATTGCTTTTACAACATTTCCATTTACAACTAATCGAGTTTTAAAACATTAAATTAGGTTTTCTAATTTATATTTCGTTCATCCTCCATCCTCAAAAATAGATCCAATCTGATAGTGTTAGCATCAGCTGTTGCCAAGCAACCCAACACTTGAAGCAGTCTCTGTTGTATAATATATAGCGCCTCTCTACCGTGACAGTGTATGCGCCCCGTCACAAGAACGAAAAAACATTCTTAGACTTTGCTAAATAAGGTTTTGATGCATGGCCTCAAAGCTTAGCCTCGTGTGACCATCCTGATCTTGCGAGCTCCATTTTTCCACTCGTAAATCAGTCTGGCTTCTTGCGATGGAGAAAACTTGGATCCATTTGCCAAACGAATGGCCAATCAGTGTTGGTTTTGAGGCGGATTGTATTTTCGTCGACGCTCTGTTAGTACATCATCATACGCTTTGTTGATACGATTGGTTTGGCCCATCTATCACCAACATAGGTGGTGCTAGATAGATGGTTTATCCAATCAGCTAACCAGTATTTTCACCCCTTCCCAAAAGTTCTCCAACGGGAAGTTTATGGAAGAATATTAGACTCAAATGTTTTGTACGTGTGTATCACGTTTTGAAACTGTAGAAATTATTTGTAACTGTAAAAATGATCCGTACAAGTAATTGTCAAAATTACAAATATGCCCTACACTTACAAATCTATTTTATGGGTACGGATCGGTTTTACAGCTACAAATCATCCTACAGTTAAACATATTTTACCATTACAAAAATATTCTACAATTACAAATCAATATTCTACGCACAAAAAGTTGTCCTACAGTTACAATATTTTCTGCAAGTGCACAGACTTTTGCACCACCTTAGGGATGAGAAGCGTCTCATACTGTATGTATTGTGTGTGTGTATCAGGAATTGTAACTGTAGAAATGATTTGTGATGACAGTTGTAGCGTACTGAAAAACAAACAAACAAGATATGTTTATTTACACCCTCTGTTCTCATTAGAGCACAAGGTAAATATCTAAAATACTGGTAATTATCAGAAAATAAGTCACTTCAGGTCGAAGCAAAACCCCTCCGCTGCGTGTCATTGTTTTGTTCTTCCTGTCGGGATTTATTTTCTGATAATTACCGGCGGACAATACATTATCCCTTACTTAAAAATAAAAATCTGCCTGGCTTCTATGGGAATTTAACATAGGGGTATGAATACTTATGCACCCTGTATTTTAATGAAGAACATTTATTTATTTACGATACATTATTCATTCACAAAGACAATTGGTGTCCTTTAAGGTTGGATTTTTCCTCATTTTTGTAAAGGCATTAAGATCCATTTCCAAAAGATTAATTTTTTTATTCCTCTTTTCAGTCAACTTTAGCATGGTGCTGAAGACTTTTTATAGGCACTGTACATCTGTAGCCTATAGGAAGTCTACTTTATTATATATATATATATATATATATATATATTTCATCTGAACATGGATAATTGGCTATTCAGACACTGTTGAAAGTTGCTTCATGCATTCAGCGCCAAACATTGGGCAAAATGATTGATAGGAAAATGAATGCCAATTGTGTACAACAAGCACTGGCGCCTTAATGCAGGGGCTTACCTGGGCTTCAGCCCAGGGGCCTCGACCAATGAAGGGCCTCCTAATACTAATAATGATAATCAATAATAATAAACGGCCGTGTCCGTATTCGCGGGGTCAGTCATAGCTTCTGGAGCTATAGCCTAATTGAGCACATCGCACTGCTCTACAATGACATCATGCAGAGGCCCCCTTTGTCTTCTCTTCTAAGTGTAACAAAATGTGACAAAACTTAATAAATCCCAACGGGTGTGTAGAGGAGCTAGAGGAGAGGCTGAAACTGACTGACAAACTTACAAACTCTGGAGATAACGTGGGTAGGATTGAAGCAACGATAAATGAATGACGTGGATTCCTGTAACTGTCCCTGAAAACAGAAGGCATAGCAGGTAAATATCGTAGAAAATAGCCTGGCAATGAAAGGGCTTTAAAAACATGTATTTCACTTGTCTCACTGGAGTGAACGCAGGACATGGGCTGTTGCGCAAAAAAAATGAATTATCTCCGTTCACCAAAAGCTACGTTTGTGCTAACCCATTCGCACAAATAATAGCCTATGTTATGTTTTCTCCATTGTTAACATGAGATAGCCTATGTCTCAATGTAGGGTAGTGTAGTGATAATGCATAAGGTAGCCACTATGTTCACGTCACATGAGCCAGTTGTTCTGTAGGCTAAAAGTATTTCTGTCCCTCCCAAGCTGCGTTAAAATGGTGTTAAGTGGACAGAATTTCAAAAAACCTCCTGGGGAAACCCCCGAGACGAAAAACACCTGCACTTTTGAAAAGCTTGAAACGTCCATATGTGTAGCTTAACCCATCTTTTACTGTAACTTAGCCAGCCAGTGTTATAAAAGTTCAACACTTGTTTCGTGCAGTGGGCCTTTTTGATAAGCAATGTCATGGGTAGGCTGTCGTGATTAAGGAGGGCTTTCTGTTCCTGTTTATGTAAAGGTTTTACATAGACTCAATAATGATAGGCTACACTGCATGTTAGGCTATTAACCAAAAGCGCACGTTATGTAGGCTAAATAGGCGGGTCAGATTGCAGCCCGGGTATCATTTAATCATAATTAATATTTGCGATTTGGGGGGGGCTTAAAAACGAATAGCCCAGTGGCCTCAGGTGGTATTAAGGCCCCCTGACAACAAGGGAAGCAACCATCTCTGAAATTGGCAGTTGAACTATTGTATATTTCAGGTGTTAAATCAATGTTAAATTCCAATCTTGGGTGACCTAGACAGATTTCCTACACGAGGCCACACCCTGTTTAATGACATCATGTAACTGCTGATGTCACAAAGCCACAAATGTGACATCATACAGGGCCTTACCAGAGAGGGATAAAGCGGAGCGAGAGGCGCAAACGTTCGACAATTTCCACGTTCGATTATTGCAAGGGGGAGGGGGGAAAATCCCCCTTTATGCAGACCAGAGTAAACCCTCGCTGCACTAATGTCAATGGAGACTTGTGGAATTTTACCAATAAATTGGTCATTATGTCTTTCTGGATTTGTTGAGGGTTTTTTGGAAAATTTTGTCATAATCTGTAAGTGTTTGGGATCATTTCAAGCCTAAAAGTGTAATTTGTTAGCATTCGGATTTGTAATAAAATAACTTAATATCAGACCATGCTGCTGCCAGTTACTGTCCAGTTGTTAGCATGCTAGCTAGCCTCTTAGCTAAGGTAACATTTTAAACGGAGAAGTGTAATTTCTTTGAAATGACAACAAGCTGAATAACATTACTGACATTAGTTAAAGTGGATAGTTTATACTCAAGTGAATTTGCAACAGTATATTAAGTTTAAGCGAAGTCCTTCAACTACTAGTCACTTGTTAGCGCATAGCTGTATTGCCATAGCTACTCCCATCCACTTGTATAGCATTTTAAGCTAGCGTTAGCTAGCTAGCTAGCTAGCTCAGTTCACATGACTAATTAAATTATTCATATCATGTCCTAAAGAATGATTCATTGGTATCATACATGATTATAGACAATAATACTGTGAACACAATTATGTTTATCTGTTCTTATTGCTTATTAAGAGAGAAAGTTTATTTAGTGACGTAAGGTGACACTCCCACTTATGCAGACCGGAACTGTCCCGTTTTGCTCCCATAATAACGAATTACGTTGCTCTATCTTGCTAGTAGAGGATCTTTGGCCTTACTGAAGAAGTCCATTTCAGTTCAGTTTCAGTTTCAGTTCATTAGGCTACAATGCAAGCGACCAGAACTGGTTAGCCTACAGCCTATGATAAAATGGGATGATATTTCAAACGAAAAGGTATGTGGAACAACTTTCAGGAGCTAGGTTTTTAATTAAACACAATTACTCTACTTTCTATAGGCTATTTAGTAACCATAACCAGACCAAAATCTATTCTGTTAATTTAAGCAATAAGGCATCTAGACATGTTTTTGTCAGACTACATTTGGACTACCGACTGGAATTAACTGTGGTCTAATTCCAAACTTAACCAGTCAAACGGACTTAACCGTTACATAATCCATACCAAAATGCGAGCAACAAGCACTGATTGGCAGTCTGAGGTAGAACGGTATGTGGAACAACTTTCAATATCTTTTCAATTGGGTTCCCACAAGTCATGGGATTTTGAAAAAGTCCATTTAAGACAGGCAGGGGATGTGATAACTGTTTTGAGCTAAGTCAGGGAATATCAGGGAATTTTGTGCATTGTTCAAAATTGTGTTATAATATGGATGTTTTTTTGCCTGCACAGCAGCACAAAGGCAAACTTTTTTTGTACATTAGAGGTAATCAAAATTCAGCTTTTTAGTTCATAAAAGTTCCCAATTTCATATTGAGAACCTTTACTGTAAGCTTAATTAACCTACAGACTGTATGCTATTTAATTATCACAACCAAACCAAATTTAAACTTAGAAATTAGAGTTTGGGTGTGAAATTGAAAACATACATTGCAATATCTTTGGTATTCCACAAATGGTTACTATGGCTAATAAGTGGTTTCCAAGGTGATCCTAAAGTCATTTGTATTCATTTTTTAATGGGTTAATTTACTTTATCATCCGGAGAGAAAAAATACTCTTCTAATTGGCTGGCGGGGTGGCTTTTAATTCTGAATAACGGGACACCTATGAAGTAGATCTGGTAAAAAAAAGTTTAATCGCCGTTCCATATCAATGCTTATGAATGGTAACTATAACAACGATAGTAGGAAGACGGTTGAGCCTGGAGGCAGGCTTCGCAACAATGGAATCAACTGTAAACAAGCTAAACAGTTCTTTGCCCCTCGCCCTCGCCCATTAATTCCATATAACAGGACACCTCGGCAGACGTTATCCCTTACATAATTGATTCTATTTGCTGGGCTGTCAAAGATTATGTGGGTTGCGTTAGAGTGTTCTTACAGTTGTAGAGGGATGCCATGGAGATTACTAGAGTGCAGATGTGGTCGTCAAGGCGGTCACTAGCTGTGGTCATTGTGGTGGATATAGGGCAACAGCTTGGAACAAAGGCATAATATGTCCTTGACATGACCATTTTAAAATGAATTTGAAGATTTTAACAACAATCTATTTGCCTTGAAAAGTTCTGCGTGCTTTAAAGGCAGTAGATAGCTGCATGTTTAAAATAAGGAATCTATTGTCTTTCAGAAGATAATGGATTCTAATGAGGATGCAACTGCACCTGAGGAGAGAAGCATCACAACTAATGATGGTTAGATTTCTGAATCTTTCCCTTTCCATTATAACTTTACAATTCACCTGTTACAATAATAAAATGTGTTAATCTTCTGTTATTCAGCTTATCCATCTGCGGTTCAGCCAGCCTCCACAGAGCCCACAGCAACAAAGGCTCACATGGGATTCCATCAGCACTTACTTTCCACCTCCAGGATCCAGATGGAGATGATGCCATTTTATGAGTACATTATGGATCTCAGTGAGGAGTAAGTTACTCTCCTTATGTGTCCACAATGTGTGTAGCATTAATGCCATTATTTAATTTATTTCACACACATACTTTTTCTAAAGTGACTATATCAACCCCAAGAACTTGCTCTAACAGGTGCTTTACAACCACAGTAACACAGTCAATAATCAATTTGAATGTTTTTCTCTGAAGGGAATGGGAATCTTTTGCTGATGCTATGCACAACCCTGTAAGTATGATTTGTCTTAACTGCTATGTTTTTTCCCTAATCTGAAATCTTGTGTTGCAGTGTTGAGACAAAATCAAATGTTTTCTCCCCATTCAAAACAGGTGACAAAGGCACAATTTCTCACAGTGTGTGTAAACGTAGCTAAACATGTTACTTTGAGTGCACTAAAAATCATCACACCAAGCCTTGCCAGAAGCCTAGGAGAGGACTCAGAACTGTTGAAGGCACCAGACGAGAGCCAGGATATCATCGAAGTTAATAAGGGGGTATTGACCAAGGTCATTCATAAAGCAGGTAGCAGGTCATCTCTAAGATCCTGTGATGAGCCACCCATGAGCTCACACAGTTCTTCTGGAAAGAGGTATGTTGTGCCAATGCCAATGGCCTGGCAGATTGATAGAGGTGATAGCCGTACCTATTTATGAATTTATGTATTTCTGCTTGTGCTTCTATGCTGTATAAGCTTTTTAAATAAAATGTTTGAGGCTGTAGGGCATGTTATAGGCTAACTACCAACTATTGTGATCTTTTGAAGGTCCAGCACCTCCCTGCAGACTACTTTAGTACCCCAGCATGGCATCACAAAGGAACATATCCTGCACAATGTCCAGAGGAGTCTTACTAAATTGAATGAAGCTGGCTTGACTCCAGCTTCAGAAGAATGGATTGACACCATTGTGACAGAAGTCACACATACAATAGCTTCAACCTTTACCGAGACCAGGCCAGATCTGCAAAACTCATCAAGATGTGCACTTTCACTTCAAAAGACCAAGAGCATTGAACTGATGAAAAATATTTCTTTGAAGTTGAAATCATATATGGATCAACAACATAAACCCTCAAAAACCCAGGCTTCTTGTGGAAGACAATTCCATACTGGTCTCAACTACTGCAGAGGCAATGGCTACCATCATACACGAAATGGAAACATGTTTGGATGGAAATGAAAAGAACCATACTGCTAAAAAACTACTAACGACCATGAAGAGGGCTGTTAAAATTCTGGCTTGCCAAAGTGTTTCTTCAAACCATATTCCTGCTCTTGATACTGATGACCTTGGTGAGCTTGACGTTTGTGAGGAAAAGAAATTCAGGCCAATGTTCAAGGAGAGGCCAGAATGTCACAAAAGCAAAGAAGGCTATCAGTGATTTTCTAAGCTGTGCATTCCACATCCTCAACTGGACCTTGCTTTTCATCTAGGTCTGTTCTTAAAAGTAACATCAATATGGATGATGAGGATCTTTTCTCTAGCCACTCTCCTCATTCAGTTTACTCTGTTGGTTCTATAATTGAATCCACTGAATGTGCAAGAGAATCATTTATAAATGAGGAAACAGTGAGTGAAACCCTATCTGGCGAGCCCTCGGTCATACCAAATGCATCCAAGAATAAGATTGTTGAAGCGGCAAAAGGGCTTTACGACAAAGTCCAACTAAAGTTAAAGGAGTTTTTGAAGAACCCACTGATTCTGTGGCGCAAAGGCATGTCAACCCCTGATATCGAAACAATAGAGGCCATGCAGGTTATGGATGTTTTTTCTGCTCAGCACTCAGGTGTGCAACCAACCAGTACTTGCAGTGAGCAGTTGCAGCCCCGTACCAGGCCACTGCTCAGAAAGGTACATAGTGATGGCACACATAGTGTGGCTTTAGGTGAATTTTATTTGACCCAGACTCAACTTGATGAATGCACAAGAGATGCCTTGAAAGGGGTCCTTACCACCCTCTTGTCCAAGGAGGCTGAAGAACCATGTTTACCTTCCAGTGCCCCTGCTGACACATTTGTGAAAAAAGTAATTTTCCATCTGGACGATTTGATCTCTTCAAGCTCTTCAATGACCTTAGATAGCAGCAGTGATCACTCCAGCAAGTATTCATTTGAGAATATCACAAGGACTTCTTATTCAACAGGCAGAAAGTCCTCTTCTTTGGCATGTCTTCAGAAACTGTCTTGTGAAGTGTTTCAAACAAATGCTCTTACGACTGTAAGCGAAGCCGTACTTAAAACAGTCAGAAGCCATAATTCTAATGGCACACTGGACCAACATTATTTGCCAGAAAGGGTTCAGGTGAGCTCCTTCTTTTTCCTTCCAGTGGAAACAGAGGTCTCTGACACTAACACAGACACACCTAATGTAGATGTAGAGTCTGCTGCATCAATCATGGTAAATCAGTTTGTGACTGACCTGCAGAGTTGTGTCGAATCTATGCATTCAATCAAGGTGGAATGTGACAAGCCACATAAGGGGAATTTCTTCACTAAAGCTTCAAAATTGTATCAAAATCTGCAGAACAAGATGGAAGAGTTTTTTGATCAAAGACCTTTCAAGGGAATAGGCTTGGACAAACTAGTAAAGGAACCTACAAAAGAGCAAAATTCCAACAGTGAGTGTGAGCATCCCCTTTCAGAAGAGCACAACATCCACCCACTGGTTGATCTCAAGGACACCACCAAAGAAGTTCTGGGTAGGGTTTTGACATTATACAAAGACGAGATGGAGGGTGAAAATGCAGAGTGTGATACATCACTTG
The DNA here is from genome assembly GCF_017589495.1 of Alosa alosa. NCBI lineage: Eukaryota > Metazoa > Chordata > Actinopteri > Clupeiformes > Clupeidae > Alosa > Alosa alosa. Next base: position 17,992,651 of record NC_063204.1, read on the forward strand.
CTGTCTCAACCGAAGAAAAGAATATAATAATGCAGCTTGAAGCTTAATTTGTCCCACCTGAGTCACCTATTCAAAGACTTGGTGAAGAGGATTACACTGATGAAACAGTCCCTTCACCTACAAAGCTTAGCCAGAAACTCTCAGAGGATGAGTTTCAAAGTAAAACCGCAAAGCTTGTGAGTGATGTTTTACTGCTTACTATCAGGAGTTCAACAGACTCTTGATTCACACAAAGTGGCTGGTGCTTTCATATCCAAGGCAGACCCACAAATGTCTCCCCTGGAGGTTCAGAATGCTGCTTCTGATTTAGTCACAGAAGTGACTAATGTGGTGCAGAAACTTCTGGATGCCACAGACACCCCTGATATTCCAGCAAGCCCATGCACTGACATGAAAGAATGCATTGATAAGGATATAGAACCTTCAGAAAGCATCTCTCAAACAACTGAAGATGCTGATGTGAAAATCTGGTCCAAAACTTGCAAAACATTCCAGAGCTTCAGGAGAAAACTAAAAAATGTGTTTGCCAAGTACCACCTCGCACACTCCAAAGCTGAGGAAAAAGACAACGCAGAAGCCATTAGCAAGGTGCTTGGTTTTATTCTGGAGGAACTTGTTGATTTGGATTATTCAGGGGAACAGATAACAGACAACATTGGAGAGGAGGATGACCAGTTAATGAAAGAACCACAAAGGTCAAATTCTTACTCATCCACTGCTTCCAAAAGCAAATTATCAAAATTGAGGTCTGAGGTCTTATCTGGTGCAGTCCTCAGCCTTAGTAAGACACCTGCTGAAGCACCTCCTGTGCGACATGTTTATAGTGACATGAATGATATGGATGAAAATGAGTCCTCTCCTATCTCTCGTGATTCAATTATCAACATTGTAAAAACCATCTCTGCTGAGCTGGTGCAGAATGACTCTCTCCCACCCACTCAGGATCTTACCTCAGTGGGGGAAAGGCTGCTGCTGAGTCTCTCATTACATAAGATTGCTATGTAATGAGAGACTCAGCTCACTCTCCCGCAATCTTTGTAATCTGATTCACCATCTTTACATCAAGGACCAAAAAGGAATGACGGCCACAAAGTCTGTCTCTGATTCTCTTCTTTTGAACTTGGGACAGAGTGGCAAATTCCTCAAAAAAGATATTGTCAGACAGTTTGTTCAGGTATATGCTGAGGAGACAGTGAAGCATTTTTTCCTTCCTTGCTTCAACATTCCATCACCTTGGAAAATGGACGTTGGAGCAGTTTTCCAACATGCTTCATCCTCTGCATCTTGCCCCAGTTTTCTACATTCTTTGTCTGAAATAGTACCCCAAGGTGCCTCGAGATCTCCTTCACAAATACTGCAGAGCACATTACAAGATCTTCCTACAGTCATGACAAGAAATGTGATGAACCTGCTAGCCCCGACTCTGCAAACAACAGAGGAATTAGAGGCCCAAACAGACCAGCAGCCATTACCTGATAGTATGTGTCTTTTTAGCAGACCTTCTTCAGGTGATCCGACACAGATTTCAGTGAGCGAGGATATTATTATGGGTTCCTCTTATCCCTCTCTGAACCCAATGGATTCCACCTCAGAGGATTACAGCAACCTGGTCTCTATATTAGTCATTAGACTACTTTCTAAAGTGAAGGACCAAGAGTCACTCACTGACAATATGTTGGACATATCTAGAATGCTAATTGACAGGATAACCAGAGAAATTGATGCTGCCTTGGGCATTGCAAAAAGTAAGGCATGTCCACATGATGTGAGAATCAGAAAAGTCTTCAAAGCCATTTACAATAATCTCTTGCATGAGTTTGGCGGTAAGGAGATTCTTCTGAAGGTGATGATGTCAGAGGATCCTTGCTTTGAGAAGTGTCTGGTCACCTCCCTAACACGTGAGTTCATGCAAACCACTGATACGCCAAATCCAAAGGAAGAGAAGACCAAGAAACGGACACTTCGGTTCCTACCAAAAATTTCCAAAATCAAAGCCTTTGTTGATATCAGTCTGAAGGTAAAATACAGTATCTTTAATTGACATAGCCTACTACAATTACTGTTTACAATTACTGTTTTGTTCAAACCTTAGACAATTACCCTTATGTCATTTCATTGTATGCTTATTTGTCAGAAATCAAAGTCAGGCAATGATAGAAAGGCGCAGTCCACCAACATGGATCAGAACTTGATCATGAACATGGATCCGATCTCTGCTCATGCTGATCCAAGTAAGACATTGGTCATTGCTTACCTTGTGTTGCACCAGTTGCCTCGAGCCGCACGACTACATTTGCTTTACCAGAGAAGAAACCTCGCCGGGGCTTTTTCTCCAGAATCATTTCCAGTTTATCCAGAAAATCCCCAAAGATATGCCCAGAGGCACTTCATTGATATTCCAAGAAACATAGTTAACATTGTATTGCTAAAATGTTACTATGTATGTGTGGACTAATTGGTGTCACGTATGCTGTTCACCACACGCAGGGGCTCAATGTGACATCCAAGTAGTGTATCACTCTCCAATTGTTTTTCAAAGAATTAGTTAACAAAGAAGGCATTATTTAAAATACAAATAGAAATCCATTCAATGGGCATTATCCTCTTTTAACAGAAAGCAATAACTAGAGTTTCACTGCTGAACGTAATCATTTATTATATTCAATAAAGTTTCCCTGATTTCGGTCAGGTAAGTTGAAAAGGGATAAGAGATTTCTTTTGGGTTCTTTTGTCTTCCATCAGCGTAAAGCTCTGCAGCCTAGTTATTGGGTTGTAAATGGGCTTGTAAATTAGAATCTGGCCATGTTTTTGACAGACCAAAGTTGCACACCCTCTGTTCTCATTAGAGAACAAGGTAAAATACTCTGTTCATCCATTCTCTTCCGTCTCTAACTCCAGAGCCAAGTTCAGTAATTTGTGCAGCCTACTGCTTTTCTATAGCCTTTTCTATAGCCTATAGCTATAGAATTTAGTGTGGTTGTCTATGTGGTTCTCAAAAGGAATGAAATGCCCGCACTCTGCTAAAACTCCCATATATTTATTGTGTTGCAACGTTTCGACCCGGCTGGGTGTTCCTTAGGCAAAAGAGGAAGTACAACAACATGCCCATTAGATCCTGTCCTGTCCACTCTTTTACAGTCTATCTCACCCGCTGTTCTACCAGCAGTCACACATGTATTTAATGCTTCACTCAGTTCTGGAATAGTTCCTTATTCTTTTAAACAGGCTAGGGTTACACCTCTGCTAAAGAAAAGTACACTTAATCCAACTGAGGTGAAGAACTACAGACCTGTCTCCCTTCTTCCTTTCTTGTCAAAGGTTTTGGAGAAAGTGGTCTTCAAGCAAGTTTGTGACTTTCTTCATCAGAATAATCTACTAGACCCTATGCAGTCTGGTTTCAAGAGTGGTCATTCTACTGAAACTGCTCTTCTGTCTGTGACTGAAGCATTGAGAGTAGCTCAATGTCATCAGTCATCAGTATTAATTCTACTAGATTTATCTGCAGCCTTTGAGACTGTTAACCATGACATTCTCCTTTCTATACTATCTGAACTGGGAATTTCTGGAAAAACTCTTGACTGGTTTGAATCGTACCTTAAAGGGCGTTCTTTCAACGTGTCTTGGCAGGGACAGGTATCTAAGTCTCATGACCTCACCACAGGTGTGCCTCAGGGATCAATATTAGGACTCTTGCTTTTCTCTATTTACACCACTTCCTTAGGTGATACCATTCGCTCCCATGGATTTGACTATCCCTGTTATGCAGACGACACTCAACTTTACCTGTCTTTCCCACCTGATGACTCTAGTGTTTCCCACCGGATTTCTGCATGCCTTAAGGATATTTCAGCCTGGATGAAAGATCGGCACCTTCAGCTTAATGTCTCAAAAACAGAGTTTTTGGTGTTTCCAGCTAAAACAGCTATTCCCCAACAGATTAACATCCAGCTTGACTCAACTTCACTGACCCCAACTAGATCGGCACGAAACTTTGTTGTAATTGATGACTGACTTAACTTCTCTGAGCATATACAGTGGGTCCCAGTTAAAAATTGACACTTCATTCACGATCATGGTGAATGGTGAAATGTAAGTACAACTGCAGCCGCTTGGGGGCAGCATAGTCCGCTGTGGAGTTCCACGGTCGAACCAGACGGCGCATTCGACAGCAAGGGCTGTGATTGGCCGAGTTTTCAGTGCGTTTCTCTGTGTTTTTAGCAGCCCCTGCAACATGCTAGTCCACTGTAGCCTAAGCCTTGTACATAATGTTAAACATAGTTTTGGATTCAGTGGCAAGATTTCTTGATTGTACAGTGTCTGTCTCTCAGTAATGTTTTAAAATGAGAGCTTCACAGCTGGCAGTAGGCTACTTTGTCGGTAGTCATGAGAAGTTTGCTTGCTAACAGAACATAAATATGCTGCCCAGAAACCTTGTGAATAGTTCTGATTTTTTTTACTACACTAACGAGGTTGAAATATAGACTTTGCCTACAGCATCTCCTTAACAGTAATGTTAACAAAAAAGACAGCATTCATATGACAAAAAAAAAAACTAATTCGGTCACTCAAGACTGTGCCACTGCAACCAGTGTAGGCTACAGTCCTACCCAATAGGCCCACTCGAAGCAGATAGCGTTGTCTGACTGTCGAGTGGGTTAATGCACGATTTCCAGAACAGGTCTGCAACTTTCAGGTAGTTCTGAGTTCGAATCTAGGCAGGAGCAGAGCCATATAAAGGCCTAGGCCTATTGTTATCATTTTTTTTGCAAGGTGTTGCTCCTGGCAATACTTGTTTATAAGACGCTTGGTGATTAATTGATAGCTGTTTTGGGACACGTTAAACGCGTTCTTTATAATGAGCGCATCCGGGGAGTAAAACGACTGTTACGTGCTGTTACAACTGTAGGCTACAATGATTGCAATACAAAAATATGCGCGTGTTAGTTTAGTTAGTTTTGTGATTATTTGCACTTTTGCCTCATGTGTTTTCAGGTTTGAGGGCTTTTTGGCAAGATTGACCTTGGTTAGACTCTGCATATGTTATTTCTCGAAAATAAAGTCAATTTTCACACGCCTGTTATTAGTTCAATAACAAGTGTTGCTTGTTAAAACATGTGACTAGTGAAACTCAAATGATTTTAGAAATATTTAGCCAAAGCCAAAAGTGTTAGAGAGGAGATGCCGGTGCAGCTCAGATGTCTTCTTAATTTTCTTTATTCTTTAGTAAAAAAGTGCAGAACATTATTAAACTTTGAGTAACGCTTCGATGTTCGTTAGTCAAAACATCGACACATCGAAATGTTAGTCAAAGTTTAATAATGTTCTGCACCTTTACTGAAGAATAAAGAAAATTAAGAAGAGATCTGAGCTGCACCGCATCTCCTCTAAAATATCTGTCCTGGCCTGGTTGCAACGGATTGTGGCCAAACGACAGAAGCGCTGGAGAACCCTCCTTTGTCTACCAAAAGTGTTACTTTGTGCCCCGCGACTCCCCCACTGCTTGTGAAAGAAGGGGATGGGGGAGGGGGGCTTAACGTGAAAAAGCTTAATGTCACAAAACGGCAACGAGTCGTTTTAGGCTACAGGCCTTCATAATGGTCATCCCATACCCTCCCCCCACTTCCTGTAGCCTACCAGAGCCGTCATCTATCGTCTTTCCAGGCACACAGCTCGTTATATAGCCTATCGACTGCTTTAACAGATAGGCTTTGCTCTTGGGTTTATTTATTTCTGATTAATTGCGTCTTTTGATGTATTTTGCATCATTTGCTTGTTAGGCTGGGCTCCTGTCAATGTCCTGTACAGGTCAATGTTCAACAATTGCTGGTGTAGGCCTAGGCTATTAATCAATTAGGGACTGTTCGTTATTTATTTAATTAAGGGGCTACCGGAGGAGTTTTGGGAGCGTTAGTCAAAAAAGACGTGACCCTCCCTCGCCAGCAAGAATTTTTTCTATGACCCTCCAAAGTGATTGAGAAAAAACGCATGACCCTCCCCAGTCCCAACAATTTATTGATGCCTTAGGCTACTGGGTCAATTTGGGAGCTTGCATGCTACGACTCCTTCCTTGAAATGCCTTGAAAAGGCTGTCGTATGCACAATTTCACAAATAATCACCGGGACCGAAAAAAACCTGTCAACTTTTCCCGGGTTTATCGCATATTTTAACTTTTTCCTCGCTGTCTTAGGAGGAGCTGCAGGGCCGTCGCAAGGGGGATGCGAGGCCCCAGCGAACTTGACAGATGCAAGGCCCTTTTCACTTACGCGCATGAAATCATGCAATAGCTTACTTTTACACATAGCCAAGGCTACCGTCGGTGTATTTTAATAGTAGCCTAGTCTAATAAGCTACACCAGCTTGCCTTTAAGAGGGGAAATTCAATTGTATAGCCTATAACATTAGCTGAGTCACATATTTTGCCATATGGTGTTTATCATAGGCTACATCACGAAACCAAATAGTGTAACAAAGGGGAACACTTTAACAGGGGAATTAATTGGGCATGAATCATTGTGCTGAACGGTATTTGTCAATGAGCAGAAACACACACACCACATTCAAACTATTGATAAGATGTACTGGTCTGTATCTATAGGCTAACATTGGACAAATAAATGACACTGACTCGCCATATCCTGACTCAGGAAAAAAAACATTTTTTTGCTTTTGCTGCAAACTCAGCAATGAAATCATAGGCCAGTTTGCAGGTAGCCTAACGCCTTTTTTCATAGAAGGGAGAGCCCAGTCTCTCCTGTGACATGGAGGTGCTTAAAATAGTTTTAATAGCCTGTTCAACTTCAAAAACTTCGCTCACCCGATGCCAGTCACTGATCGCAATTTCAAAGTTCGAAAGCTTCATCTTTTAAGTTTTAAGTGCAGTGGCCCCTATCTGCCCCTTTGGAATTATATCTCGAGCCTATTATAAGGTCCAGTGCTTATGTCCTGGGATTCGACGTGCTCAAAAAAAAAAAAGAAAAAACACTTTTTTTTATAGATGGTTATGAGGAGCAATGTGAGAGAGAAATTTGATGATCATTGATCGTTGTTTTGGGACGTTAAGCCTTTTCCATAGGCGCCAGTGAAGGAGATTGAAGAATTACCATTTTTTTATACGAAAATATTTCTTAACTACAAAAACTCAGTGTCTAAAAAACTCATTCAGACTCAACCCTCTTGTTGTTTTATTATCTTTTTTCGTTGTCGCTTGAACGTTGGCAAGCAGGCATGTTGGCGGGTTGCAATTTAAGAAATTTCTACAGTAGGCCTACAACATGCTGTTAGGCTGGGCTACTGTCAATGTAATTTTGTACAGGTAAATGTTCAACAATTGCTGGTGTACAGGTTATATAATCAATTAGCTAAATCATTTGTCCAGCTGTTTAAACATTTTTTTTTCGTGCTACATTCAAACGCAAAAGGTGCTTTGATATATTTTTCGTTTGAACGTCGGGTAAGCAGGCATGCTTTGGTTGCAATGAATGAGGATAATTGCTTTTTTTCATTATTTTGAATATGACTCGCCCCAGTCTCAACAGCACGTACTTTTTCCACATGCTAAGTTCTAACACACATAGGCCTATCCCTCTCTTTCTCTCTCCATCCCTGCACACGGTGCTTTTTCTTAAAGGAGCTGCACCATTTTACAACAATTGCATCTACATTTTCATATTAGAATGTTTTGTCAAGTGTAAGCTTAAACTACCATGATCAATTTAAGTTCCCGCGTGCCCCCCCCTCGTCCATGGAAGCAGTAAGTCAGTCGCATCAAAAATAGTAGTGGCACCCAAGTGACACCTTGTGGTTTTTTGTGTCAACTGCAGTTTGTGCCATTTCTGCTGAGAAAATGGGGTGCGTGATTCATGAAGGAACCCGTCCAAACTTAACGGGGACCCACTGTAGCTTCTATTGCAAAATCATGTTGGTTTATGCTTTACAACATTAGGAAGATCAGACTTTATCTGACACAAGATTCCACACAACTTCTTGTTCAGACCATGGTCATCTCTAAACTGGACTATTGTAATTCACTATAAGCTGGCTTACCCGCTTGTGTAACAAGATCATTACAGCTGATTCAGAATGCTGGAGCACGCCTGGTCTTCAATCAGCCAAAGAGGACACATGTAACTCCTCTCCTTGTTACTCTCCATTGGCTCCCTAGTAGCCAGAATTAAATTTAAATCTCTCACTTTGGCCTATAGGACCCTAACTGGATCTGCTCCTAGTTATTTTAATTCAATAATCAAGCCTTACATCCCCAACCGCCCACTGCGGTCTTCTGGTGAGCATCTGTTGTGTCGACCAGTCATGAAAACTGGGTCTAATTCCAGACTCTTTTCTTCAGTGGTTCCATGTTGGTGGAATGAATTGCCCAGTGCTCTCCGTTCCTGTGGTAGTTTTGTGTCGTTTAAGAGGGGTCTAAAAACATTCCTATTCAACATATACTTAGTTGTTTAAGCTCTTATGTTTTATGGTTTGTATAATGTTGTTTTATTTTAATTGGGCTGTTAATTAATTTGACATTATTGTTTATTATTGATATTCTCCTTAATGTAGTCTTGGCATGTCATTGTTTTTATATTATTGATTGAATGGACATTATTGTTTTATTTTTGCCTTTCTCCTTTTTTTCCATTGCTTTTTTATTAGGCTATTGATTGAATTGATATTATTGTTTATTATTATTGTTAACTATTCTCCTTATTATATTTGACCTACATTCTAATCTGTTCCCTGTTCAATTTTAAATATTATTATATTGTTTTGTATTTATGTGTCGCTTTGGACAAAGGCGTCTGCTAAATCCATAGCCATAACCATAACCCAAAGCCTTTGATCAAGCCAACCCCAAAAACCTTTTGTCAATCACGTGCATGTGCAACCTTTTGTCACGCCACATGATGGCGGTGATCAATCATTGTTGACAAGTTCTTCTCTTGACACAATCATTGAAGAGAGCTACTTTAACATAATGCCAGCGCCTCACAAGACAAGATACGGCTGGAGAGAGGGCTCACGTGAGGCGACGAAAGGGGGATCACTAAATGTATTTTGCAAAAGTTGGTACGGCGGTGGTGCTCGTGTACGCGCTGTATCAGCTCCCGGAATCGTTACAATAAACCTCGAGTTTTTGTCTTTGCCACTGCTCGGTTTGGATTGTCTCCACTTTGTTTTGTAGTGTTTATTTTTTAAACTACAGTGCGCCACTGGATAAAATGGTGTTTGTACCATTAACGACACACAGTTCAAATCGTCCCTAGTACAAAACTGCACACATACACAAAACATAAACACATACACAGCAATAAACATGAAACTAAGTGCAGGTGTGTTTATGTTTGGTTGCAGTCTTTGCAGGGGTGGCCCAAGGCAGGCTTTCAAAAGTTTCACAAGAAGAGTGGGTAGGGGTAAAGGACAGGTATGGCAGCTATTAGAGTCATTATGTTAACAATTATTTAAAAAAAAAAAAATACAAAACACAATCACACTATAGCAGTGAAATAAATGAAACAATAAAGTGAAAAAGCTGTTTCAATGTTTTATTTTGCAAAATTTACTGCATATATTTAGCCCTAATTTGAAGGGTGGGCAATATTGATGAGTCCACTCAATACTCCCACATGCAACACGATAGCTATAGTTCATGTAAGAGAACTTTGCTATAGATTGGGCCCCATTATCATTATAGAAAATATGTAGCACGTTTTCCACTAAGATAGCTTGAATCATTTTCTTTCTAAAACACTGCAGTGGACTAGCCTGGAGATTCCAGACCCAAAGATTAAGGGTCTGGCCACGAATAATGTAATAGCCCAACTCGAGGGGCTGTTTAACCCGCCTATATCAGATACACATATGTGATTGGTTCCCCGTGATGCAAGGAGCAAAAGTTATGTGCATCATTACTCGTTGCCAGAGTATCTCGCTGAGCAAATGCTTCCGCAAATGCTTCCCGCTGATTGTGCATTATCATTATATAAATAAACCATTATATTGTAGCATTTAGCACTTGATTTTCACCTGACATAATTCTTCTCAAATGTGTTCGATTTCACTTAAATTATAAAGTAGAAGCATATAATTTACCGCAAACATCATCCCAAAAGAAACTAAGTAAAATGTAAAATGGTAATGTCCGCCGGACGTATAGGTTGGAGTTGGGGATAGCCTTTGATTCGCATGGCGTTGGGGATAGGCTTTGATTCATCCTTACATGGCTTGCCTTTCTGTGGGAGAGAGGTGATATTATTCAACTGTGTTTTATTTCCTTGCCTCATATGACAGCAAAGAGCATTGTTGTCCTTTCAAACATCACAGACTTGCTGCCTGGTGAATAAAGTTCTAACCTTTTTTAATTCCTTTATTACATTCCGAACCCACTTTGCTCGCTTTGGTACACAGCACGCCTCTTTTCCAACAAAAAAACTGTTGAATTAAATACACATTAACATCATTAACTTAACTCTTTTTAAACAGTGATAACAGAATAAACAATTACAAGGGATTGACTGCAAATTAAAGGATTTTGAGGCAGTGTGTTTACAACTTACATGACAGCAGGGACACATTCTGAGGAGATGACGCACCGATTGATCTTTTCTCGATTCAAACTACACACAGGACTTACTGCAGTACAGCATGACACAGGTTTTGGATCAGGATTGGATTTGTCCGTACCTTTGATACAAAGCAAAAGAAAAGAAGTTAAGAAATGCACTATGGCTGTCCACAGAGGGAAAACAGAAAACAGACTGAGAGAAAACAGCTTGGCATCAACATTGGCAGAAAGACAAAACAAAATGAAAACAAAACAAAACCCAACAGAAGCATAACATACAGATGAACATGTTTACACTCACCACCCTGTATGCAGCTGGAGAGTAAAGTAAGCACACAAAACAGGCTAACCATCTGATGGAGAGCCATATTCAATGATGTTGGACTTTTCTCAGACCGAAAAATGTGATGATACACATGTCAGGACTTCCCTCAAATCTCAAGCATTTATAAGCAGAACACGGAACAGCTGACCACTGATGCAAGTGCTCTAAAAAGGGGAGGTGTGTTGCCCACTCTGTAGTTACATACACAGTTCTGCGCTCACCATTTGTGTGTTAATCACTGCGAGTGGGTTTGACCATAGCAGTCTGAATTATTTGATGATTTTAGAAATGTTCTTTATGATTTTTTAGAAAAATCTAATTTACATTTTGGACAATACAGCTGAACAGTTCATCACAACGGTCATCACTACGTTCATCATTATGAGGTTTCACTATTTTTAGGAAAACTAGAACACTATTTAGAATGCCTTACCCAGCTTTTCATATCAGGGCCCAGTTTCCCGATAACTAATACATGTATGCCCTTATGAAGGTTCTCTGTGATTGATCTCACTCTGTTTTGGTTTCTCGAAAATTCACGTAGTGTGAATGCGTGTGGACTGCTCTTAAGATGTTCTTAAGAGGAGTTCTGAAATATCCCCTAAATATATCAGGTGATGTCACGTCACAGCGGGCATTTGAACTTCATACTTAATTGACTTGAATATGAAAATAGAAAAATTCTGATTTTGGTCAATTTGTCCTCACAATCAGTCCTCCTTTTCAGAGTCTGGTATAGATGTTGACCCTTTTTCAATGTTTTTCTGCACAGAACCACTTACATCAAGCAGAAAAAATAGGCGTCCCTTCCATTCTCTAGCTGGGTCGCGGTTGCAGTGTGGTTTGAGATACACCCTATACGAACGGATATGAGGGAAGCAGTGTGGCTGCTCTAACCTGTTAACACGGGCGCTGAATAAAAAAAAAATCACAATAAAGAGAGAACAACTGTTTAAGTATGAAAGAATGGCCCAGTCACCATAAAGAGTAAGACATGAAATCTTTCAGACAGACTTTATAACGATACCATAAATAATTTATTTAGCATGCATTCAGTTTGTAGCTGTTCAGTCTAAATACTATAGCCTACCTCCACCTTTAAGTTAATTAATCTAATACTGTGCACATCTACAGCGGGGGAAATAAGTTGAATGTGTCAACATTTTTTTCAGTAAGTATACTTCCAGTGAGGCTAATTGCATGACATTGTCAGCAGACATTAGCATTAGGTAATCCACACAAATAACAGAAAATCCAAATACTGAAGTCAATAAGTAGAGTTATGTGTAATAAAGTGGAATACAATGTATTATGATTGGTTAATATTAAATTCAAGTGGTGCTCTATAATGACTGATTAGTATGGGTAGGGTAAGTGTGGACATTAAGGAGTCTCATCTCCTGGATAAAGTGCTGAAAGTATATCTAGTGTGGCCAGTGCCTATCTACCCATTGTATAGCACTGTTGTCTAATCAATTGTGCAATCTACCCCACTATTTGGTCTTTTTTTGCTGGCATTTCTACTGATCTGCTCATTTGGAAAGTGCTACTGTATGCTATTGTGTGGTCATTTTGAAACACTTTGAAAAATGTATCAGCAGTTTTCATCGAAAGTTGTGTGCAGCAACACAGAGTCTTATCAGTGTGTTGATCCCTCCCCAGGTGTTAAACTCAGGATCTCTGTGTTGATCTCTTGCTCAATTTCAATTAACAGGAACAAAAATACATATATTTTATCACCTTTGACCAAAACACTGTGTGGTTGTAAATATACTTACAACATGGATATCTCCATGTTTGAAGGTAGCAGAAAATGACTGAGTAACACTTATGTTTAATTTCATGCATTTGTTCAAAGTGACTTACAGCAATGGGAATAACATTTAGGCTATTAACATTTAACCCTTGTAAGGTGTTCATATTTGTGTTACTCAGCCAATGTTCCCAGGTCTGGTGGACCCACCACATTATTAGGCTTTTAAATCAATACAGCCATAACAATTTGCAAAAAATACTTATCAGATGTTTGCTTTAGCTCAATTATGATATAGACATCATTTATAGTTCATATTTGGCAATAACCCCTGTAAAATCACATTTACAATCATATGAATGATTTTTGTTTTTTGTGAGAAAATTAGAAAATTTAATTATAAACAGGTCGGCAGATGATGCTGTATATGGGACTGAAATTCATCCTGCACCACCTTGACTCCCCAGGGATGTATGCCAGAATCCTGTTTGTGGACTTCAGCTCGGCGTTCAACACCATCATGTCTGAACTCTTAAGCTCACCCAGTTCTCAGCGCCTGCCTCTACCTGTCTGTGGACCATCAGTTTTCTGACTCACAGGCTGCAGCGTCAGACTGTGGAGCATCTCATCCAAAACCAGGTCCATCAGTACAGGCGCCCCACAGGGGTGTGTCCTTTCCCCACTGCTCTTCTCCCTTTACACCAGGGGTGTTCAAACTTTTTGACTCAAGGGCCACATTGGGTTTTGAAAATTGGCCTGCTGGCCTCAAGTTTACTCACTTTACACTTATATTGGTTTCTGTGGACAGTATTATGTTTTCTCCAAGGATTTCCAAATATTTGAATGACTCTACCTACTCCTGTATATGCAGCTGATTATCAGGGCAGAGGAAGCAAAATAGTTGTATTACCTAGTTATTGCCATGCCTCAGTTTAGACAGGGTGCACTTTTCAGTGTATGCTTCATTCTTCTTCATCCAATAAGCATGAACAAAAAAGATTACTGATCCAAAACCATACAATTAACTGCCAAACCTATTGTCATTTATATGGTTTTGGTTCAGTATTCTGTTTTGTTAATTTCTAAAGGGGTGCCATACTTTTCTCAGTGACTGTACATATGTCAATTGTATCATGCAGATTTTACAGGTGGCAACAAAATAAAGTTATCCTACCACTGATTTTGATACTTTACATGGATGGTAGGTACAGGACATGCTTTGAATTCATTAGATTTAACAATACAGTGTCAGGGACAGATCAGATGGCCAGAGACTTGACACTTGACTTATCGCGTGACAAAAGACTTGAGACTTGACTTGACCTTGCCCCTCAAAGACTTAAGACTTGAGTTGGACTTGAGCTCAAAGACTTGAGACTCAACTTGGACTTCCAAAAAATGACTTGTGAACATCTCTGGGAAATGCTATATCACTTTGTGGCCACTTCCTTCCTTTGAGTCTTACTCACACTACACCACAATAACAAGTTGAATCGTTGATAGAAGGCATGATGGATTGTGAGAAAGCTCTCAGAATGATTTTTACTCTGCGTGCTTCTAAATGGGGTAAAGGGGTAAAAATACAGCACATGTAGGATTTAGTGTCATCTAATGATGATGCTACCAATTGCAAATAAATGAATACCTTTCCCTAAACCAAGCATAATTATGTGCTGAAACATTATGAATACTATATTTCATTTCTACCAATGGACCAACTTCAATTTTCCATTTTATACTTTTCCATGAGTCATTGCATTCACCTCTATTGTGTGTAGTGTATGTAAACAAATTCATGCACTTCTTTGTGCTGTCATTCAGCTCAGGCTACTGATGGCTCACGCTTGTGTTTCACAGTAAAGTAACTACCTTACGTTTATTGACTCTGCTGATGTCTTCCCCGAATTGACCACATATTCATGTCTTCCCAGAATTTATAACATATTCATGTTTTGCCATTTGACGACCACACGTTTTCAAAATAGCTATGAAACAGTTCATTAACACCTTCATTATTCAGTGTGGCTGTAGGTGGTTAAGTTAAGAGGCGCAAACAGTCTAAAACATGCCCCCACAACATATTTCCGGCTAACTGCGTTAGCCTAGTAGAATAAATCGAGTACTCGGTAACCTCAGCAGCACTGGCTAAAAAACACACGCTTCAAATTTTTTTTTTTTTATAACCTTTCGAAACACTTTTAACATTTACAATACTTCGATATGTCTGTAGAGAACCATGCAAAAGCGTCATTCTATTTTGAGCATTGTCAGTGGTGAAAAATAGTTTGTTGAGTTTGTTTTTGACGTGTGTCTTTGCCCTTTGCATTTGCATTGTAAGGCAATTTGGTGTTAATGCTCTAAAACTGCACCAATTAACGTAATTATGGTCTAAACAACTGTTTGAACCTGTTAACTTCTAGAAATAGACCCTATGTGTTTTTGCTCTGGAACATTCCTTTAAGGACTGAAGTAATACATAAATCATGAATTCATCATAATTCATGTGCCCTTACCGTAACATGTTTTTTTATTTCACCATGTCATGGGTTTTCCCAGATCCCTTCACAAATAACCAGTACATAACACTGTGTCAAACTGCCATACATGATTTTGGCCCTTATCTTCCACAGAACTGCACAGCAGTAATAAAAGACACCATAGTGATACACACAGTTTTAAAATGTAGTCAAATTATTAAGATACTGAGTGTAATAATGTATAACCTAAATGGACCATAACTTACATTATAAATAATTTAAATAAGCTTGGATTCACTGAATACTTCACACATATCTGCCAGGCCAACAACTTCAGGATTCAGGGTTACGGCACTCATGAAACACTAACAAGCACACTGAAAATTCAGACCATAAGATTAGCAAATAGCAGGAACTGCGCAGCCAGGACTAAGCAACAAGTGCAAGAAGAACAGGAAATGACACATTAGTGTGGTTGTCTATGTGGTCCTCAAAGTGAGGGGTAGGTCCCTTGCAGTCAGACTCTGAGGAATGGGAGAAACTCAGACACCCAGATGCTTCTGTTCTGTATCATCTTAAAATGTCCTGACTCAGTGCGCAGTTTGTTTCCCTGCAGTCCTGACATGTTTCTCTCTCTCTCTTTCTCTGCTGTGTGTGTGTGTGTGTGTGTGTGTGTGTGTGTAAGTAAATGGGTGTGACCTTGGGAGAAAGGATGGATACCACTGGTATTTGTACTATTAACCCCACACAGCTCAAATCTCCCTTATACAATACTGCACACATACAAAAGACGTAAACACGTACACAGCAATAAACATGAAACTAAGTGCAGGTGGGTGTATGTTTGGTTGCAGTCTTTGCAGGGGTGGCCCAAGGCAGGCTTTCAAAAGTTTCATAGGAGAGTGGGTAGGGGTAAAGTAGAGGTCTCCTCTTTCCCAGATAAATCCAGGAAGGGTATGACAGTTGTTAGAGCCATTAGTGGATGGAATCCACTATCTTGAAATCTCCTGGCTTCATCATTATTATAACCTTTTCTTTCTACCTTTTCAAAAATGAATGTGGCTCTAACCTCTTTACGTACAGACATGTTGAAATAGCCGTTGTGTAGGTCTGGAATTGGGCAAGAGAGTTATCATTTCAGTGAAAAGTTTGAAAAATGTTGAAAAGTTTATACTTTTTGAGAAATAGGGGATTAAAAATGTAAAAAAAAAACATGTTTTTCTATCAACCATGGTTACAACATCACAAAGGGGGCTCATTTAGAAGGGTCGTAAAGTAATCCGGTGCAGGTCCACCTGCAATGTCGGCTTCTAAGCATACAATCTGGCGCTCCCTAAACTATCCTGTAATGAATCGCTTTCGACCACACTCAATTCTCTTCAAGAAAGTTTACGTTCTTGGTGTCTACTTCGTCCAACAAACTATGACAAAAGGGACATTTTCCTACCACACCCAATGTAAGTTACAATTAATTTTGTGTTTTTTATTCATATGGAGTGTGTGAAGTCTGTTTAAAATGACTCGGCTAGTCAATGAAGTAAGCAAGCAAGCTGGTGTTACCTGTCATCGATTAGCAACAAACTCGTAGCTGCTATTGGTTAGCAACATGCAGCTGCTACGTCTAGAGAGGACATTAAGTTTAACTCTAGCTAGTTTTTTTTCAGGAATCTCCCCACCAACATTAAGCCAGCAGCTTTCCATCCACTATTGTATTTGCATTTCTAGTTTAAAAAATAAAACACAATCACACTATAGCAGTGAAATAAATGAAACAATTAAGTAAAATAGCTGTTTCAATGTATTATTTCGCAAAAATGTACTGAACATATTTAGCCCTAATTTGAAGGGTGGGCAAATATTGATGAGTCTGCTCAATACTCCCACATGCAACACGATAGCTTTACTGTATGTTATGGAAGAGAACATACAGTAGATTTCCACTAGCATTTAGCACCTGATTTTAACCTGACATAATTCGTCTCATATGTATTTAATTTCACTTAAATTATATTGCCATTTATTTAAGTAGAAGGATATAATTTACCGCACACATCATCCCAAAAGAAACTGTGTATAACTGTGAAGTCTGGTAATGTCCGCCGTAAGTATATGTTGGCTTATAGCATGGCGTTGACGATAGGCTTTGATTCTTTCTTACATGGCTTGCCTTTCTGTGGAAGAGAGGTGAGATTAATCAACTGTGTTTTACTTCCTTGCCTAATATGACAGCAAAGAGCATTGTTGTCCTTTCAAACATGACAGACTTGCTGCCGGGTGAATAAAGTTCTCACCTCTTTCAATTCCTTCATTACATCCTGAACCCACTTTGCATTCTTTGGTACACAGCACGCCTTTTTTCCAACAAAGAAACTGTTGAATGAAATACACATTAACATCATTAACTTAACTCTTTTTAAACAGTGATAACAGAATAAACAATTACAAGGGATTGACTGCCAATTAAAGGATTTTGAGGCAGTATGTATGTACTACTGTAGTTTACTCCAACTTACATGACAGCAGGGACACATTTTGAGGAGATGATACACCGATTGATCTTTTCTCGATTCAAACTGCATGCAGCACTTACACTAGGACAGCATGACTCAGGTTTTATATCAGGATTGGATTTGTCCGTACCTTTGATGCAAAGCAAAAGAAAAGAAGTTAAGACATGCACCATGACTGTCCACTAAGGGAAAACAGAAAACAGACTGAGAGAAAACAGCTTGGCATCAACATTGGCAGCAAGACGAAACAAAATGAAAAACAAAACCCAACAGAAGCCTAACATACAGATGAACATGTTTACACTCACCACCCTGTATGTAGCTGAAGAGTAAAGTAAGCACACAAAACAGGCTAACCATCTGATGGAGGGCCATATTCAATGATGCTGGACTTTTCAGACCAACACCAAGAAATGTGATGATACACATGTCAGGGCTTCCCTCAAATCTCAAGCATTTATAAGCAGAACACGGAACAGCTGACCACTGATGCAAGCGCTCTAAAAAGGGGAGGTGTGTTGCCCACTCTGTAGTTACATACACAGCACTGGGCTCTGGTACCATGTGTGTGTTAATCACTGCGAGTGGGCTTGACCATAGCTGTCTGAATTCTTTTATGATTTTAGAAATGTTCTTTATGATTTTTATAAAAATCTAATTAACAGTTTGGACAATACAGCTAAGCAGTTTATCACAATGGTCATCAACAATACACCAACACTTTAAGGTGTTGTTTTCACACTACACTGGTGTTAGTGTTAAAATAAAATATTAAAAAGAACACTGCTTTCTTTGACACCAACAGCAGTGTAGTGTGAAGGCAACAAAACTCACTGTTGAAAATGTGTGCTACCCCACCCCTGTTGCCTGTCTCAATTGAGGGGGAGACAGTGGAGACAGTCTGCACTTACAAGTACCTGGGGGTACATCTGGACAATAAACTTGACTGGTCTGCTAACTCACAAGCACTCTACAAGAAGGGTCAGAGCAGGCTTTACTTTCTGAGGAAGCTGAGATCCTTCAATGTATGCAACAGACTCCTGCAGATGTTCTACCATTCTGTCATGGCCAGTGTGCTTTCCTATGCTGTGGCATGCTGGGGAGGCAGCATTAGGAAGAGAGATGCTGGACGCCTTGACAGGCTGGTGAGGAAAGCTGGGTCTGTTGTTGGCACAGAACTGGAGACTCTCACTACCACTGCTGAGAAGAGGACACTGTTCACCCCGTGCACCCAGTCTTTGACAACCAGAGAAGCGCATTCAGCTACAGATTCCGTGCAATCCCATGCAAGACAGACAGGCTACGGAGGTCCTTTGTCCCCAGGGCCATCCAGTTGTTCAACACCACACAGAAGGACACCCAGAAAGAGATCATCATAGGTGACTGGACTGCATAATCAACCTTCCCACACCTGCACACTCATCTGCACATAGTGACACTTTGAGACACCTGACACTTGAACACCTTTTCCAGTTATTGACTGCTTTTTAGCTGCTCTTGCTATGTACCACTCAGCTATGGCACATGTGATGAACCACTATTTTCTTCTCATTACAACCACAGCTGTGTGTGTGTGTGTTGTGTGTGTGTGTGTGTGTGTGTATGTATGTGTGAGAGATCTGACTTTGGCTAGATGTATGTAAGCGTGTGCTGTATGGTGAACATATGTGCAATGATGTGTGTAATGTCTTTGTGTTTTTCTATTCTGTATTTATGTATGTATGCTACTGGACACCTTAATTTCCCTCGGGATAAATAAATGATACTCTACTCTACTCTACTCTACTCTACAATTCAATGCACATTTCAGACAAAACTGCATTAGGGCACAATATACTGTACATTCTTTCATCACTGTCAGGTGAAAACTGCTTGTCATATGGTCTATATCAGATCAGCCACACGAATTACACTGAACACATCATCTACCTCCTCAATGCTGAATGCAAATGTAACAGGTGAACATTTTCAAACCTCAATATTATCAACTTTTGCTCGGATTTCTTAGACTTGTGGACTCTCTTTTGTAGTGCCGACGTCAATCCCATAGACTGTAGTCTGAATGAAGTTGTAGAAGTTGCACAAGGCCTCATCATAGGATACAGTAAAAAGGAAGTGGGCCTTAAAACAGTTTGTCGAAGGCAGCCACAGCTGTGGATGACATAAAACTTCTGAATACTTCTCTTCTTTTCTCCAACACAGAGGAGGGAGGGCTGTCAAGGAATGTCACCATGCTCATCCCCATCTAAGAGTGTTGGAGGGGAAATTAGTATTTTGTATTTGTTTATACTGTACACCAAAGAGGCAGAAACATCATTTTTCAACCTTCCATTAGCTGGATAGGCATCTAAACACTTCTAAATGACATGGCACTTTAAAAGCAGAGCTATTGAATGTCTATTCAACCAAGCGGCAACGTACATAAAAAAAATAAAATAATAATCTCTCTTATATTGTCTTGGTGTCCTGGATTACAGTGCCACCATAGCAGTGAATACATATCACCAAATCATTTTATGAGCATCATTTTATGTAAACAATATACTCCAACCATTTGGTCACCAGATTGCAACCCTAAATATACAATGAATATTCAATGATGGATGAAACAAGATGAAATATCCCATGTCTTCACTAAGAGGTGTTTTCTTTTAAAGGGGCATGCCTATATTATAAATGTTATCCCCGGCCCCGGCCGTGGCATGACTGGCTGGGGCACCTGCACGTACGCCGGCGACCCGGGTTCGATTCCCTCCCCGTGGTCCTTTCCAGATCCCACCCCGACTCTCTCTCCCACTCACTTCCTGTCATTCTCCACTGTCCTGTCACATTAAAGGCATAAAAGCCCCCCAAAAATATGCAAATAAATAAATAAATAAATGTTATCCCCCAGAGTCGGATAAGATAATCATGACACATGATCATGACACCCTACTCGTCACTGTGCGTGCAGTAACTCAGTCTAATGCTGTAATATATAATAATAGTATCTGTACTTGTACTCTGCACAATGACAATAAAGTGGAATTATTATAATATAATATAATATAATTATTAGAAATTCAAGTGGTGCTCTATAATGACTGATTAGTATGGGTAGGTTTAGTGTGGACATTAAGGAGCCTTATCTCCCTGGGATAAAGTGCTGAAAGTATATCTACATGTAGTGTGGCCACACTGCAAAAATGGCTACAAAAAATCTAATAAAATCTAACCAAGATTATTAATCGTATATCTAAAAAAACTAGTTTGTATTGTTTTCAGTATAAAGAGACTTACCCAGTGCTTTCTTGTGAAATCATTTGATTTAATTTAAGAAAAGTTTGACTTATGTTAAGACATCTTATTCTGAAAACAGGACATTTTTCTGCCAGTGTGTTAAGCAAATTTATCCTAAAAACAAGCAAATTTGACTGCCAGTGCATTAAGTAAATTTGTCTTGATAAAATAAGTCAAAGTCTTCTTAATTTAAGTCAAAATTATCTTTCAAGAAAGCGCTAGGTAAGTCTTTTCATACTAAAAACAAAATAGATTTTTTGATCTTATAAGATTAATAACACTTGGTTAGATTTATTTTTTTGCAGTGTCAGCGCCAATATCCCTATTGTATAGCACTGTTGTATAATCAATCGTGCAATCTACCCTACCCAGTAACATTTTTTTTTTTTTTTGCTGGCTACAGCAGCTTTCATCCAAAGTTGTGTGCAGCAACAATAGTCTTATCGGTGTGTTGATCCCTCCCCAGGTGTCAAACTCATGATATCTGTGTTGATCTCTTGCTCAATTTCTATTAAGCAACAGGAACAAAAATACACATATTTTATCACCTTTGACCAAAACATAGATATACTTACACCATCGGTGTATCCATGCTTGAAGGTAGCAGAAAATGACTGAGGAACACTTATGTTTAAGATTTTATTAAGGTTTATAGCATTTATTAATCTACATTTATTCATTTGGCTGACACATTTGTCCAAAGCAACTTACAGCAATGGAAATAACATTTAGGTCATTAACATTTAACCCTTGTAAGGTGTTCTTATTTTTGTGTGGGAATAGCAGCAACATTCCCGCACACAGACATCCACACACACACACACACATACACACACACACGCACACACAGCAGGTCCAGCTTTTCATATCAGGGCCCAGTTTCTCGATAACTAATAAATGTATGCACTTGAATGAAGGTTCTCTATGATTGATATCACAAATGTTTTGGTTTTTTGATAATTCACGTATGTGTGAATGCGTGGACTGCTCTTAAGATGTTCTTAATAGGACTAAGGGGAGCTGTCCATGTAAACAGTTACAAAATATCCCCTAAAGATATCAGGTGACGTCACGTCACAGCAGGCATTTGAACTTCATACAGGGTTACATGCTAAGGGCTTGAATACGAAAACAGAAAAAATCTCATTTTGGTAAATTTGTCCTCACAACCAGTCCTCCAGAGTCTGGTAGTAGATGTTGACCCTTTTTCAATGTATTTCTGCACAGAACCACTTACATCAAGCAGAAAAAATAGGCGTCCCTTCCATTCTCTAGCTGGGTCGCGGTTGCAGTGTGGTTTGAGATACACCCTATACGAACGGATATGAGGGAAGCAGTGTGGCTGCTCTAACCTGTTAACACGGGCGCTGAATAAAAAAAAAATCACAATGAAGAGAGAACAACTGTTTAAGTATGAAAGAATGGCCCAATCACCATAAAGAGTAAGACATGAAATCTTTCAGACAGACTTTATATCCATACCATTGAAATAAATTATTTAGCATGCATTCAGTGTGTAGGTGTTTAGTCTAAATACTATAGCCTACCTCCACCTTTGAGTTAATTGATCTGTACACACCTTCAACGGGGGAAATAAGTATTGCATGTGTCAACATTTTTTTCAGTAAGTATACTTCCAGTGAGGCTATTTACATGAAATTGTCACCAGACGTTAGTATTAGGTAATCCACACATATAAAAAAAATCCAAACATTGAAGTCAAGTAGTTATGTGTAATAAAGTGGAATACCATTTATTATGGTGATATTAGAAATTCCAGTGGTGCTCTATAATGACTGATTAGCAGAGGTTGGAGTAAGTCACACATGTGCAAGTCACAAGCAAGTCTCAAGTCTTAACCTTCAAGTCTGAAGGAAGTCCAAGTCATTTTTTGTGACAGTCAAGCAAGTCAAGTCAAGTCATAGCTTTGGTCAAGCAAGTCAAGTCAAGTCATAGCTTGGGTCAAGCAAGTCAAGTCAAGTCATAGCCAAATCATTGAAATTCATGATGATTTACCCATGTTTTTATTTTAAAATAAGCTACAATAGGCTAGTTATGAACTGCTGGAGTTTTATTTGTAATAAACAAATAGACATTGCATTCATTCAAGCCACATAGTCTAGGCCTATTGTCACCTGCAGGGGGCGCTACTCGCCAACACTGCCACACCTTCCCTGAGGAGCAACACGTTCACCACCCCACAAATGGACCAGAGAACAGATATACAGTAGAAACAAATAATTCTTTTATTAAGAGTTAATTACTAAAAAAAGGAGATGGGGAGAGGGATAAATGTTACAGCAGGCAACAGCAGTACAGCAGGCAGGGGGGGCAAGTCAATGTTCCCAAGCGGTGGGAGGGCGTGGAGCAGTGCCACCTGATGGTTCAATAGGCACTGGGGGTATGGGGGGCTGCAGAGAGGCTGGGGCCACTACTGCCGTAGTGGAACGGGGCGTCGATGGGTAGCACGGCAATGTGCAGAAGAACAGCACACAGGGCTCTGCTTAACAGGGCGGCATCCGGAGTAGAAGAACGCCGCACAGGACTCAGCTAGATGGGACGGCGGCAGGGCAGTCGCTGGGGTGGAGGGACGGCATACAGGGCTCTGCTGCAGCAGGCAACAACGGGAGGGCGGGAATGACGTAGAAGAATGGCATTCAAGGCTCAACTCTCAAAGCGGCGGGCGGTTACACCCGGAACCTCACTAAATGCATTGAGCGTTACACCCCACCGGTCTGCACACAAATCACACGTTAGGAGAGGAGGGTGTGTTCACACAAAACATTCCCACTACAAGCGTTAACACAAGTGGAGGTTGCACAGCACAATCGGACATTCATACATAAGGGCACACAGGCCAAGACTCAAGACAGCCAGCCAAGAGTTGTTAGGCATTCACAGAGGGTCGAGAGGGAGAGCAATAGCTGACGTGGAGCTGACGTGGAGACACCTCTTCACAACGGATGGGTTAGTCACGTCTGGAGCTGGACTGAGAGACACACAAACTGGAGAGGCGGGCTCATGCACACACACGGGCACTCCCAACAATATGGTTAGGCCACCTCTAAACACATCAGACAGGGTATTAACACTACACTTCAAGCGTAGAACATTGACACACATATGGCCAAACGGCCCAGGATAGGAGACTCACGCGTCCGGTTGCCAATGACAACCCTCCGGTTCGTTCCTGAGAGTCCCGTCGGCTCACACACATCAGTAGGCATTCAAGCACGTCCTCCCACACAAGCACCACTGCAGCAACTCTACAGGATAAACAAAGCATCAATAGCACTGCACACTCACGTTACGTATCCGGCTCTTATCAGTGTTCACGTCGCCATACACATTCAACATTCCCAGTACTTAGCTTGACGTAGCTGAGCATCTCCCGGTTGTTAACGTTACTCAGTCCTTGCTTCGTTATCCTAGGCGGCGCTGCTGCTGTCAAATGCCGTGTCTTCACCCTCCGCCCGTCTGCTCGTTACTGCCGTATCTGCGGTTTATAAAGCACTCCAATCCACATAGTCACCAATCGTGAACGTGATAGAATCATTACATACAGCTGTAAACAATTAGCCTTGCCACGGCCTCAGGCCGGTTTGTTTACTATGCCGGGAGGCATTGTACTGCACCGAATTCGGTCCCTCTTACTACCTTCGGCAACTAAAGTTCCTCCCCCACCAAACATTGTCACCCCGTGACACTCTCCCCCACCACTGGGTACTAGTCCCTAGGACCCTTGCTAAGTAACCCAAGTACCGTACCTTTGTGGGGGCTGCCCTTGGTTGGACCGCTGGGGTCGTCTAGGTGGGGGTGGGGGGTCTTCTTCCCATTGGCCTGGATTTCCGGGCACCAATGCCTATCCCATCAGTGGTCGCCCCGGGGCGTCCGGCTCACCCACAGGTTCTGCATTGGCCAAGGGGTAGTTTGGGCAAGGATGGAGCGGACCCTATAAACTGTTAAATTGGGCCCTTGGCAGCTGATGACTACATGCGGTGTGCCCTCCCAGCAATCACTGAGTTTGCCCTTACCCTGGCGTCGACTGTCCTGGATCAGCACCCTCTCTCCGGGCAACAGAGGGGCCTCTTGGGCGGTGCGGTTGTACAGCCTCTTGTTCTTAGCAGCCGCTGACCCCAGGTGCTCGGTGACCCGCTCATAAGCATCACGGAGGTGTTGGTAGTGTTGGCTTACCCACTCCGTTGTGCTCTGCACACCATTGGCCCCAGATGCCCCTGAAATCAGATCAACTGGCAAGCGGACATGCCTCCCAAACATAAGGTAAGTAGGGGCATAGCCCATCGTGCTGTGGACACTATTATTATAAGCTTGGAGAAGTGCTGGGAGAAATTCTACCCACCGGCTTTGGTGTTCCACCTCCAGGGTACCGCGCACAGTGATTCGCGCCGCTACGACCAAGGTGTTAGATCGGATGGAAGAGGAATGCAGTAAGGAGAAGGCGGACTGCGACAAGCTTCGGGAAATGATGGCTGTATTGTCAACCAAAGAGGAAACTTTAATGGACTTGGACAAAGGAATAGAAGAAAGAACCAAAACGGAGTTGGGAACGGAATTGGAGGGTATGTTGGAATATGAAGAACGCATTGTTACCCTAAGATCCCGCACAAAGATTCTCATTGACAACGCGCGTGATGAGCGAGGGGATAATAGTGGAGCGGCTAATCAAAACAGAAGAGCTGTGAAACTTCCTAAACTAGATGTACCGCATAGCGGTACAAAATATGACCGCCGCTCAGTCCTGTACATCCATTCCGCGAAAATAAATCACACTTCAATTTGTCTCCATAATTTACTCCATCCCCCACTCTTGAAACTTTTGTGTATGCTTGTTTGGCATGCCTGAGTGTGTGTGTGCGGTTGCACAGAAAGTAGCCTACTGGTGCTGAAAAGGTGAATAGATTGTAGAATAGCCAAAGAAGATGTAGCATTGTTATAAAACCTTTAAAATCTCTAAACAATCACAAGTAGGGCAGTTCATCACAGTTCATCCATTGCAACTGGATTGATGAAAGGTCACTTACACCTGCAGGCTACATTGTATTTGGGAAAAGCAAAAGGTATCAGCATAATGTTATTTTTTTTTATTATTTTTTTTTTTTATGTATTTATAAACAAAAACATCTCTGTCAGTTCCATGCCGTTTTCAACAGCTATCAAAAACAAAGGTCATTTTTGGATGGATGGATTTTTTGTGAATAACATCTTATGTAGAAGAAGAAACAGTCATCTTTAGTTCATGTAATACTTTATTGTCAATGCACAAATTAAGTAACAGTAGTCTGAAACTTTATTGTTAATGCACAAATTAAGTAACAGTAGTCTGAAACGAAATGCTGTTTTACATCTAACCAGTGGTGCAAATAACTGACATGTCCAAATGGGCCTTGATGAAATGTGTCGCTAGACTGTTCATACACATTTTAACGGGCCAAAGTTGAAGAGCTTTTGTCCGTTATTGTTCGCAAATATAGGCTGATTCATGTTCCCTTGCATTGTGTAACTGAGGTCCATGGCTAGTCTGGCTTTCATCAGACCAAGCTCAATCTTTTAAGAAATCAAAAAATAAATAGCGGGCAGATCAGGCTGGGTTCACCCAGCCTAGTCCATAGGCACCCGATATTGTTTAATTTTCAGATTGAGATATACACGCTCTGGCTATTCTAAATGCAAAAATGCATTAGGGAGTTATGACAAAACTGTAACTAACAAACTAGATCCTAATAGAAAGCTGTTAGCTTCCCTAAGCTACAGGTAGGATTATAAGGTAGGCCTATTTACAACATAAATTGTCAATAGGCTATGCTGGCGACACAAATAAAATCTCCTTTGGAAACCAATGGCTTATGACTTACAGTATCAAGCGGACTTAAACTGCCATATCGTGGCGAAAAGTTGTAATAACATTCACGCAGCTCCATGAGTCAAGGAAAGCGCGAATGAAGTAGCCACTTCTAAACTGGACCCACTACACAGTAGCTTAAGGTGTGTTGCTAAAAGCAGCCATAATGAAATGAAGGTGTCATTGTTTGGATACTTCACACACACGTGCTTTTTAATTTCACAGACTACAACTACCAAGCTGGAATCAAAGCACATCGATTCCCCTCTCACACCCTGCACACACCTAAAACAAAATAAACAGGCGTCTCAGTCTCACGCATGTATAGGCAAAACTGTATCAGACCGGTGTAACGTTGGTAAATCTTCCATTGCACAGAATGATTTTGTAGCACGTGCAATAAATGACAGTCGAAAGATACAAACAGTGCTGCTATACATTTGCTTGGTATAACCGCATTTATAGTTTTCTACAAATGCAATCAATCAAATGGGCCTCCATCACTCAACCAACGCTAACGGTAACATTACCTAGGTCCTTATTGATATTACAAGATTAACGTCCTCAGATTTATTTCGGCTTCAAGAAGAAATGGGAATTACACTTCATGTGAACATCGTCCTGTCCTTATTAGATGTTAGATGCGGTAAATTACAGTCCTTGTAGGAAGTGTCCATTGTTTTTCCCCAACCCACTTTTAACTTCCAACAAAATTACGTCTCACTGCAACGATGCGCCATCTAGTGGACAAACGACTACTTATCGCCAATACTGAAAATGCAGCCATGATGATGATGATGAATATTTATTTTGGCTTTCTTTTGATCCTACTGAATTTGTAATTATGTATCGGCCGTTCTAATACCGATAGTATGTGGGTGCCTGTGTGTGTGCATGTTTATATGTGTGCACCGCCATTTATATGTGTGCACCGTACAATGAGTGTACAGTCACTAAATGTACACATAACCTAATTTTTTTAGACCCCCCCATGGATGAAATTCTACGAAACTTGGCATACCCCCAGACCCCAGAGAAATGCCAGGTCAATCATACACATAAAATTTGGTGCAGTTCTGAACATCTTAACTGAAGATAGGAAGCGATTAAAGCAGAATAATATTGCATTTTCATTTTTACTGGGGGGGGGGGGGGGGTGTGCAAATCACAAATGAGTGATTATGAGCCAGGTTGATGTGGGCCCTTGAGACCAACATACCATAAAAGAGAACTGTGTCTGCCCACAGAGAACTGTGTCTGCCCTACCCTCCTTTCGGGGGGTCCAGTCCAGCGGGGGGCTGCAGATCAAAACGAAAAATAGACGGTTCCATGCTATCCATGTGGGGTACATGCCCACCAAGTTTTTAGTGTACCCCGGTCTTTCAGTGTCCCGGGAATCCTTGTTGGTGTACGTCACTAAATGTACACATAAGTTATTTTATTGTAGGGCCCCCATTGACCGAAAGTACACAAAACTTGGCATGCATTCAGAGGGTGTCATAATGATCCAACACTTTTAATTTTGTGCAGTTTTGACCTTGTCAGCCAGAGATATTGTGATGAAAAATTGTAATTTTTAACTAGGTGGCGCTATACATGAAATAAGTGGTAATGGGATGGGTTGACATGCCCCCTTAAGACCAACATACAAAAAAAAGGTGGACCTCCTAGGCCCTCACGGTTCTCGAGATATTCACAGAAAACTGTCTCCGGCCACCTACAGGCCAGTTGGTGTATAGTAACATAAATTAATTTATTGTGTGGCCCCCCATGAACGGAATTCCACAAAACTTGGCGTGCATACAGAGGGTGTCATAATGATCCTACACTTCCAATTTCGTGCAGTTTTGACTATGTTAGGTCACAGATACCTTCAATTACACCACCTCATTTTTTACTTTTGTGTTTAACTAGGTGGCGCTATACATGAAATGAGTGGTTATGGAATGGGTTGACATGGCCCCTTGAGATCAACATACAAAAAAAAAAAATGGTCCTCCTAAACCCACGGTTTTCGAGATATTCACAGAAAACTGTGTCTGCCCTACCCTCCTTCGGGGTCCAATTCAGCGGGGGGGGCTACAGATCAAAACGAAAAACGATGGTTCCATGCTATCCATGTGGGGTTACATGTCCACCAAGTTTCGTGTACCCCAGTCTTTCAGTGTCCCGGGAATCATTGACGGAAATTTGGGCATCACGAAAAAAAAAAAAAAAAAGAAAAAAAGATAAGAAACTAACAAAACTAAATACACTATATAAATTAAATTAAGAAAGTCCAATGTGCTTGAGGGTGATCAAGCATAAGATGCTTGTAGTGACAGGGCCGGGACTGGTAAGGTGCTATATATGTGCAGTGTATTAGTAGTTATCTTATAAGGGCGGAATAAATATGGCTAAATATGAACAATGTATGACAACATGTACAATGTAGTAACAAGTAATAGAATGTTGGAGAACACAGAGATCCAGTTGAATGGAGAGAGACAGAGAAAAGGTTCCTTTTAACAGGGTTCCTACACATTTTCTATTTCAAAATCCCATACTTTTTCCATCCTTTAATTATGACCGCCGCGCAGCGAAGCGGCGGTCATATAGGTTTAGTCAGATTTTTATTTATTTATTTATTTATTTTTTTTCCTTTTTCGCATGCCCAAATTTCCGTCAATGATTCCCGGGACACTGAAAGACCGGGGTACACGAAACTTGGTGGACATGTAACCCCACATGGATAGCATGGAACCATCGTTTTTCGTTTTGATCTGTAGCCCCCGCTGAATTGGACCCCCGAAAAGGAGGGTAGGGCAGACACAGTTTTCTGTGAATATCTCGAAAACCGTAGGGTTTAGGAGGACCATTTTTTTTTTGTATGTTGATCTCAAGGGGCCATGTCAACCCATTCCATAACCACTCATTTCATGTATAGCGCCACCTAGTTAAACACAAAAAAAGTAAAAATGAGGTGGTGTAATTGAAGGTATCTGTGACCTAACATAGTCAAAACTGCACGAAATTGGAAGTGTAGGATCATTATGACACCCTCTGTATGCACGCCAAGTTTTGTGGAATTCCGTTCATGGGGGCCACACAATAAATTAAGTTATGTTACTATACACCAACTGGCCTGTAGGTGGCCGGAGACAGTTTTCTGTGAATATCTCGAGAACCGTAGGGCCTAGGAGGTCCACCTTTTTTTTGTATGTTGGTCTTAAGGGGCATGTCAACCCATCCCATTACCACTTATTTCATGTATAGCGCCAACTAGTTAAAAATTAAAAAGCAAAAAATTAGGTGTTTTCATCTCAATATCTCTGGCTGACAAGGTCAAAACTGCACGAAATTAAAAGTGTAGGATCATTATGACACCCTCTGAATGCTTGCCAAGTTTTGTGTACTTTCGTTCATGGGGGGGCCTTACAATAAAATAATTTATGTGTACATTTAGTGACATGCATAACCAACAAGGATTCCCGGGACACTGAAAGACCGGGGTACACAAACTTGGTGAGCATGTACCCCACATGGATAGCATGGAACCGCCATTTTTCGTTTTCATCTGCAGCCCCCGCTGGACTGGACCCCCGAAAGGAGGGTAGGGCAGACACAGTTCTCTGTGAATCTTTTATGGTATGTTGGTCTCAAGGGCCCACATCAACCTGGCTCATAATCACTCATTTGTGATTTTCCCCCGTAAAAAAAAAAAATGAAAATCAGTAGGATTAAAAAGAAAGCCAAAATAAATATTCATCATCATCATCATGGCTGCATTTTCAGTATTGGCGAGAAGTAGTCGTTTTGCCCACTAGATGGCGATCGTTGCAGTGAGACGTAATTTTGTTGGAAGTTAAAAGTGGGTTGGAAAAGACAATGGACGCTTCATACAAGGACTGTAATTTACCGCAGCGAACATCTAATAAGGATAGGACGATGTTCACATGAAGTGTAATTCCCATTTCTTCTTGAAGCCGAAATAAATCTGAGGATGTTTATCGGACATGCTTGGTTTTTACTGCAGGTACGTTAATCTTGTAATATCAATAAGGACCTAGGTAATGTCACCGTTAGCGTTGGTTGAATGATGGAGGCATTTGATTTATTGCATTTGTAGAAAACTATAAATGCGGTTATACCAAGCAAATGTATAGCAGCACTGTTTGTATCTTTTCGACTGTCATTTATTGCACGTGCTACAAAATCATTCAGTGCAATGGAAGATTTACCAACGTTACACGGTCTGATACAGTTTTGCCTATACATGCGGAGACTGAGGCAGCCTGTTTATTTTGTTTTAAGTGCGTGCAGGGTGAGAGAGGGAATCGATGTGCTTTGATTACAGCTTGGTAGTTGTAGTCTGTGAAATTAAAAAGCATGTGTGTGTGAAGTATCCAAACAATGACACCTTCATTTCATTATGGCTGCTTTAGTAAAACACCTTAAGCTACTGTGTAGTGGGTCCCATTTAGAGTGGCTACTTCATTCGCGCTTTCCTTGACTCATGGAGCTGCGTGAATGTTATTACAACTTTGCCAATGATATGACAGTTTAAGTCCGCTTGATACTGTAAAGCGAAGCCATTGGTTTCCAAAGGAGATTTTATTTGTGTCGCCAGCATAGCCTATTGACAATTTATGTTGTCAATAGGCCTACCTTATAATCCTACCTGTAGCTTAGGGAAGCTAACAACTTTCTATTAGGATCTAGTTTGTTAGTTACCGCTTTTGTCATAACTCCCTGATGCATTTTGCATTTAGAATAGCCAGAGCGTGTATATCTCAATCGAAAAATTAAACAATATCGGGTGCCTATGGACTAGGCTGGAGAACCCAGCCTGATCTGCCCGCTATTTATTTTTTTTGATTTCTTAAAAGATTGAGCTTGGTCTGATGAAAGCCAGACTAGCCATGGACCTCAGTTAAACAATGCAAGGGAACATGAATCAGCCTATATTTGCACTAACAATAACGGACAAAAGCTCTTCAACTTTGGCCCGTTAAAATGTGTATGAACAGTCTAGCGACGCATTTCATCAAGGCCCATTTGGACATGTCAGTTATTTGCACCACTGGTTAGATGTAAAACAGCATTTCGTTTCAGACTAGGCTACTGTTACTTAATTTGTGCATTAACAATAACGTTTCAGACTACTGTTACTTAATTTGTGCATTGACAATAAAAGTATTACATGAACTAAAGATGACTAAAATCTTATGTAGAAGAATAAACATTCACAAAAAAAAATCCATCCATCCAAAAATGACCTTTGTTTTTTGATAGCTGTTGAAAACGGCATGGAACTGACAGAGATGTTTTTTTTTATAAATACATAAAAAATAAATAAATAAATAACATTATGCTGATACCTTTTGCTTTTCCCAAATACAATGTAGCCTACAGGTGTAAGTGACCTTTCATCAATCCAGTTGCAATGGATGAACTGTGATGAACTGCCCTACTTGTGATTGTTTAGAGATTTTAAAGATTTTATAACAATTCTACATCTTCTTTGGCTATTCTACAATCTATTCACCTTTTCAGCACCAGTAGGGTACTTTCTGTGCAGCCACACACACTCAGGCATGCCAAACAAGCATACACAAAAAAAGTTTCAAGAGTGGGGGATGGAGTAAAATATGGAGACAAATTGAAGTGTGATTTATTTTCGCGGAACGGATGTACAGGACTGAGCGGCGGTCATATTTTGTACCGCTATGCGGTACATCTAGTTTACAAACTTCTTGGTAGATTTTTCTGACCATTCTCGACAATGCTACTCCAAAACCAAACGTTTGTCTCAGCATCCAGGAATCGTTGAGCACCTACATTTGTGCTTTAACATTGATGGTGTGCCACTTTTAAAATCCTCCAACTTCCAAATGTGGCCCATACTCTGCAACTTTCACAACTTTGCTCCTTTCATTGTGGCCATCTACTGTGGAGTTGCTAAACCAAATTCAGTGGAAGAGTACTTAAGTGACTTTCTCCAGGAGTTGCAGCAGTTACAGCAAGATGGCATTGTTCATGGAGGCAAAGCACTTCAACTGTCTGTGAACTGTCTCCTGCCAGGGCATTCTTTAAGTGCATTAAGAACCACAACAGTTACCATTCTTGTGAGTGATGCACTATCAGAGGCACCTATGACAGAAGGTTTGTTCTTGGGGCCAAAGAGCCAGGTGCGGTTCCAAGGACTGAAGACTGTTTTGTTTAGGCCAGCTCTGCTGCCACTCTGCTTCCACCGTACTGCTGCCACCTGTGGACAAGGAGGAGTGAGAGTTATACAACAAAATTAGTTATTAGAAAGCTTTCCTGCAGATAGGCCTAGCAAATGAAGACAAGGATGCAGTGAGATTCTCCATGGACCTCCTGCTGAGGCTAGTGAAGCAGAGCCACGCATAATGCGAATGTGCAGAGTGGTGTTTGGAGTTTCACCAAGCCCCTTTCTGTTGGCTGCTACAATTAGAAACCATCTTAGGCAGTATGAGAAAGAGCAGCCACATACATTCAAGGCCTTGCTAGAATCCCTTTATGTTGATGACTTCATCTCCAGCTCAAGTGATGTGAACGAGCCATACTCAATCACTACAACGGCAAGGGAGATCTTGTCCCATGCCCACATGAATCTTTGCAAATGGGTCACCAATTCAGCTGAACTTCAGGCAAAATGGACTAAAGGTGAGATGGAATGTGCAGCAGACCCAGACACTTAAGGTGGGTACTTAAGGTGTTAGGGCTAGTCTGGAGAGCCGAAAAGGACAACTTTGTGTTCGACTTGGAGGCCTTAACAAATATACTGAGAGACAAGAAAAACACGAAGAGAAGTGTAATTCAGACTGCTGCCCGTATATTTGATCCAATAGGTTTCCTTGCTCCATTCACCATACGTGTAAAATGCTTGTTTTAAGAATTGTGGGAGAGGGGCTTAGAATGGGACGAGGCGTTGCCAACAGACCTAGCTAAGAGATGGAATCAGTGGTGTTTAGAGCTGCCACAGCTCCATCTAGTGGCGATTCCAAGATGGTACCACATTGAAATACCGCAAAGACCCCAAGAAAACACACTGCATGTGTTCTGTGATGCAAGTGAAAGAGCTTACAGCGCTGTTGCATATTTGCGAGGGGAAAATGAGGATGGTGATGTTGTGACCAGCTTTGTTGCATCAAAGTCTAAGGTGGCTCCCTTGAAGAAGATAACTTTGCCAAGGCTTGAGTTAATAGGGGCTTTAATTGGTGCAAGGCTGGGAAATAATTTACTAAAGCTAAAGTTAACGATGTGGACAGATTCCATGATTGCTTATCATTGGATATGTAGCACTGCACAGAGATGGAAATAGAGTGACTGAAATACAGGGCCTTACTAATCCTGAGTCCTGGACCCATTGTAATGGCAAAAACAATCCTGCGGACCTACCCACAAGAGGGCAGAGTGCACAGAGTCTCATAAACAGTGAGTTGTGGTGGAGGGGACCTTCCTCCTCTATGGTAGCCGCTGAACCACCTCTAATTGATGAACCCTCCATAACCAACGAAGCAAACGCAGAACTAAGGACAGGATCTCATGTTGCTGTTGAATTAACTAGTGCTGAACAAGTTGAATTGCTGTTGGACCTGACAAAATATAGCAGGTTAAAAACTGTACTGAGAATCACAGCTTGGGTGCAGCGGTTCATTGTCAATGCCCGCTCACCCCAGAAACGAACAGGAGAACTTACTGCAGAGGACCGCCAAAACATATTGGGTGAGGATGATCCAAGAATGCAGTTTCAACCAGGAAATAAATCAACTGAAATCAGGGAAAAACGTTGGAAGAGATTCAAAAATCAGAGATCTGGAGCCATTCTTGGATGCAAATGGTCTTGTCAGTTTGGGAGGGAGGTTACAGCAATCCAAGTTCAGTTTTAGAGAGCAACATCCATGGGTGCTACCCAAGGCGCACCGATACTCTGAGTTGCTGGTTCAACACTGTCATGAGGAGGTAATGCATGCTGGGGTGAGGGATACTCTAGTGCAGTCGAGGGAGAGGTATTGGGTTCTAAGGGGGAGGCAGCTTGTTAAGCAGATTATAGGACATTGTTATATTTGCAGAAGACTCAAGGCAAAACCAGCTCAGCAGGCAACAGCCCTCTTACCCCGAGATAGAGTTACGGAGTCCCCGCCATTTCAGGTGACCGGGGTCGACTTTGCTGGCCCATTGTATGTCAAGGCTAATGGTCAACTGAGAAAGGCATACATTGCTTTATTTACATGTGCTGTTACACTGGCAGTACATTTGGAGTTGGTCTCAGATCAGACTGCAGAAAACTTTCTACTAGCCTTAAGGAGATTCATTGCCAGGCGAGGATTATGTAAGACCATTTACTCTGACAATGCAAAGACCTTTAAAAGAGCCAACCAGGATTTAAAGGAATTGTGGAAATCATTTAGAGTAGCTGAAGTCACTGAATTCTTCACAACACACGCGGCTCTGGTCAGGCTGGTAAGGGAGTCCTCGATTCTAGGGTGGGGAAACGCATCTTTCTTGGTTACTTGGTTGAGTTTCGATAATCGACACAAAATCTCCAAACCCCGGACTTCTTCTGCACCAGCACTATCCCAGCGGCCCACGGACTGCTACTCTCTCTGATGATTCCCCCCTCTAGCATACCTCGTAGGAGAGTGCGGATCTCTTGGTAGAGGGTTGGTGGTACAGGACGATAACGCTCACGAATGGGGGCTGCGTCTCCCGTCGGGATGTGATGTTGGACGACCCGGGTGCAGCCGTAGTCCTCGTCATGGGTTGAGAAGATGTGTTGCCACTTCGCCAACAGATGTTGCAACTGACGTTGTTGCTCTTCCTCCAAGCCACTTCCCTGTAAAGACTCACAACTCAAGTGTGCGGGCAGTGTCTCACTCACCTCTCCGTCCACTTGGCTGACCTGCATAACGCCCACTTCCACCACTGCTTCACCCACTTGGTCCAGCCTCAGGTCTCGGTCTCCCCGTACTTGCTCTGGGCCCACCGCTGTGACTCGGGCCAGCCCCTGGTGGCGATGGAGTTGAACGGGGTAAGGGTGAGTGTTCCTTACCCTCACAGGTATCCGCCCCCCTTGTACAGTAGCAAGGGAACGAGCTACCTCAACCGCTACCTCGGAGCTATTGATATGGGGCTCTACCAGCACCCAGTTGTCCCGCCCATAGGTCCGGGCAGGCAGCCGTGCCCATACTACCGTCTCACTGCTGGGAGGTATAGAGATGGCATAATGACAGGTGACACGCGCCGTATCCTCCCGGTCCATCTGCACTCACCTGGATTGAATACGGCGGCAGTCTGCAAAAATGTTTTCCCATTCCCCACTTCCGGTGGTGTGGCCGGGCGGTCTGGCCTGATTCTCCTCATCCTTGAAGAGTGCTTCCCAACAGATCGAGATGACATTCATGCCAAGCAAGGCACGGTGGGCCCCCAAGCATTGGTCCTTTACGACCACAGCCCCTTTATCTGGCACCCTGACGCCCCGAACGTGAAACTCGGCTACAATGTAGCCGACATACGGGATGTCCAATCCGTAACGCAAGGAGAGCCACGGTGCCTCAGCCCCCGGTAGTTTCTGTACATCAAATAATTCATCACATAAACTTTTTTAAAGCAAGGTAACTTGTGAACCTGTCTCAACAAGGCATTCGACTGGATGCCCATTAATATGTACAGTAACTACCGGGCACTGACCAACTAATACATGTTTAGAAATGAGCGAGGCGCCATCTTCAGGGTTTCCGACTACTTGCCCCACAGTAGCCAGTAAAGTTAAAAAAAAACCTGCGAGGCGCGGCTGGCTCCACAGTGCCGACTGACATGCCCTGCAACACCACAACAGAGACATATTGGCCTACCCTGCTCGTCCCACTGCAGTCTGGAGCCAATGGGTCGGTTCTGGTGTCGCTGTGGGCCACGTCCCCCATTGGCATCAGCCCTCCCTCGTGGCGGTGGACTCGTGGGTCGTGCTCGACGGAGCTCCTCTAGGAGTTTCTTGGAGAGCTCATCCATCTGCTCCTTCACTTCTGTCATGATTTCTGCACGCAGCTCACGTTTCCACTCTGCTTCTGAAGGTGGGGCAGGAGGCCGTGTAGCACTGGAGGTTGCCACACACACGGGTGCTTCCATCTCCGCAGCGTGATCTCGTTCGAGTGCGATGGCCTCCTTCCGAATCTGTTCGAAGGTCAGCTCGGGGTTTTGGCAAAGCTGCAGCCTCAAATTCTGACGGACGGGGCCTTCCCTCAGCCCCAGGAGGAACTGATCGCGCATCAGGACTTCATCCCTGCCCAAGCCATGGTCTTGTCATCGGTACAAACGGGTGGCTAGCTCCCGCACCTGCAACGCAAAGGACCGCAACGTTTGTCCGGGTTCTTGTTTGCAGTTGAAGAACTGAGAACGCAACACAGGCCCTTTGAGATAGTCAAACACCTCCGCCACAGAACTGTGTTTGTTTTCCGGCGCCGCTTTAACTTCCCTCTTAGCTTCGCCTTCTAGGGAGCCTAACACAAATCTCAGTTGCTGTGCCTCGTCCAGTCCTTGCAGATCCGCCAGGTATTCTATTTGTGCCTTCCAGTCTTGAAAACTCACGTCCGATCCGGGTTCACCAAACCTCTGCGCCCAAGGAGTTCCCATGAACACCGGCATTACCCGGGGGCGTTTCTCAGAGCCTAAGTCTTCAGCCATTGTGGGGGAGAATAGAGTTGCTCAACTCAGGGAAAAAATCCTGCCGACTACGCCAAATGTCACCGGCAGGGGGCGCTACACGCCAACACTGCCACACCTTCTTCCCTGAGGAGCAACACAAAGAATTATTTTATTAAGAGTTAATTACTAACAAAAGGAGATGGGGAGAGGGATAAATGTTCCAAACGGCCACGGGCCGAGAACAGCAGACTGGGGGTGTTCCCAAGTGTTGGGAGGGCGTGGAGCAGTGCCACCTGATGGTTCAATAGGCACTGGGGGTATGGGGGGGGGGTGGCTGCAAGAGCGGGGGCCAGTGGAACGGGGCGTCGATGGGTAGCACGGCAACGGGACAGGTTGCTGGGGCAGGGGAGATGGCACACTGGGCTTGACGGGGCAGGGCCGTGGAAGATGGTGTACAGGTCTCTGCTGGGCGGGGCGTCCGCAGTGGTAGAAGAACGGCTCACAGGGCTCTGCTGAGCGGGCAGTTTCCGGGCATAGAAGAACGGCGTACAGGGCCCTGCTTGCCAGGGCGACGGGGGGGGGCAGTCACTGGAGTAGAAGAACGGCACATAGGGCTCCGCTTAACAGAGTGGCGTCCGGGAATAGAAGAACAGCGTACAGGGCTCTGCGTGGCGGCGTCAGGGCAGTCACTGAGGTAGAAGAACAGCACACAGGGCTCAGCTAGATGGGACGGAGGCAGGGCAGTCGCTGGGGTGGAGGGACGGCATACAGGGCTCTGCTGCAGCAGGCAACAACGGGAGGGCGGGAATGACGTAGAAGAATGGCATTCAAGGCTCAACTCTCCAAGCGGTGGGCGGTTACACCCGTAACCTCACTACATGCATAGAGCGTTACACCCCGCCGGTCTGCACAGAAATCACACATTAGGAGAGGAGGGTGTGTTCACACAAAACATTCCCACTACAAGCGTTAACACAAGTGGAGGTTGCACAGCACAATCGGACATTCATACATAAGGGCACACAGGCCAAGACTCACGGCAGCCAGCCAAGAGTTGTTAGACATTCACATGTAGTTTCCACAGGGGTAGCTACCAGGATAGAATTACCAGAGGGTCGAGAGGGAGAGCAATAGCTGATGTGGAGCTGACGTGGAGACACCTCTTCACAACGGATGGGTTAGTCACGTCTGGAGCTGGACTAAGAGACACACAAACTGGAGAACGGGCTCATGCACACACACGGGCACTCCCAATATGGTTAGGCCACTTCTAAACCCTCCGGTTCGTTCCTGAGAGTCCTGTTGGCTCACACACATCAGTAGCACGTCCTCCCACACAAGCACCACTGCAGCAGCTCTACTCCACAGGATAAACAAAGCATCAATAGCACTGCACACTCATGTTTTACGTATCCGGCTCTTATCAGTGTTCACGTTGCCATACACATTCAACATTCCCAGTACTTAGCTTGACGTAGCTGAGCATCTCCCGGTTGTTAACGTTACTCAGTCCTTGCTTCGTTATCCTAGGCGGCGCTGCTGCTGTCAAATGCCGTGTCTTCACCCTCCGCCCGTCTGCTCGTTACTGCCGTATCTGCGGTTTATAAAGCACTCCAATCCACATAGTCACCAATCGTGAACGTGATAGAATCATTACATACAGCTGTAAACAATAAGCCTTGTCACAGCCTCAGGCCGGTTTGTTTACTATGCCGGGAGGCATTGCACTGCACCGAATTCGGTCCCTCTTGCTACCTTCGGCCCAACTAAAGTTCCTCCCCCACCAAACGTTGTCACCCCGTGACACTACATCTGAACGGTTTATAGAATAAGATGAAATGTATATGAATAAAAATAAATGTATTTCAAGTAGACCTATTATAAAATAGCCTATTATTGTTTCAATATACCTCAAATATTAGGTAGCCTAGCTACATCAAATCATGAAAATATATTCAAACAGTTCAAGTTACCTGTCCTGACCGGTCACATCCAGGGAACCAATAATGTTGAAAAAGTGAACTAATCAATCAATCAAACGCTGCCGCCGATGTCACTGCCAAACTTTGACAAGCGCGACAGCTGGGTTTCAGGAGGGTTTAGGACCGTCAATGCTATATCATATTATACATAAGCCTAACATGTGAAATAAGCTACTTTTCTATGCTGATTGCTGGCAGTTAGCTAGGCCTACTTACTGTTGTTAGCCTACTACTAGGCTGTAACGTATGGAACAGGGAGGGACGTGTTTAAGAGGGAGGGAGAAAGAGAGGCGCTTACTTTAGGTTACATTGGCAACATTTCGCTATATATCAAGATTAAACTTAGACAAGAAAATGTTTCACTTTGCCATTTCACACATTTTAACCTAATTATGGCGTTAACTAAAAAGCATAATAGATTCAAAGCCAACTCTTAACATGCCTCAAATTTGACGTTAGGTTTCTAACACGACTAACTTCGGATGAAAATCAACGTGGTGGTGGCTATGTCGCTATTTTCCACACTTGCAGACTGCTGTACATTTCTCCTTTGACTTGTCAGATACATCATCTGTGAAGCCAAACATTATTATGTTTTGGTATAAACGTAGAGCCTTCCATATTTGCAAGTTAGTCTACCTCAGTCTGTCTCATTTGATCTGGCACTTGCTGTTGGTCTGTCGCGGACTTCCGGCTTTGCAATGTAAGAGGGCGGTCACGCTTAGGGACAGCTCCCACATATTTTACAATTTAAGTGCACTACTTCGACGTTTACCCTATTTGACCGTATTCATTATCTTGAAAGTGAACTTGCCTACATTTTGAAACGATTCAACTGGCTCACAATGTCGAGACAACAGCGACAAGGAAAAGATTCTACAACTCCAGCAGCATCTGCAGCTAAGATGGCGGAGTCGCTAACAGTGACTAGCCTGGTGCAGGAACTTGAAAAACTCAAAGAAAGTTTGACCGGAGAACTCAAAACGTTCCTCACGACATCGCTAGAGACCTCCCTTACACCGATACGGACGTCTTTCGAAACCAAAAGACTCTCATAACCAAAAGATAAAGACCATTGAAGATACACTCACCACCCATAGTGACGAGCTAGCCGAAATAACAACAAGACTGGATCAGCTTGAGAAAGCCAATGCTGCACTTGCATCCAAAGCGGAGGACCTTGAGAATCGTTCCAGACGATAAAATTTAAGAATCGTTGGTTTACCTGAAGGTCTGGAAGGACGTTCACCGTTGGAATTCATTTCGGAGCTTCTGCAAACAGTCATTGGAAATAATGTTTTCCCTACTTCTCCAGAGCTAGACAGAGCGCACCGTACACTAGCTCCAAAGCCGGCCTTGGGACAACGTCCGCGAGCCATCATTGTTAGATTCCATCGCTACCAAGACAAGGAGCGTGTGCTTCGATGGGCAAGCACCTAAGCAGATTTTCTAAAATCGTAAAGTTAACTCCTTAATATCTATGAAAAAAATTAAAAGTCAAGTCATTTCAAGTCATTTGTCTCAAGTCTAAGTCAAGTCTCAAGTCATGAATAGCAAGTCAAAGTCAAGTTGAGTCTTTTTTCTACATGTTGATCAAGCAAGTCTCAAGTCTTAAAAAATGTGACTCGAGTCAAGTCAAGTATATCTAGTGTGGCCAGCGCCTACTTGCCCATTGTGGCCAGCGCCTACTTGCCCATTGTGAGCGAGCGGACTTTCAGTAGAGAGTAATAAACACCCTTCAATCTAAGCTGTGCTAACGTCAGAGGGCGGTCAATGCTGATTCATCATTAGTGAGACGCGAGAACAGCTGCAGGCGATTCCTGTCAGCATAACAATAGAGACTGTTGCTGAAGCGTCAGCATAAGTGTCAGCCCTCGTTTCAGCCATCCTCATTTAACCCTTTAGGCGCCAGAGGTTTTTTTCCGAAACGATCAATTTTGACATCTTCATTTCAAAAGGCTATATCTTAAAAGTGATAAGATCTAGAGACTTTCTGTAAATTAGAGAAATATTAAGGATGACCCAAAGTTTATGTAGAGATTAAATGTTTATATCTAATTTGCATAATATGACGTCATATGGTGGCGGCCATCTTGGATTATAGAATTTTCATGAAAAATTGCATGTTTGAATGATAAAATGCACCACTTCTTTCCCCCCAAAATGTCCCTCACCTTCTGTATGCTATATTGCACAATACTGAATGCTCAGGTAAATAGTAAGTAGTGAACAAACTGTGTAAATCATTACTAATAAATGGCAGAAACAAACCAAATGCATGTAGCGGTAGACCGGCCTTTTGCTGTAGAGATTTTCCATTTACTACATACAGTAGGCACTCTGATTCCATGTATGGGGCACATATATATTATTCAGATGACACACAAACACAAGTAGACAAGACCTGTTTAGTTCAAAAGCTCATTTGCCACGGCAAGGCACAGATCAGGAGTGAGATGATGAGACAAGACAAGAGACAATGTTAGTATTTTTTTTCTTTTTGTTGTTTTGTTGATGTTTTTTGTTTTTTTTTCTTAGCTGACAAAGACACACACATCACAAGGACATGGAACACACAAAAGGAACACATAGTGTACTGTATGTCCTAAATGATCAGGGAAGTAGATAGCAAATCAACAGTGTAAATCATTACTAAATGGCTGACTTTTTTTTTTATGTAGCAGGCCTTTTGCTGTAGAGATAATGACTCCCTATCCCTATCCATACAGGGCCGGCATTCCCATCATCTTGTGATAGACTATGCATGACCTAATGTGTGTGTGTGTGTGTGTGTGTGTGTGGGAGAGGGAGAGAGGCGTGTCACCACCTCCACCATGCGAGCAGCATGGCCAGATCTGCCTCAAGCCCGAGTGGGAGAGAATTTGCGCAGCCTCGGACTAGGCCTACTGTCATTCTCATTGCGACTCCCCACACTGCCACTACGTTCCCCCCCTAACTGTCCTATGAGCACTTCGACCTCGTCTAACATACCCAGTGGCATTAGAGAAAGGCTCCACCACGTTACTGTCGCCCCATGACAGAGGAGGCACACGCTCAGAAGACAGAAGCTAGCGCTATGGATATTAGGCTACCTCCAGCCTCGTTAAGCCACACCACTAACACCCTGCTAACTTCCCCGATGAACACTCCGAACCCGTGAAACATTATTCCCACCAGTGACATTGGGCAAACGATTCAACGTTTGTGCTTGGTGTAAGCTAAACTATGGAGTAAACTCTCACTTTGTCCAGCTGCATCATTGCAAGGCAGGGACGCATCTGAAGCCTCACTAAACGAATCACCGTCATTTTCTGAAGGCAGATATTCCCCTTCAGAATCAGGGTCCGCGAATAGAAGACCCAACACTTCATTTCAGGTAAACTTTTTTGATGCCATTAGACGATAATCTAATGCAAATACTCGCTGACGTTGACAATATCGCTCTGACAAAGCTGCCATAGCTGACATAGCTGCTCACACGCACACTAGCTCCGGTATTTCATGCACTGATTCAATGCGCTGTAGCTAGAAAGTTTTGTTTAAAGCGTGTCCTTTTTT
Source organism: Alosa alosa (assembly GCF_017589495.1). Lineage (NCBI taxonomy): Eukaryota > Metazoa > Chordata > Actinopteri > Clupeiformes > Clupeidae > Alosa > Alosa alosa. Next base: position 18,035,601 of record NC_063204.1, read on the forward strand.
CGACTCGGGGATGACGTATGACATGTCTGCCATCTAGTGGAGTGGAAGTCGAACGAAATATGACACCCTATTTGACTAAATCGGCCGTTTTATTCAGTACCGCATCTTGTCGACTATAGTCGACTGTGGCGCCTAGAGGGTTAAGACGAACGCGGTCAAGACGAGCAAGTTTACCTGTGCAAGTTCACCGAGCACAGGCGCCGACAAAGGCAAAAAATTTGCCATTCCACCATATCTGCTATCACCGGCCATCACAGAAAATGGCATCATGCCAAAAGGAGCAGAAATCTGCTTCACCTCCAGCAACTTAAACGGTCCTCACAAAAACCTCCTTCTCCATGGGCTTGCAGTCAACAAAATGGACTTCATAGCTGGCTATGCCAACCACCTTTCATTGGAACTCCTTGCTCTGACTGAGACTTGGATTAAACCAGAGAACACTGCCACCCCGGCTGCACTCTCCACTAACTTTACCCTCTTCCACACTCCTTGCCCATCTGGACGAGGAGGTGGGACAGGCCTGCTAATCTCCAACAAATGGAAATTCACACCGCTAACAAATATGTCTCATTCGAATTCCATGCCATCACAGTGATCGCCCCAGCAAAACTCTACGTCCTGGTCATCTACCGCCCTCCAGGCCAACTAGGCTACTTTATGGACGAACTTGACACTCTGCTGTCCTCCATCCCTGAGCATGACTGTCCGCTTCTCGTCCTCGGTGATATGAACATCCACTTAGATGCCCCTGGCTCAGCGGACATTTTGGCCCTGATCCACTCTTTTGACCTCAAACTGGTTCAAAGCCCACCTACTCACAAAGCTGGCAACGAGCTTGACTTGATCCTCACTCGGAACTGCAGCACAGACACCCTCATGGTGACGCCTCTCCATCTCTCTGACCACTTCTTCATCCAGTTCAACGTCAGCCTGAGAGAACAGCCTCTGGCTCCTCAGCCGATAGTCACGTTCCACCGCAACATCCGGAACCTGTCTCCAAACCACTTTTCCTCGGTGGTTGCCTCCGGTCTACCTCCACTCAACATCTTCTCCTCTCTGGAGGTTAATGAGGCCATAGACTCACTCTGCTCGACACTGAGCTCGTGTCTAGACGAGCTGTGCCCTCTAACCACAAGGCCAGCTCGATCAAAACACTCTCATCCATGGCTAAATGATACCCTCTGATCGCAGCGCACCAAACTCAGAGCCGCGGAGAGGAAATGGCACAAATCCAAACTAACTGATGACCTCAAAAACTACCAGACACTCCTAACCTCCTTCTCATCCAGCATCACTGCTGCTAAGACGGCCTTCTACAGACACTCGAAAACTTTTCTCAACCTTCAAATCGCTACTCAACCCGCAGCTGCCTCCTCCTCCATCCAGCCTTACTGAGGATACCCTTGCCTCATTTTTTACAAAGTGGCGGCAATCAGCAGTCAATTCTCTACATGCCCACACAACGCATCAGACTCAGATACCGCACTCCTACAACCTCCAGGGGCTGCTGGAACATCTTTTTCAGCATTCGCGCCTCTCTCCGAGAGTGAAGTATCTAGACTCCTGACATGTAGTCGTCCTACCACATGCTTGCTGGACCCTATACCTACGAGCCAACTTCAGTTCATCAGCCCGACCATCTCACCAGCTATCACACATGTGATCAATGCCTCGCTAACCTCTGGCACATTTCCAACAGCGTTCAAAATGGCCCGGGAAACACCGTTACTTAAGAAAACTTCTCTCAACCCTGCTCAAGTCAAGAACTACTGCCCTGTCTCACTCCTGCCTTTCCTATCCAAAGGTATTGAACGAGCAGTCTCCAAACAGGTCTCTAACTTCCTTTCACAGAACAACCTTCTGGATCCAAATCAATCTGGGTTCAAAAGTGGCCACTCTACTGAAACGGCTCTGCTGTCTGTAACAGAAGCCTTAAAAGAAGCCAGGGCGACCGCTCTGTCATCAGTACTCATTCTGCTTATCGGCTGCCTTTGACGCGGTTAATCACCGCATCCTTCTCTCCATACTCTCTAACATGGGAATCTCCGGTTCTGCTCTCTCCTGGTTTGAATCCTACCTCACAGGACGCTCATTTAGCGTATCATGGCTTGGTCAGCTATCTGCACCTCACTCTCTCACCACAGGGGTTCCCCAGGGCTCAGTGCTGGGCCCCCTTCTCTTTGCTATCTACACCACCTCCTTGGGACAGATTATCCGTTCGCATGGCTTCTCATACCACTGCTATGCAGACGACACACAGCTCTATCTGTCCTTTCCACCTGATGACCCTTCGGTTTCAGCACGGATCTCGGATTGCCTCTCAGACATAGCTACATGAATGAAGGCACACCACCTCCAGCTGAACCTCTCAAAGACTGAACTGCTGGTCCTCCCAGCTAAACCTACCATACACCACAACATCAACATCAAATTTGACTCCCTGTCTGTTTCACCTACCAGGACTGCAAGAAATCTAGGAGTTGTTCTCGACAACCAACTAACCTTCTCAGATCATGTTGCCTCAGTCGCCCGGTCATGCCGTTTCGCACTCTACAACATACGGAAGATCAGGACTTACTTGACTCAAGATGCTACTCAACTTCTTGTTCAGGCAATAGTGATCTCACGACTCGACTACTGCAACGCCCTCCTGACAGCCTGCGCAGTGAAACCCCTTCAGATGACTCAGAACGTGGCGGCGCGCCTGGTCTACAACCAACCCAAAAGGGCACATGTTACCCCGCTGCTCATTCAGCTACACTGGCTACCTATGGCGGCCCGCATCAAATTCAAGGCTCTAACCCTTGCCTACAAAGTGCCCTCCTACTTGAATGTCCTAATACAGACATACACTACCTCCAGACTGCTGCGCTCCTCAGACAAACAACGTCTAGCTCTACCACAGGTACGCACAGGCCAATCCAAACTTTTCTCATCTGTTGTTCCTCGTTGGTGAAACACACTGCCAGGTCCTACAAGGGCAGGGACATCCCTCTCCATTTTCAAAAAAACTGCTGAAGACCCAGCTCTTTAGAGACATCTCCTCTCATAGCACCACTTACAACAAGTCTTGCTGATACCAGCACTTGCCAGCTGTCTTGAACTGACACTTAACTGTTAAAACAGCACTCACTGATGCACTTATTCTTACTGTACTCTACCGTTTTTTTAAATTGTCCTAAAATTGTTGAGAATTGCTTTAAAACTTAATCTGTTACCATGTTGTTAGTCAAATGTGTCAGCCAAATGTAATGTAATGTAATGTAATGTAATATAATATAGCACTGTTGTCTAATCAATCGTGCAATCTACCCTACCCAGTAACATGGTCTTTTTTTGCTGGCTTAATTTCTACTGATCTGCTCATTTGGAAAGTGCTATTTAATTGTGTGGTCATTTTGAAATACTTCCTTTGAAACTGGACTGTTCTATCTATCTAAAATCTATCAGTAGTTTTTATCCAAAGTTGTGTGCAGCAACACAGAGTCTTATCGGTGTGTTGATCCCTCCCCAGGTGTTAAACTCAGGATCTCTGTGTTGATCTCTTGCTCAATTTCTATTGAGCAACAGGAACAAAAATACAGTACACACATTATCACCTTTGACCAAAACACTGTGTGATTGTAAATATACTTACAACATCTGCATCTCCATGCTTGAAGGTAGCAGAAAATGACTGAGTAACACTTATGTTTAAGATTTTTTTAGGTTTATATAGCATTTATTCATTTACATTTATTCATTTTCTAGACACATTTGTCCAAAGTGACTTACAGCAATGGGAATAACATTTAGGCTACTAACATTTAACCCTTGTAAGGTGTTCATATTTTTGTTCCCAGGTCTGGTGTACCCACCACATTATTAGGCTTTTAAATCAATACAGTCATAACAAGTTATATAAAAATACTTATCAGGGGCCGTATTCACAAAGAATTTTAAGGCTAAAAGTAGCTCCTAAGTGGCGAATTTAGGAGCAACTCCTAAAAATAATGGGCGTGTCACTCCTAACTTTAGGACTCATCATTTTTTTCACTAAAAGTAATTCACGAAGTATTTTAGACCTAAAAGTAGCACCTAAGTCTGGGACAGCTTAAAAGAAGTCAAGAGGACTCCTAACTCACTAAGACCTATTCACAAACAGCTTTTTTGCGGCATTTCACGTCGCAATATTTTGAAATGCGTATGCGGCAACAGGAGCTTCCAATCGCGAGGGAACAATTTTGCATTGTAGGCATAAAAGGAATGCAATAATGCCACCAACAACAACCAAAACGACTCATTGTCAACATGTAAATTAAATGTAACGTTTCATTGTGAATCAAATTAAAATGTTCTCCTCTTTGCAAGCATAGGCATATGGGGACAGATTAATTTAATAATGTTGCAAAGATACTGCATCAATCCGTAGGCCTATGTTTCATTAGGCTACTAGGCTATTTGTTTTGCCTTACTCTTTATTCATTTAGGCTAGGCCTTTTTATTCAGTTATTCATCATCTTCCGTCCTTCTCACTACTTGTGTAGCGCACGCATTCTCAGACCTGTCACCTGTCCCTCATCATCGTAAGGGAGGTGTTTGGAATCATTCCCGCGTTACAATCATCAGCCAATCAAGGTGGTCACTTCAGTCAAGCTTGTGCATGAGTAATGACGTCATCCAAAGCAACGAAGACACTCTTAATTTAGGAGTTGTCCATGGACACTATTGTTGGACTCAACAGCCGAAAAGCTGACAGAACTATATGTATATGCTCTGATATTATGTCCTCTTTGTGCTGAATTCTTGTACCCCTATTTGTTATAATTTGTATGGTAATTTTTGTATAATAAAAAAAAAAAAAAAAAAATTTAGGAGTTGTAATTTTTCCTTACTAAGAGTAAGTCTGAAAGGCTTTGTGAATAACTTTTAAGAAAAAAACTCCTAGCTAAAATCTTTAAGTGCGATTTAGGAGTACTCCTAGTGGTAAGAGAAAAGGCTTTGTGAATACGGCCCCAGATGTTTAGATGGCATCATTCCCACATTATATTCGTTAGTTGGCATCATTCCCGCGTTACATCATTCCCGCGTTAGTTTAGGAGTTGTCATTTTTCCTTACTAAGAGTAGCCTAAGTCTGAAAGGCTTTGTGAATAACTTTTAAGAAAAAAACTCCTAGCTAAAAGTGCGATTTAGGAGTACTCCTAAGATAAAAGGCTTTGTGAATACGGCCCCAGATGTTTAGATGGCACTAAATCCTACATGTGCTGTATAATGCACTCTGTTTGCAAACTGCCAAAAAAGGGTTCAACTCGAAAGAGTGACCTTCTTCTTCTTTACTGGGTTTTTTTTGCAGTTTGCAAACGGCATTGCCACCATCTGCTGGACTGAAGTGTACCCTGTAGCCTCGTTCTGGCCGCCGGGTGAATAAGGCAAATTGAGGTAAAGGGGAAAAAAGACAGCACATGTTGGATTTAGTGCCATCTAGTGGTGATACTACAAATAAATGAATACCTCTCCATAAATCAAGCATGCATATAATCATGTGCTGAAAAACATTATGAATATATTTAATTTATGCCAATGGATCAACTTCAATTCTCCACATTATACTTTTCCATGAGTCATTATACTCATGATGAACACATTCACCTCTACTGTGTGTAGTGTGTGTAAAACAAACTCATACACTACTTTGTGCTCATTCATATGTAATTCAGCTCAGGCTACTGATGGCTCACGCTTGTGTTTCACAGTACAGGAACTATCTTACTGTGAGAGAGGAGACTGGAGAAAAAAAGCTGATGTCTTCCCCAAATTGACCACATATTCATGTCTTCCCAGAATTTACCACATATTCATGTCTTCTTAGAATTTACCACATATTTATGTTTGACCATTATCACACCATTACATACTAGGTGACAGAACAGAACCATTTGTCAGTTATCACGTGAAGATAACAGCTGGTGCATTCTTCAACAAACCATATGACTGTGAATCAACAGGGGGACACATGTTAATTATAAGCACTTAATAGATAGATAGATAGATAGATAGATAGATAGATAGATACTTTATTGATCCCCAAGGGGAAATTCAAGAGCTAATGAGAAGGTGTAGAGTTCCCCCTGCAGAGCCAAAAGTGTATTCTAATTTATATGATCATGTATCATGTAAAAATGTATTGAGTCCACACCTAATTAATTGAGTAGTTGGTGTGTCCCCTCTCATTGGGTGTAGCTGATTGCCTACCTGTGTGATGTCAGCTCACCTGAGCCTATAAATATATCCTTGGGTGATTACCATACTCATGCCTAATGAAGACCCTGCTGGGTCGAAACGTTGTGTTATGTTTTTAACTCAATAAATTTAGTTCTTCTGGGAGATTGCAGTGTGCGGACAACTACACTTCTTTTCTGTGTTATATATATGCCCATGGATTTTGCACAGTTTTATTGGGCAGAATAGCCACATAATGACTCATTTGATGAATGAAGGAACATGTACTGTACTGTACTAACCTTTTCTGTGCCATGTTCACAAAATGACATGACGTGACGCTTTTCTTCAGTGTGCACTGGTGATTTCACCTGTTGTACCATTCGTTATTTTTGGACAGCTTAACTGTGAACTCTGAATGACTGCAAACAATATCATTCAGGAGTAGTAGAAGTATTGCTTCTTAAAATGCCCATATACAGTATGCTCTGAAAGCATGTGTGCAGTCTTGAACTATTCATAGTTTCCACTATGTGGAATTGTAAGCCAGGAGGTAATGATGATGACTTCCTCATTTTGTTATATAAGAGACCGCAAACTGAAAACATCAAACTCACACAGCCTATACACACAGTAGTGATAAAAAAAGCTCTGTCCTCGTCTTTGCAATTCTTCAGCTGGACTGTCCATCATGGTATCCTCTGTCTCTTGGCACCAGAAATTCAGCATGCTGCTCCTGGCAACATTACTAATTGCACATTGGGAGGTGAGTGGACTCTTAATAATTATTTGTCAGAGAGATTATATATTGTAAGTTGTTCATACTGTTGTATGTGGCCTTCTGTCTAACAGTAGTTTAACACTTCTGTTAGATTTATTTCCCAAGGGAAAAAGATCTGCACTCCCAGAGCCGGACCATATTTTAAGATGGCGCAAAAATTAGCCCAGGTAATTAGCCCTCCTCTAACATGTTTAAGCTTTGAAAAACACTCTGAATCTCAATCTGACATATAGAAATAGGCAATAAATAGCAGCTAACTGAGTATCTTACTTTAATCAACCCACAGGAAGGCAGGCCCTGTTGGAACACAGCGTAATAAAATTTATTTTTTTTAAGATATTGCGATGTTTCATTTATTTATTATTCAAGACACACAGGGAAGCGCCTACTGTATGTAGTGTGTATATTTAACATGCAGTAGTACACCTAGTCCTATATTTATTCATTCATATTCATCTTTATTCTTACTTATGTCCCGTTCCACCTTTTATTTTTTATGCATCTGTTCATTCAAATAAAGCATATTTATTGAGTTATCGGGACATTTTCACTGTCTAAATCATCTTGGCATTCAAAACAAAATCAGTCTGCCTTTGTTTATTTGTCATTTTGTGCAGATAAATGTAACCTTAATAAAGTCTTACTTTGCAAAAGAATAAATTATGTTTTCAGTTTGTTAGCTTGTTTATTTATTTATTTATTTACTTATTTAAAATCAGAACCATATAGATGTTGGAATGAGTATGACAAAGTATAGGAATCTGTCATTACAGCAGACACATTGTTCTCTTGGTCGATCAGAAGCCAGCATATGACCACACTTTAAAGTAATGTAAAATCATTTATATAGAGTAGTTTTCAAGAGTTTTATCTTCAACTATTATTTCAAAGTCCACACCCCAACTGTTTTCTCTTGTCTATGACTGTTAATCACACTGACAAATGACACTGACAAATGTCAGTTACAGAAAAGCTGACTCACAAAATTTCAGGCAAATATAACATGGATGTGTGCAATGTAGGCTACTTCAATAATAATTATAAAAGGCCAAAATAGTTGGCCTTAGTTATCAAATATTAACTAGACTTTAAGATCATTCTTGGCATTATCACAGAGTATAGGCTATCAAATTGGGATTCCACTGGTGATTAAACGTGATTCAGCGTGACTCATAATTGAATGTACCATATGTTTTGTTCAAAATTGTATTTACCTACCACATAGATTTACAGCCTGGGCTACGTTTCTCAAAACCATAGTTGCTAACTTGTTAGCAACTTAGTTGGTTGCCAATAGGAAATTGCAACCAACAAAGTTGTTAACTTAGTTAGCAACTACTGTACAGTTTTGGGAAACGTGCCCCTGGTCAGATGTTATACGGTATTTAAAACAGGTCTGAAAAGTTTAGAAGAGCAGAAGAATGGCTAGACCTACATATTATTCTTTTAAAAACTATTCAGATGTGCAATATTGAGATTTCAATAGCTAGGCTACTGTAATCTCGTCTCACATATTCCATATAAAGGTATTGCTCAACACTGCTATTGGTTAGCTTTAACCAAACCTTTCATTAATTGAATCTGACCTGGCTCAACTCACTAATTGCGTTTGATCACACCTTCCCTCTGGCAATTCTCTCGTGCATTACTATGCATGCTTTACCATATTCGCCGGTGATACATTGCCGCCAAACTCAGGGCCATTATTTTGGAAAATAAAACACAATCACACAAAATTAATGAAATAAATGAAACAATAAAGTGAGATAGCTGTTTCAATGTTTTATTTTGTAAAATTCACTGTACATACAGTGTATATGGTCCTAATTTGAAGGGTGGGCAAATATTGATGTTCAATACTCCCACATGCAACACGATACTTATAGTTCATGTACAAAATGAGAACGAGAAGGATTTTGTAAATCCTTTTCTTTGTAAAACACTGCAGTGGACTGGACTCATATTGTGATTGTGCATTATCATTATAGAAATACACCATTATATCATAGCATTTCCTACTTGATTTTAACCTAACATAATTATTCTCAAATGTGTTAAATTTCACTCATTTCACTCATTCACTGGCACTCATTTAAGCAGAAGCTTATAATTTACTGCAAACACTGTCCCAAAAAATGTGTGTAAAACTGTGAAAAGGTGTGGTAATGTCCACCTTATTTATGTTGGCTCACAGCATGGCGTTGGGGATAGGCTTTGAGTCATCCTCACATGGCTTGCCTTTCTGTGGGAGGGAGGAGAGGTTAATCAAGTGTCCTTCAGTTCCTTGCTTATACGATAGCACACAGTAGGGAGGTCCTTTCATACACGACTGATTTGTTTCATAACTGGAAAGTTCTGTGACTTCTTTGAAGCCTTTGCACATTGTAAATTTGGTTCTTACCTGTGCTAATTCTGTCATTTTTTTATGAACCCATAATGCTTGTGGAGGAACACAGCATGGATCTCTACTTTCGTCAGAGGAAAAAAATCTGTTGAATCAGATAGACATTCCATAAGCATAAGCCTTTTCACAGTGAGAATAGAATAAAGATATTAAAGAATGTGTGTAGTTTACTCCAACTTACATAACAGCACGGACACATCCATCTTTTTCTAAGGTCTTGATGCAACGTGTGATCTCTTTCTCATCAAAGCTGCACACAGGACTAACTTTCTTACAGCATGAAATAGGTTTTGGGTCAACCCTGAATGCTATACAAAACAAAACAAGCCAAAACAAAATGAGATTAAAAAAAAAAATGCAACATGATATCTTCTGAGGTTTTCTTTAAAGATGTTGGATGTTGAAGAATAATTTTGAATTATTAAGAAATGACACAGCCATGGTCAAGCACTTACTCTTATTTCCGTATATACTGGAATTGTTTTCTTTTGATTCAAGAGACGGTCCACTGAGAGAAAACGTCACAGTCTCTGAGAAAATAAACCATGAAATGAGCAGTAAGACAAACAAACACACAACCCAAACATGTTAAATTCTAGTACGTGTTAAAACACTTACCACCCTGTATACAGCTGAACAATATAGTGGGCAGACAAAACAGGATGATCATCTGATGGAGAGCCATATTCAGTGATGGTGTTTTTTTCTCAGACTGACAACAACAATTGTGAGATTTATGGTGAGAGCAGTTTCATGTCAGGGCTTCCCTCAAATCTTATAAGCATTTATAAGAAGAACACGGAACAGCTGACCACTGATGCAAGCGCTCTAAAAAGGGGAGTTACATAAACAAAAATGGGCTCTGGTACTGTGTGTTAGTCAGCGAGTGGGTTTGACCATTAGCTGTCTTATCTTTGCCCTACTTAATAAAATATATAGTTAGACAGAGATAATCAGAAACTATTCTGCCAATGTCTGGTTTCACAATGATGTCTGTTTTAATCACATTATAATAAACATGACATTTATGAATATATTTTCAGGCTAAAATCTGATTAATTTGATAAATATCCTAAAGAATGGGAAGGTGAGTTTGATAATCGTATTCTTAGCTGTAATTTACCTGTATGTCCTGCTGGTGACCTCAGTGAGAAGTTCCTGTTAAGATGTCTGGCCATTTAAAAACATTTCTTGTGAAACTGGGCTGTTTTAAACATTTATCAGCAACTTTCTTCCAAAGTTGTGTACAGTACTTACGCAAAATAACATTATTTATGTGAAATTACGCACTGCGGTGATCAGTGTTCTTTTTAAGTTGAACTAGGGTAGTGCTTAACCAAAGTCCTTTTAGGCAAGTCCCTCCACTTGGCAGTCATGTTGCAATACAGTTTGGGCACTTATCGGGCATCTATTTCGGGCAACGCTATTCCTGCTAGTGTACTGCTAGGCCCCCACATTGCTGCTTGCAGCTACATTTATATATTATGGTTGTAATTTGTCCAACCATCAAATGGCATAAGATAAAATCGGCACATGAAAATTAGGAAAACAGCATTATTATACATTATTGTTAAAAAGAAAACATACAAACATATCACCCCATGAATTTGTCAATTTGTACATATACAACCCCCCAGAAACTACCTTAAATGTATTGACTTTGAGAGAGGAGACTGAAAAAAGGTTGATGTCTTCCCAGAATTGACCACATATTCATGTTTTACCATTATCACACCATTACATACTTGACACAGAGCAGAGCAATTTGTCAGTGATCAGATAAGGAGATAGTGATAACAACTGGCTCATTCTTCAGCAAAGTATAAAATCATCATACGATTGTAAAATTGATGGAGGGGGGTCATTTCCTGATCCCTGATCCCACCCCATCTCATGTTAATGTTAATAATAAGCACATGGCATTTCAACATGTCTCTCACAACAAAAACAAGACAGGGCAGGCCCATCTTTTGTCTTGCTGGGGGCCGGGGACAGTAACATTCCCAATCCTATTACATTACATTACATTACATTTGGCTAACGATTTTTGACCAAAGCATCTTTCAACAAGGGAAACAATCACTGTAGAGTACGACAAGGACAAGTTAGTGCAGCAGTAAGTGCTACTTCCATACAGTCAAATGTCAGTTCTGTATATGTTGGCTCATAGCATGTGTAGCAGGATGAAGTGGTGTAGTGCCCTCATTTGTGCTCCGACTGCTGCATTGTGAATGGCTCTCTGTAACAAGAGGTGAGCCAACCAACTGATATGGAGCGCCTCTATTTAAATCCAGAATCACTCTTGTTACGAGATGCCAGACGTCAAAGGCCCACCCAGTTTTTGCCACTGTATGATGGTGTTCCCAGTGTTTCTGTTACTACTACTGGCTACTAAATCTGTTTACATTGCTGCTTACACCTAACACTTCTGTCACAGGGTGACTAAATGGGGAAAGAACAGTGCGGGGGGAATTAAGTATGGGTTGACACTGAGCTTCTGTGGGGGACCCTTTTGGGGGAACACCAAGATGGCCGCTCCCTAGCCGGGAGATTGTTTACAATGGCTTACAGGTGTGTAGCGGGAAAATGTGGTGGTGGTGATTGGTGCACGGGTTTTGGGCTTGGGTTTTTAAACCATAGGCTTTCAATGCACAAGAGGGCTGGACGGGGACAAGACATGTCGCCCACAGCGGTTAAGCCGCGGACTGTGGAAACGGATCTTTTGGAGGCCAGGTTGGAGTGTTGCTGCCTGGGATATGAGCCACGAACGTTACGAACCTCGAATGCTACGAAGCCTGGGATAATCCCCTTGTGATCACGGCTCTGAGAAATGATAGAGGGGTGAAATCGTTTACCCCTCGCTGAGTTAACGCCGAGTTAAGTAACCCTCCTGTACCTCAGGGTTTCCCTGATTGTTGACCGTATTGCCTGAGAAGGAAATTACTTTTAAATGATTGAGTCGTACCTGTGGCGTCCATCGCGTTGTTCTCCCTCCTATTGCTTTTGCTCCCCTCTCCCGTGGCGGCCCACTCGCGCCACACCCCTGGACTAAATTGGACTAAGCTGGTCAAATGTGTTTGTGCTTAAATACTGTCATAGCGACCTCCCTGCATGTTCCAACGCCCTGACGAGTAGCAGCGGAATAGTAGCAGTCTACTTTCAGTGCTTTTATTGGTTGCTGAGAATGAAGTTTGCCTTTCATACTGGTGTATTGATACAAGTTTTGCTACCTTCAGTAGCCATTTAGCGGGGGTAGTGGACATTGGATGTTGTGCTTTTCACCTGTGTTGTGATTGTGATCATAAGAAACTTCTGTTATCTCATGGGCCTAAGCAGCGGGAAAATTGCTGTGCATAGCAGAATCGACACTCAAACACTGTTGCCCCCGCCTGTTTTCTAGCCTACCACAGAGGATTGAGATGGAGACTGTGGGCCAGGATTCCACATGGGGCACCCTTCCATTTGCCAGCCTTCGCCCAATTAATCCCCAAGAAGGGCCGAGGTGGGGTCAGGAACTCTAGACTGGTGTGCTGCCATCTGAGGACTACTACCTGGACTGCCATGTGGACTTTGACTCTGACTAGCACATTTTAGCCTAAAAGCAATAAATATATTTTTATACTAATTTTTAGTCCCTGGCTTTATTGAAGGGTACAGCACGCTCCCCAGCGGTGGTTAAAAGAATTAACGGGTGTGGCTCTAGCGCCTCCTACCTGTGACACTTCCTCTTTAAAGAATCCCTTGTGTTAGACGTCCACCTGCTAAGCGTGCATCATAGATTACCGTGGCATTCACGCCAGTCACACTACCTGGGCTTCGTGAAATAAGACCTCACTTGAATGCAGGGATGGCCAGTCCGCACAAGGGAGCGGCAACCAATACGCTGGTCTAACTAACACCTGAAAATACTGCTGCTTTGCTGACCACTGTTTCGCCAACATTTACACAGCAACGTTCGCAGCTAGCGTGATTCACTCACCAGCTGGATTGGACTGTGTTCTGTGTTGTGTCCTTCGTCTTTCTGTGTGTGACGTGATGTCCGAATGAATGAATGAATGAATGAATGAATGAATGAATGTCGACTGAATGTATGTCCATGTTAAAACACTTACCACCCATACAGCTGAACAATATAGTGGGTAGACAAAATGTGAGAATCATTTTGGATGGTGCTGTTCCTTTCTCAGTCTGAAAACAAGTGTGGTGATACCCTGGCTTTATTTACAGTTAGGAAAGATGAGATTGCTATGACATTATTGTCACGATCCAGCCCGGCCCCTCTCCGTGGTGATCCGTGTTTTGCTCTTGGCTGCTTTGCTCTGTCTGCCTTCATTTGTCCTATGCCAGGCCCTGTAATCCGTTCCATATTTTCCCCTTGCCCACCTGTACACCTGTCCCTGGTTGCCTGATTGACTCCTACATTTAAACAGGCTCACTCGGCTTCTAGGTTGCCGAGTTATCACGCTTGCCATATCCACTGAAAGCCGTTTTTCACGGACTGCTGCACTTGCATTGTTGGATTTTCCTAGTTACCAATCTCTGGACTGTCTTTGGATTTGTTTCTGCCTGACGCTTTGGACTTTCTGACCTGGAGGATTACAGACTTTCACTGGAACTTTTTGTGTTACCTTTTCGTGAGTAGCGAGGCTACATTTACTTTGTGAATAGACTGTTGCTGATTTCACAAACTCTGGTCTACAAGACAACTGACTGTGTGTGTTGGGCCTGTTATTAAAGATACTTAAACGCAATTCCTGCCTCTTGTGTCTGCATCTGGGTTCATAATAGTCTTGCCCGTGACCGAATAAATCGGCCACGACATGAACCCAGCAGACATAGACACAGTCAAAGCAGCCATTGAAAAGCAGGGGACTCTGCTTGGTGTTCATCAGCAAGCTCCAAGCCTCTGGTGTGCCTTCACCAGCTCCAGGTCCGGATCCACAGAATCCTCCACGAGAACCACGCCTACCTGCTCCACAGCCATATGACGGTGAGCCCGGCACATGCCGCTCGTTCTTATCACAGTGTTCTTTGGTTATGCAGCTCCAGGCTTCTGCCTTTCCAACTGAGGGTTCTCAAGTCGCATCTGTTATCACACTGTTAAGTGGCAAGGCTCGGGAATGGGGAACAGCGGTGTGGGACGCTAGAGCCCCATGTTGCTCAAGTTTCGAGGAGTTCTCGGAGGAGATGTTGGCGAGACAGCTGATGGGATTAAGACAAGACAATAGGTTGGTGTATGATTTTGGTTCTGCACCATGGCAGCCTCAGTTGATTAGAACAACAGTGCCTTGTATGATGCCTTATCACGGCCTAAATAACTCCATTGTGGATGAACTCTTTTCTCATGAATTGCCAGGTGATCTCGATGACCTTATTGACTTAGCCGGCAGAGTGGATTCCAGATTGCGGCAGCGAGACTTCCGAAGGTTGTGACTATCTGAGAATTATTATCAAGCTCCTCAACCCCCTATAACTATACCCTCCACCGTGGAACCGGAGCAAATGCAAATTGGTCGAACTCTGGAGAAGAAGATGGCGTGAGACCGACTCTTGCTACTATTGTGGCAATCAGGGCCACTTCGCTTCTCGATGCAGTTTAAAAGAGCCAGCTCACCAGTAGATGCAGGGATACAGGTGGGCGTAGTGGGGCACTCTTCTCCTGCTGAAAGATCAATGTTTTTTGTTGAGCTAGTTCTTCATGGTAATGTTCATTCAGTATGGGCCCTCATTGACTCAGGCGCAGACCAGAATTTCATCCAGACTTCGTTAGCTGAGGAGTTGGGAATCAGTTTGCGTTAACTTGAGCTCCCCCTACTGACCAGAGCTCTGAATGGCGTCAGATTAAGCCTAAGGTTACTGAACCTGTTCATTTGAAGTTTTCAGAGAATCATATCGAGTCCATTTCATTTTTTGAGCTTTGAGCTGTTGCCCAAAACCACACCTCCCAAGGGTCGCATTTACTCACTCTCGCCACCAGAGAGGGCAGCAATGGACAAATATATCTCCGAATCCCTGGCAGCAGGAATCATCCGGCCTTCTTCCTCTCCCGCTGGTGCGGGCTTCTTTGTAGGAAAGAAGGATAAGTCCCTTAGGCCCTGTATTGATTATTGAGGATTGAATGAGAACTAGCAAGAATCTCTACCCATTGCCACTCATGTCTACCGCCTTTGAATTACTGCAAGGGGCACAGTATTTCACCAAGTTGGATCTCCGCAATGCGTATCACTTGGTCCGAATAAGAAAAGGGGATGAGTGGAAAACAGCGTTTAATACCCCGACGGGTCATTATGAGTACTTGGTCCTCCCTTTTGGGTTGACCAATGCTCCAGCTGTTTTTCAGACTCTGGTCAATGACGTGCTCCGAGATTTCATTAATCTTTTTGTTTTTGTTTATCTCGACAACATTTGAATATTTTCTCCTAGTCTTGACACTAGAGATGCGCGGATGGGCTATTATTTCAACCGTAACTGCATAGCAAAACTTATCATCCATCCGCCATCCATCCGCACCAACGTTTTTTTGACCAATTTTCAAAACCGCACCCACCCGCCATCCGCTGGTTGTTTTAATGTATATGGCTGATGTGGCGCTGCTGACGTGAGGCTAGAAAGCTCTTGCCTGTTCTAGAAAGACTGATCCAATGCAGCAAATATATTAAAAGGCTAAAGTCCTACATTGGCTATGTTGTAGCCTATCCCCAGAATATCAGCCGCAAACTCGGTCTCTGTCTCGCAAAACAGTCTCCAAATAAAACGCACATCGGCCTGTAGCCTACAATTTTATCATTGTAATAAAAAACGCAATTTGGCACATAATTTCAACATGCTGCTATTTAGCCTACTAATTAATGCCTATTGTACTTTATTTTTTGCAAAAAGAAAGAAATCCTTAAAATAACAAGTCATTCACATTATAGGCTACTTTACGCACTGTCATGTCAGATGTCATGACACTATGACAAGCCTGCTCTGAAGACTCCTATTCATTTTGATTGCATGGGAAGAGAACGCGTCTTTTTCAGACAGACAGCACAATTGATTTTATAGCCTACCAGCAGGCCGATCGGACAAACTATATGGCGCCTCGATATTAAATACACGCCGACTCTATTCATTCCGAAAGTCCACGGCACAACAGTGCAACGTGCATGTTCACATTTTTAGTAACAACCGCCAAACTTGCTTGCTTGCCTTACACATCTAAGTTTTCCGACTATTTTTCTTAACTTCTTTTTTTCCGCTGTGGATGTAATTGAGCTTGTAGAAGTTTTAACTCTTACGTTCTGAACATCTTGCACTGCCATTGCACAATGTCATTTCTGAGTAATATCACTCATAATCTGTGTCTCTTTTAAATGCCTATTCCCTGAATGGTGGGCTACAATGACTGTGTTTTGATAATATCGAAACAAAATAACCCAGGCAGTCTCATCTACGAGATGTTTAGGCCTCCTCCAATACTGGCAGCTGGGCTCATAGGTTGCAGATTTGCTTAGTGGCCTACCAAGGTTCTGCAACCAGATGCGACATGGGAGATTTTCAGATGTAGGTAACACAATTTAACAATAGACTATATATTTTTTCCATTTGATTGGTTCAACCGCCACCCGCCCGAATTTAATTAAAATATTATATTTCTTCATGTTTTTTCAGATCCCAATAGACCCATTTGATTGGTTCAACCGCCACCCGCCCGAATTTAATTAAAATATTATATTTCTTCATGTCTCCCACCCGATCCGCGGTTTAACCGCGGAGTCCGCGGCTGTAACCGCGAACCGCGCATCTCTACTTGACTCATCGCATTCATGTCAGGCAGGTGCTACAACGGCTCATGGAGACGGCTCATGGCTGGAGGGGACTGAGACTTCATTTCTCATGTGGACCGATCACAAGAACTTAGAGCAGTGGTCGGCAAATAGTGGCCCGCGGGCCAATTTTGGCCCGCCATCTATACTATCTGGCCCGCGAGATGACGTTAATTTGCTGTTTAAATAAAAAAAAATTTTTTTTTTTTTTAACCCCATGTTTTTAAAAAGGAAAAAAGGCCTACAGCAATCCCATCAATTTCGAAACATTTATTGAGGTATAGATGTTAGTCCTACTAAAGTGACAAAACAACGGGTGGAACATCCTTGCAGTTATCCATGACGCACAGGTCGGAACGGTATTGGCATGCGAGTGCGTGTACACTTGTGCAAAAAAAACAAGTGTCCTGTCTCCCTCTTCCAGTGGGCAAGGTCAAAAATAGCCTATGTTTCGTTAAATTACTAACATAACAAGGTCTGCTCAAATATGAAATGGTCCAATTAAAAGGAAACATAAAGAAAGAAGTGAAAGTGAAAGCCCAAGTGAAAGAAAAGATGAATGCACATCCCACATGCCGTGTGGGAGAAGGATCTGTGCTGCTCCTGAATAAAGACAGAAAAAAGGGGAATTACAATTTAAATAAGATCAAACAATATAACTGGGCATATTTTTTTAACTATTTAAAAAAGCCAGTACTCACTTAATGGGAAAAGTGGCTCCTCCCTTCAGTCACAATTTTGTGGATGTCGGGCGACAGGGATGTCACTTTTATCCTCAAGCAGTTCTCCAAGTTTGCATTGGTCAGACGGTTCCTTTTGTGTGTTTTGATTACATTCATTGAGGAAAAGCTTGACTCACACGTGTAGGTAGATGGAAACATCGTCAGCACATAAAGGGCAAGTTTCTTGATCCCTGTGTACTCTTCTGAGCATCCGATCCAGAAATCCTCCGCGGAATGCGCACTAAACGCATCACGGACGAGGGAGCTTGACTGGAAATCAATGAGCTCCAACTGAAGCGTTGCCTCGTTCAACGAGCTCATGGTTGTTTTGGCCAGTGAGGAGAATTCCTCGCTTCGCGTGGACAATGGGTCGCGGACAAAGCCAACAATTTCCCTTGGGACGCAGTAGTCTCGGAACCGCGACTGAAAGTTGGCCCGTAGCTTGTCAATGAATTCAGTCATTCCTGTCACTCGCCCCCCTCCCTGTGATTTTTAATGTTGCAAAGTGCAAGAGCCTTCCACTTGATAGATCAGAATGGAACAACTCCAGCTTCCTTGTAAATGAATTAGTTACGGCAGGTTGCTAGGCAAGTCGCCTGTTTCATGAGAGACGACAGGAGATGCAGCAGGCGGCATAAAAACAGCCCACATAAGCAACTTAACGTTTTTAATGGAATTAAATTAAATGCACTTTAAAAGTTAGATGTTTATTTTAATATAATATAATAATTAATAATTAAAATAGTAGGCCTATAACCCCCCCCCCCATTACAAAAGCTATGGCCCGCGATGCCATTGTCTGAAAAAAAATTGGCCCGGGTCCAAACGTAATTGCCGACCCCTGATTTAGAGTATCTCCGGTCAGCTAAGCGCCTTAACTCTCGGCAGGCCAGGTGGTCTTTGTTTTTTTCAAGATTTAATTTTGTCCTCTCTTACAGACCTGGGTCGAAAAACACCAAGCCCGATGCCTTATCAAGGCAATTCAGTCCCGACCCCCAGACAGACTCCGCAGAAACCATTCTTCCGGAGCGTTGGTTGCTGCAGCTCGACTTGACATTGAACTCAGTCCAGAATGCCCTTTCCAAGTACCCAGGACCAGGTAACAGGCCACCGAACACCCCTCTTTGTGCCTCTTTCTCTACGATCACAGGTGCTCCAATGGGGCCATGGCTCTCTCCTTGCGTGCCATCCAGGGATGTCGCGGACGCTATCCCTGATCAAACGACGCTTCTGGTGGCCGACCCCGAGACGGGATGTTAGGACCTATGTTGCGGCCTGTGATCCCTGCTCCAGGAACAAGTCCACCAATACAACTGTGGCCGGCCTCCTGACACCCTTACCAATGCCTCACCGCCCCTGGTCTCATGTTGCTGTGGATTTTGTTACGGGCCTCCCCAACTCTGGTGGTAATGCTTGTATTCTAACCATAGTTGACCGTTTCTCTAAGGCAGCACACTTTGTTCCCCTCCCTAAACTCCCCTCAGCCAAGGAGACTGCAGAGCTCTTATTTAATCCGTGTTCCGGATTCATGGACTTCCTATTGACATTGTTTCTTACAGGGGGCCACAGTTCACTGCTCATTTTTGGAAGCATTTCTGCAAATCCATTGGTGCCTCTTCAAGTTTATCTTCAGGCTTCCACCCACAGACGAACGGGCAGACGGAGCGTACCAACCAGAGCTTGGAGGTTGCCCTGCGATGTTTAGCTTCGAAGGATGCTGCTTCTTGGAGCCGAACACTGCCGTGGATTGAATATGCCTTTCGTCATCGTCCAGTGGGTTGTCTCCATTCCAGTGCTGCCTTGGGTACCAGTCCACACTTTTCCCACCACAGGAGGAGGACGC
This sequence comes from Alosa alosa, assembly GCF_017589495.1. Lineage (NCBI taxonomy): Eukaryota > Metazoa > Chordata > Actinopteri > Clupeiformes > Clupeidae > Alosa > Alosa alosa. The sequence goes on from NC_063204.1 coordinate 18,055,358, forward strand.
GGCAGTTCAATCTGTTCAGGCTGCAGAGCGTGGGTAAGGGCCAGAAGTCTCCTCCCGCAAGCTGGCTCCCTGGTTTGTCGGTCCTTTTTCCATCTCCAGAATAATAAATCCAACTACTGTCAAGCTATCATTGCCCACGTCTATGCGACGCATTCACTCATCTTTTCATGTCTCTCAGCTGCGCCCCCTGGTCTCCAGTCCCTTTTCTCCCCTTGCCCACCTGTACACCTGTCCCTGGTTGCCTGATTGACAGCTACATTTAAACAGGCTCACTCGGCTTCTAGGTTGCTAGTCACTTTGAAGGCGGATTTTCCTGGTTACCGATCTCTGGACTGTCTTTGGATTTGTTTCTGCCTGACGCTTTGTGGACTTTCTGACCTGGAGGATTACAGACTTTCACTGGAACTTTTTGTGTTACCTTTTCGTGAGTAGCGAGGCTACATTTACTTTGTGAATAGACTGTTGCTGATTTCACAAACTCTGGTCTACAAGACAACTGACTGTGTGTGTTGGGCCTGTTATTAAAGATACGTAAACGCAATTCCTGTCTCTGCATCTGGATTCATAATACATTACATTTTTACATTACATTGCATTTAGCAGACACTTCTTGACCAAAGTGACTTACATATGTCAGCTATATTACAAGGGATTACATTGTCCCCGGAGCAATTAATATGGGGTTAAGTGCCTTGCTCAAGGGCACAACGGTGGAAGCCGGGAATTGAACCGACAACTTTCAGGCTACTGCACGCTAGCCCAGCTACTTAACCACTACACTACCACCGCCCACCACAATAATAGTCTTGCACGTGACTGTTATGTATTCTTTCCAAGCATTAAAGCATTGATAAGCAGAGCATGGAATGGCTGACCATTAATGCAAACGCTCAAAGAGAGGGAAGTGTGTAGCAAGAATTCTGAACTCTGTGGTTACGCTTTCCTGCTCAGCACTGGGCGTTGGTATCATGTGTGTGTTAATCACCATGAGTGGGTTTGACTATATCGCTCTCTTAGTTGTTCATAATCATTTTATTTTTTTATCTCATTCGAAACATCTGGATTACTGTACAAACATTATCAGATTATCACTCTGACGTTTTTGTGTTTTGTTTAGTAAAACCAGATATGTGGGTTTACTTCTTACCACTCTTGGGGAAGAACTATGCGTAACATCAGACTGTCAACACCTAAAACTGATGATTACTCTACATGACCCAATGGATGACTTCGCCAGTTCTGAGGGAATGACGAGGCCAGTTCCCTCATCTAGGGGAAACTCCTGGATCACAAGATATGTCACACTGCTTTTATTCTTGGAATACTAATTGGTGACTGTCTTTCTTTGTGGACATATAAGAAGACTCACACTCTTGGGTTACAGCGCTACAGAACATCCAGTGTCCTGTCCAAACTGTTCAACAGTGCAACTGTCCAAACCATCATGCAGGACACCCTGACCAATAACCGTTGGATTGGCCTGTTTTTGCTATCAGCGTTCCTGCTGACCTGCTCATTTGGTGAGTGCTACATTAATACATTTTTTTCACCCACTACCTACAGAGGTAACAGAGCTGTTTTGAGAATTTATCGGCAGCTGTCATCACAAATGATTTACAACAACGTATGTTGTTTATGTTTTATATAGAGGGGTTAGCTGCAAAGCAGTTGGTGAAGAGAAGTGCATTGCCACGTAAGTAGTAGACTTTAAGCTGTGAGATCAGATTTGTTGTTTATCCTGACAGTCTCTTGTAATCGCTCCTCTTCCTTTCTAAGCTTTGTTCAACTTTAAGTTTGATTTCTATTTGACTCAAAGACTTGGGTGACAAAGGAAGGCCAGCGGTATATTGCAAAAAAACAAGTCCAGCAATCATCAGAACGGAGATCACCAGTTGCATAATTCAAGGCAAATCAGAGAGTATTGTCCCCGCTGTCATGTAAGCAGAGCATAAACCACATCTTTTGTCTCTTGTGTTTTTGTCTCTTTGTCAGTGCAAGGGGTGCATATTCATTGTTTTTCTTCCTCAGATTTAGCACAAACGGTAAAATGTTCTGTAGTTCTCCTAATGCAAGATGGGTGAAGCAAACAGTAAAAGAGTTGGCACAGGTAAGGACTTTGTTATCAATAAACCCTAATTTCTAACACACTAACTGTTTGTTCTATCCATTTCTGAGTAGAAGGATATTTTCCTATCATGCCTGAAAGGAGATCTAAATGTATGTTGTTTTTTTACCGGAATCCCACAGAAAGGCAGGCCATGTTCACAGGGTTGATCCTCTAGAGCAGAGCTTGAAGTGCCAAGATCCCGTTCTTGAAGTGCCAAGATACGTTCTGTGAATGATTTGGTTCAAGTAGCTGATTGTACCTTATAATGCACCAATGTATTTGTTTTGAACATGGGTAACACATTCTGACCGTAAATACAACTCTCACATTCATGGCAAAAAAAACCCCTCATATTATCACCATAATCTTCAACAATAAATGGTTTATCTATCCAAGATGGAAAATGTCTGAGTATCAATATAATTTTGCTAAACTGGGCTTGTTTATAAATATTTCTTGTCAATTGTTTAATCAATGTAAATGTAAATCAGGTTTCTAGGCCAAGTATACTTGCATATACAAGGAATTTGGTCTCTGCATTTATCCCTTCTGTGAATTAGTGAACACACAGAGCACACAGTGAACATACAGTGAGGTGAAGCACACACTAACCCAGAGCAGTGAGCTGCCTTGCTACAGCAGTGCTCGGGGACGGGGAGCAGTGAGTGGTTGGGTGCCTTGCTCAAGGGCACTTCAGCCGTACCTTCTGTTCGGGGATCAAACCGGCAACCCCTTCGGTTCCAAGCCCGAAGCCCCAACCAGTAGCCCGCTTTACAGGTCTCATCTCATCGTTTTTTCATTAATTTTGCAGTGGTTTTGGTGAAAAAAATGCTGTCCTGCGTCTGTTTCATGCTGTTCTAGTTTGGTGGGGAAGGTGGGCGGGGAGGAACGACTGGATTTCACCTTTAGTCGTGAATATTAATGACATGCTAATTAATTCACCTCTGATTGGCTAACAGTACTATGATTCTTCCTCCAGTGCGTCCTCATCCAATTCTGCCTGTGCTATGCTCCATATTCAACTTTACAGTGCTAAAACTCGAGTCAAAACTGTTGCACAAAAGGTCTTCGGAGATACAACTTCATGTGTTTGATCCTAGTATCCGAGTAGGAAGAAGAACCGCTTCCTGATCGTTTGTCATGAACGTTGGTTTAATAGAATGGTAACAATTGCCTGTCAGCTTAATTTCTCCTAAAAGAGGTAAACGTTTGTGACAATCGTCATCTTGCTTTCAAGTAGCCCTAATAAACAGTTGGAAACGTTTTAAAATAAAGACCTATTTCTTTACACAGTCAAAAGTCTTTGCAATCTTCCTAGTAGATATTTTACTTCACAACACAAGTAAGCACCCTAAATGCAGTTCAGCCACTGACCTAGCCTGCTAATGCTATCGGAATAGTTATGGTTTGAATTCCATGATACTATCTATCATTGAAAGACCACTTGGTCATAGCCCAATATATATATAGATCTAAATGCAAACACACCTACCTAGCTATATTTTGCTGGAATTGTACCAGAATGCCTACAGAAGCAGAGAATGTGTGCTGCAAGACTTCTTAATGAGAACTATGGCTTTGATAGCCTGACATTGGCAGAGATTAGCCTACTCAAGTTGTTTTCTGTCACGTATGACAGGAAAAAGTAGCCTACTATAGGAATCTTAAATATTTAGTCCCCAAATACTCAGTAATCTTATAGGAATACTATAGTATTTGGACATACTATAGGTACTATAAGTCTACTATAGAAAAACTATAGCAGTTACAGGATATTATAGTTATTAGTAGTACTACTACAGTATGTCCCAGTTATTCAATAATTATTCCTATAAGATTACTATAATATTTTGTCCCAAATACTATAAGATTCTTATACTACTTTTTCGTAAGGGGATTGCTCATGTGGTTAAAAAAATTGGGCAACACCAGTACCCCTGTTGTCTGTATGACCCTGTACCCAGGATTAGAACCAGTCTGCCTTAGTTGAATGTTTAGTGCATTTTGAAGGGAGTACATTATGCTATGACGACTATGGCCCTCTGTGAGACAGAAGATATGAAAGGTAAGATAAACCTTTAGCTTGAAAGGGACAAAAACTGATGAAACTCCTAAAACAAATATACAAAACAGGTCAATTTTCAATAAATAACTATTATATTTACATACACCAAGTGTATGTAAAGCTATCTCAAGTGTTCCACAAGTAGATGTGGTAAAATATAATAGATGAGTTGTTTGCAATATTGAACCAACTTGTATGTAAATCCAAACAGTTCTGCAACACTGATGTAACCTATGCCAGTTTAAATCATATGAATCCTCTGACACCATAAGCAAGGTGGTTCAGTGAGAAGGCCTATTGTGTAATATACTGTTGAAGTAGGTCTACCGTTTTTTTGTTTTTTTTTGTTAGGTGGTCCGTGAAACACTGACAAATAGTAATATTGCAGTCTATTAAAATAATGTAAACACAAAACAAGAACATCCAAACTATGCACAGAATTAACAATGTCCTCTTTTTTGCCAGGCGATGCAGACATCTGGCCTACAGATCCTTTGTAAGATGGTGCTGGGATTATTTAGGGGAAAAGGTCTGAGTTGTTGTTTCGGGCTTGTATTGTCCTGGGGATCGAAGGGACAACACACAAAACACATTAAGTTGGCTGTGATGATTCTATTACATTGCTCTTTGATTGCGCTGGGCCATAGGTGGAGCCATCAGGTGTTATTGTGGAGATGTCGCTTTCATCCTCCTCCTCCTCTTGATCTACCCGAGGTCTTCTAGCTGGCCTTGGATGAACAGGCTTGAAATAGAGGAAGAGGTAGCAGGCCCCCATGCCCATGGTGTATCCGAAGTGCTTGTATCAATACTCATACTTTTCATGAAGTATTCTGTTTGGGTACCTAAAGTAAATAAATGTGTATTACTGTCAAGTTACAAGATACAAATAGTACACAGGACATTCACTATCTCACACAAAACTGTACTGGCACAATGGAAACAAAAATATTTTAGTGACTGTGGTAAGGTGTATGATGTACTAAGTAGCACACCCACAAGAAGACATTCGGTAATATCTATCGGTTATGCAATTCATGGGTTTCATCAGGTCCATTTACACAGGTGTATTAATCAAGCACCATGCAGTCTGCATTCATAATCGAGGAGCTTGATTTTATACACCTGTGGAAAGTGACCTGAAGAAACCCATGAATTGACTTTCCCAAACATTGACGAGCACATAAGAACCTGTATTAGCCTACTAGAAAAAGACTTCTAGAAACTAACTAGCACAACAATAAAAAAGTTAGATCACAAACCTTTGCTTCTAACGTGATGACCTAATGTAGGCTAGAAAGCGGTGTAGCCTGACATGAGGATGTGCTCTGGAAGACATACAAAACACTAAGTAAACAGCAAGTAATCAAACAAAACATCATTGTAGGACTACAAAGGTCAATGTAATAATGGTAAGAAGACATAAATTAGACTAAAGTGTAAATACCTGGGCTCTAGTGACAGCAACTTAGCCTAATAGTGCACGGGTATTGTGTTTTTGATTTTCCCTGTTTAGACTAGAACAATACCCGTACTTAGTTGAGCATAAGATATTGTTGCTAATATTATTATTTGTGGTTTAACGCTTAGGTTAGAAGATTATAGGTTCAACAAGCTAAATCTCTGGGTAGTGTGGTCAGTTTCTTATGAGTGTAACGTTAGCTACACCAGGCACGTAACTGAAGCATTCTGTTTGCGTTATGTACTGCAACAATTAGCTTCCAATAGGCCTAATCAATGGAAGTAGCTACACCTGGCATGTTAGTGGCCTGTAGGCTACGTTCGGGAAAATAGACCATTCCTCTAATGGATTTTACCAGAGCCCTTCCTATTAGACATTCTCTGATTTTACACGTCGCGAACAGAACACTTCAGTTACGTCCCTGGTGTAGCTTTCTGTAATATAAGCTAGCCTAAGCCTAGCTTGTACCCTTTTCATGCATGCTAACGTGAAGAATATGAACATGCTATTTTGTAACAGACGTTAGGTGGAAAAGTTTGTTTGTACTTACAGCCCGCCATGTTAGCAACTTGCTGTTAGCTCCTACTAGCTGCAGAGAGACAATCCCCTAGCCGCAAAATCTTCCAGTCTTCCTGTAGGCGGTCACAAGCCAAGGTGGGCGAGGCCATGAATAATCAGTTTCCCTTCAAGTCATTGGGAAGGGCTCTTTCTGATTCGCTTGTTTTTCTGTGTATTTTCTTTCATTGGCTAATGCGGGCAATGGGGGTAGAAGATCATTTTCACGTGCAGCATGCATATGCAACTTGGAGTGAGCTATAGTATTTTGAAAGTAACAAGTATTAAACGGTTTCTCAGTGAATGAGACCTTTAAAGAAGCATTAAATCTGCTAGAATGTTAATCTTATATTTCAGTAATCATATGTAAAAGCATATCCAACTGCATATGCATTTCAATTATATACTGCAATTACCAGGAGAGCCAACTGTGGCTATAGCAAATTCCAGCACAATGTGCAAAGTCTGTGCTATGTGCAGAACAAACCAAACAATATTGATCTGTTTTGATGCCACTGTAATTGATTCTTGTAGTAGAGGGTCGGTCTATCCAAGCAATTATAGGTTTGGAAAGACAGATTTATTTATTTTTTCCTTATTTTGTTAGAGGAACATCTGAATTCTGGAATTAACATGTTCAATGTGATGAAGCCTCCAGCAGGTGGCAACCTAGAGTCTTTGGAGTAAGCTAGACGTGAATAATGTTAAGAGCAACCAGGACAGCTTCAGGTTTAACCACTGATTACTCACAGTTACTGAGTTGACAGTCACCCACTCCATAACTTTCAGTATTACTATTGGCAGCCGGTAATTATATGAATTTGTAATTTCATTTTCATTTTCAATTAATTGAAATGAATCAAAATGAGTACCACCAGTAAACAATTGGCTCTCCATGTAGCCTACAGCTTACAGTTAAGTCGGCCAATTAAACTGCATACTGTTTTGAGTTGTTTGTTGTTTTCAGGAAAGACAAAAGGTTTAAATTTAACTTCAGTGATTGTTTGGTTATTTTATTTTATTTATATATACCTAGTGTAGTGGCCATTCAAAAATTTTATTCTTGTAGAAAACCAGCCCAATTGCATGCCCACAGCTAGGCCTGCTTTAAAAATAGGATGGAGGGAAAAACATCTTTCCAGCTAAGCATTCAATAATGAACATTAATATTATCAGGCTGTACTATAAAAATGTGCAGTTAGCAGAATTTAAGCATAACTTTACATGTCTTACAGATCAAAGGGATATAAGCCTAACAGTAGGCCTAACAGCTGTTTTGAGTTGAGGCTATATTTAGCCTAATTGAATAACTTGATGATTGAGAGGACAAACACCATTTGGGTGATTGATTGCATGGTCATATGGAATTTGCACCGGTATGACAACACAAACAGGTATGACAACACAAACATTCTATGGTATAAGCGACATCATGCTCTGTTTCTGCCTCTCTATCTGTTCATGCTTTTAATGTTTGGCACTCTGAAACCATCTTTAAATTCAGGACATAGCAGTTGACACTGTGGCTTGTTTCAATTTGGGACCATGCAGTCGGAATTGCCATTTGTTCATTCAAAGTCCAAAGACAGACCAAAGTAGGGTATTGAAAGTGGCATTTTATGAACACCGAATTTGTACTGAATGTTTCATATGCATCGGTTACACATGTGGGATGGTGTGTTGCTGCAAAATCTGCAGAATAATGCAAGGATACCGCATCCAGAGGCAGTCTTTATATTGATGAGATCAAACATGACAATCATTCAAACATCAGCCTCCTGTGCAGCACCCGCTTGACTTTACTGTGTGAGAGGAGGAGTGGCCACACACACATACACACCTGTTTATCATTAGCCTTATCATGTTTCACTAACTCAAGGAAGCTTCGCTGTTCTATAAATTACTATGTAGATGCTTTCTATCTCAAATCATTCCACAAGGGGTTCCAGGCCTACAGATTTGTGTGTGTGTGTGTGTGTGTAGAATTTGATAGAATTTGAGAGGTTAAAGAGACATCCCTAATTTCCTAAAATGTACCTTTCCTAAAAGCTTAACATCTCGTCAGTTTTTTTTTGGTTGTTCCTCAAAGTCACTCACTGTTTCACTCATGACTTATACTGTACAAATATCTGTATATTTAGGTTGTTCCTCATAATCACTCACTGTTTCACTCATGACTTGTACTGTACAAATATCTGTATCCACCTCTGCCTACAAAAAGTAAGGAGAAATGATAGCAGTGTATCACCATTACTGTTATGGGAGTGAAAAGGACGTTCACAATGACACATATGAGCAAGGTGATTCATAGGGCATCATATGACACGAGGCTTGGTCACAGTCATGTTCAATTTGCCTTATCCTGGCTTTAATTGCATTCCAACAAGTTACATTCTCCTCGCAATGATATAAATGTACAATCAAAACTTGTCTGTAAACTATTCCATTTCACATGTGTTAAGGGTAACTGCATGTACAGTATGTGTGGCCCTGAGGGATGTTAGTCGCAATGAGATTGATGCTGGTTCAGACATGAAAATGTGTCTAAGTAAAGTTTCATCTATATCTGATGTCTTTGTCGTGTTTCTTTATTGAGTTCAGACACATCACTGTCTTAGAGGTCACAATAATAACAGAGGTGGTGGAATTACTGTAGAGACATCTTTCTCTCTCGTTCTCTCTCTCTCCAATTCAATTCAACGCTGCTTTATTAGCATGACATTAGATACAGTGTTGCCAAAAACAGCATAACACCTTGCAACATTGCAACACTGAGAACATTGAGGGGAAAAAGGGGATTAGGAATAGTAACAGCCGTGGCCTACTGGTTAGGGCTTTGGACTTGTAACCGAAGGGTTGCCAGTTCGATGCCTGACCAGTAGGAAAAATGGTGGCGGGGAAAGTGGTTGAGCACTGCTCTCCCATATGCCCACATCCACAGCTGAAGTGCCCTTGAGCAAGGCACCTCACTGCTCCCCAAGTGCCAATGTAGCAGGCAGTTCACTGTGTGCTGTGCGTGTTTCACTAATTCACGTACTGGGATAAATGCAGAGACCAAATTTCCCTCACGGGATCAAAAGAGTATGTAACGGTAACATGAAAAATGGTGTCTATACTTACTCTCTCTTTACACACTCTTTATCCTTAGCTGTCCGCTGTACAGCACTTTGGTCAGTTTATGCTGTGTTTAAATGTGCTTTAGAAATTAAACTTACTTACTTACTTACACATACACACGTTTGGCAGCCAAACAATGGAGAAGAAGTCCTAGTCTGTGTCCTAGTCAATTGATCAGTCTCTAAGGGAGCTAAAATTGGGAATTTTGTCTGAGAATGGTAAAAATGCCCTTTTTAATCTGCTCAACTTTGGACAGTACAGGACAGTACAGGAGACTTTCAGGACCTCACCAGTTGTACAGTCACAACAGATCCGCTGCTCTTTTTGAAGTCATGTATTTTTTGTATCTGCCTTTCTCTATAGCAAGACTGTGGTCACTAGTCACTGTGGAATCTGTCTCCTCTTTGTATCTCGAACGATGACCATATGCTCTGCTAATTCATGATCTGTTTTAGTGACTAGTAGCATCCTAATCCTGGGTTGTGATTTGGATTGATTGTCCCAATGTTCCAGATTTTTGTTTTGCTTTGTTTCATGATTTGTTTTACTTTGATCTCTCTCACTCTCCCTCCCTCTTTCTCTGTCACACTCAATGAAGTGTCTAAGGATGTGAGAATTAAAGGATATGCAAAGCCACTGCAGGCCAACTTTAGTACACCTCAATCAACTTGATCACTGCTGTAGTTTAACCTTTATGAAACACACTCCACCACAAACGCAACACAACACAAGACTGAACTGAACTGACTTACGGTCAATCATGGCTCTGGACCTTTGACTAAATGGCAAAAACTGTAATTTATCTTACCTCCCTATCTTAGTGTCTCAAGGACCCACCCAGTAACTTGAGTGGATAGACAGAGGAAAAAGCCACAATGTTGCTACTGTGGTGCACTTCATTCTGTTGTCTATGCTGGAATATCTGCGGGGAGGCTATTTTAATGGAGGGAAATTTCCTCTCAGGACCCCTGGATAAATGGAAAAACACTCACGGAATTCCCCCCATCTCTACACGTCATGCAACAAATCTGCTGTGTCATTCTTTGCCACGCTCTGTTTCAGCAGCAAGACACCAAGAGCATGGTGAGAAGTTATTTTTAGACATCTTCAGTTCCTTCCTCTTTTGCAAATCGTGAGGCTTACTGGCTGTTGACAGATGGGCATGTAAGAGAAGAAGACGTTTGAGTGAGTACCGCTGACATTGTTTTCATAGATAACTACTCCAAGAAATGTGTTTCATCACTAGCAGACCGTAAGCATAACACAGCGTAGGATCTTCAGTGGAAGACTGAATCATGTCAGGGAGTTAAGCAATTTCTCTCTTTACTTGATTGGTTTGGCCTCAATTTACAAGGCAGTAGACCGATGACTTCACTTCATGCAAAGTTAAAGACAGGGGTGGGTAGTGGGTGTGTTTAGTTAATGGAATGCAGGGGATGTTTTGGAAATGAGGTTACAGCCCACTTCTGGACACCATGTTTTCTTTCATCAAAAGACAATGTGAAAAAATATGAAATGTTTATTGTCCCTGGGAACTATATGTTTTGAGCAATGTGTTTTCTATTGTTTGGTCTATTGCTTACTGACTGCTTGATAGTGTATCATTTTGATCGCTGTTTATGATTTGAGAGCAGTGTTTGGTTTTGGACACTGGTAAAATTGTTTTCAGTCGAAAGTTTGATTTTGAGCACAGGTAAATCCGTTTATACTGTAGTACAGTGCATTGTATACTGTACAATAAATAAATTGTATAGCCCTGAACATTGTGCTTTCCATTTGTTTACAGTACTGCTCAATAGATTTTGACTGGTTGCAAGTTCATATCAACAAAGAACGAGAATTAGCCTACAATAGAGACAAAGGACAAGTTTGTGAGATGCAGGTACAGTAGCCTACTGTAAAAATAAGGGTAAAAGGAGGAGGAAGAACAAAAAAATTGCAAAGACCAAAGCAAATTAGTAATTTCTGAGCTACTGTGATGGAACATGTAGAACATGATGGAAAAATATGAGATTAAAAATGTACTTTCCCCGGAGAACTGTCAATGTTTTGAACAATATTTTCTATTTTTTGGTGTATTGTTTACTGACTGGTTGACAGAAAAACTGTAATATTTCACCAAAGGTCACATCCACACTTACTACCTCTCTCTCACACAGAGAGAGAGAGAGAGAAACAAACTGCACGCTGGGTCAGAACATTTGAGGCTCGTGTGCTGGTCATTTGTTATGGGATCTGGGAAAACCCATCACATGGTGAAATCACAAATACTTGATTCCTGCTCCATTTCAACCCTTGCAGGTGAAATGTCACCAATTTAAGATTCTGATATCATCCTATCAACATCCTGGATACCATCAGAATTTTAAGTTGGTGACATTTCACCATGTGATGGGTTTCCCCACATCACATTTGGCATACAGGGACTAATTCCAATGGGCCACTGCATCTATAGGCCATTTGAACATCAAAACAAAAACTATATATAAGTAAATGTAAATGTACAAAAGTAATTTATAACTATCCAAATGCAGGCCCTATGGTTAGCAGACAAGTCCAAAGGCAAATTTCTTTCTCAGTACACCTTTTGACAGATGAGTTACAAAAATGTTTTACTTGTTCGACCAGAGTAGAAAATAACAATGTGCTATTTGGATGTCCTATACAGTATATTTTCTTGATTCTGACTTCTAGTATGCCATACAGGGATACTTACCTTTTATGGCACACCAGACGGATTTAGAGGGTTTTGCATCTGAACTCTTCAATTGGTCTAATTCCATTTTTTGCACCCATTAGCCTTGATTTCCTATTTTTGGAAACTATCAGGAATGGTGTTATCTGTTTGGTAATATTTATCTGAATTCATTTGTATTTCTTGATGGAGAGTATTTCATTTGTCAGCATCAGTTTAAGTGTCCGTATAGGAGACAGATTATTAGCTATAAACCTTCTACATTGATGTATCAGTGTGCTTAGATTGAGGCCAACTACTTAGTTATTAATGTAGTGTCGGTAGGGAAAAAGCTAGTCTCGAGATATTCTGCTAATGGCTAGCGCACAGCCAGGCAGCTACAAAAGTATGCTATGGGGGCAGGTTTAAGACTATGTTTGCGCCTCTTAACAGACTCAAAAATGTGACTGGATGTGAATGGATTTATATTAAAAAAAAAATCCTACTGACAGACTCCGGAGTTCTCCTTTAAATAACTTGGAACATGATAAAAAGTAACCATGTGATCTCTAAAAAAAAAAAAATCTATATATGTGGGTGGGGGAAAGCCCACTGCTTATGTATTCATTAATTCCTTCTATATTTGTTTTTTGAGACAAATGAGGCACATCTTTTTTATTTGACAGACGTGTTGTGCATGACATTTTAGGTAATATCAGTTTCCACCCTGGCGTGCAGAGACTTCTTGAAGGGTAGGAGTGAAAAAACAGAAGGGCACTTATCTCACGACATGGTGTCCCAACCCCACGTAAAAGGCTACAATGTATCAAGCATGGACAGATTATAGGCACTGGGTCCCTGGGCAAAGATATGAAGAGGTCTCACCACATAAAGTTGGTCACTCAGCTAAGCTGGGGGGTCCGGTGATATATATATATTTTTTAAATAACCCCTTAAATGATGATTTATGGGATTTGTTCCATTCCAATGCAAGTGCACTTCATAGTGACACAGTGCTATCTGAAAGTAGAACTTCATGATTTGTTTTCCCTTCTGTGTAAATCGTAAATGTAATTGTAAATCATTTTGCATATACAAGGAATTTTACCCATCCGGTGGTGTACACACACACACACACACACACGGCACCCGGGGAGCAGTTGGTGCCTAGCTCAAGGGCACCTCATCCGTGGATGTGCATGTGGGAGAGCGCTGTTCAATCACTCCCCCACCCACATTTTTCCTACCAGCCAGAGATCGAACCGGCCACCCTTTGGTCACAAATCCGATTCCCTAACCAGTAGGCCACGGATGCCCCACATCGGAAAAGGCACCTGTATTGAACATCAAGTTTATTGTATAGGCACCTATTCATCATATATTTTCCACCACTGCATGGGAATCGATAGAAGTAGGGACACCCTTCACTTCACTGCATCACATTTTATCCACTAGAGGAGCCTGTACTTTGGCACTTCTTTAAGTTTTCTAACATGTAGGACAATATACAGAACTGCGTTACCCTTTTGAACACTGGCATGTAGGGGCAGCATAGAGGGCACTCCATAATGGCATCCTTTTCCAATGGAAGGGCACACATACGTAATGGCAAGTATAGACCATTACACCTTAAAGGGTCTTGCAATAAGTTTACAACACTGGAAGGGCACTTATTAAGACATGTCGGGCAATACAACACTGGAAGGGCACTTATTAAGACATGTTGGGCAACACTTTACTTGACAGTATCGACATAACCCTAATTCTAACTCTAACCCTGACACTAAACCTAATCCTAATCCTAACCCTGACTCGTTATGACAAAAACCAAATGACACCTAATAACAGAAGAGTTATGTCATACACGTTTATGACTTGTTTATGACACACGTTCACGAAGTGGCACTCTAGAGGGCCCTGAAATTTAGGATAGGGCACTTTTGCGCTTTTGAAGGCACTTAAACACCCCCGGAACCCCCCACCTTCCACTGTGCATGTGGAATGTGTGCATGTACATGTGTGAAGTCAACTGCTAAACAACCCAAACTATTATCTGTACATCAAACGATAGCATAGGGTCGGTGAGAACATTCAGTCACTCAGGTTTATGGGTGTTACACCCCCTTTTGCTGAAACGCAACCCCCTACTTTTCGTGACGAAAATGTAGAAATGCAGGGAGTCATAAACGTTGAAAGTGGGCGTACGCTCACCAAGCCACTTGTTTCTGTGTAGACAGCCCCTTGGCTACAATAGACACACAACTGCATTCTCTTCTCAGAGCATATGCTTTCTCTGTCTGATCTCTGATCTGCAGCTTTTCTCAAGTTTAGGCCTCCTCGACAAAAGGATTACTGGTTTGCGGAGCTGTGAAGTTAAGTTATGCCGGTGCTTCTGTCACGTTGGATCATTTGCAGCCAGATTGAATGGTATTATGGAACGGCAGACTGAAAAAAAAAGAAACTAAAAGTTTCCCCAATCAGGAAATAATTATTAATTTGGTGTCATCAACTATAGATGTATAGCCTACAATTGGTATGAGTGCTCATGCCAAGGGCGCGGGAAGGGGGGTGCTGAGGGTGCTGCAGCACCCCCTGCTGGCAGGAGATAGATTTTTAAAAAATATTATAATATATATATATATATATATATATATATATATATATATATTTAAAAATAATTACTAATTCCCTGTCTGACATTATTTATATTTTTGTATGTGAAATGATGAGTCAAATAGCAAAAAAGGGTTATGGATAGGTTCGAATATAGGCTACTAAAAATTAACAGTTATAGAGATCAACGTGAACGTGAGTCAGTTACTGTAAGAACCATAGCGTGGTTTCAGCTATGTGATAGCGATCAAGTGTGTAGGCCTACGGTTGACATAGGCCTACATATTCTATGCGATTTACACGTTCAAAAAAAGCATGGATAAGCTGAAAGAAACTTTAATTGTGTTTTGCAAAACAGTTTTGCAAAATGAATAAATGTATAGCTAGTGAAATCATTTCACTATCCTAGTCGCTAAGATAGAAATTATTAGGACACATACTTGCTGTGGAAACGACACACTTTAAGCTATTCAGAAATTATTTGCGAGATCATTGCAGCCTGATTATTAGCCTATATTTAAAGCCTAACATCTCTGGTGTGGTTTTGACGATCAGAAAAGTAATTTTCCTTAGCTATACTGAAATAGGCTAATGATGTCAAGTGCGCTCCTGTGGGGTTAGGGTGGGCGCAGTGGACTCGGAGTGCTGTCGCAGAACATTGGAATTTGTGGCTGCCCAGGACTTCTCGCTATCACCCGCACACCGCACTAAAATGACGTATTTAGCAGTCAAAATCAGAAAAATTCCGGGGAATCTCCGGACATCCATTATTTTTGTTATTCAGCACCCCTGGTTAAAAATAGGTTCCCGCGCGCCTGGCTCATGCAAAATATGTGCATTCATAGAGATACCATGAGCTAAGCAACGATATTTAAAACAACAAACAACGTGGATTCCTGTAACTATCCATGGAAACAGCATAGAGACTGCGTAGAAACTGCAATTTGAAGGGTAAGGCTATTTGCACCCCTGGTACAATTAGCAGTGAATTCTATTCGTACCCTGGTGCACACAGCAATGTGTTCTTTTAATACCCCGTCTGGTACAAATATCAATCAGTGTTTCCCCTAGAAATTTTTCCAGCAGCGGTGCTATTACTTGGGGTGGGGGGGTTGCGCTTTTTTTTAAAAAAAAAATTATTTTTTTTTATATCATACCTTCGTGTTTCTTTTGTGGACATTTTCAGCTTTCTTTTACATTATTGGTTAAAAATGATAGAAGAAAAAAGAAATGGCACAACCCAGAAAAAAAGATTATTTACAATTTATTTAAATTTGTCTTAATGGCAAAGGCCACACCCAATCTGCGAGCACTTAATTTTTCTGGGCTTTTCAAAGAACATCTCTAAGGCTCTTTGGTAATTGAATTGAATTGTTGGGGGTCATTAATGCTGACACGCATGCACGTAGCCAGATGCTCTCCTTGTAGTCTATTTCTCAGTCCCAAAACAACAAACCCACGTATAAAAAAGTAAATACTCACTTTTCTTCTACATCCACACATCGCTGTGTGGGGCGGAAGCTGCACTGAATACAACAGGAAAGCCCTGCAGCGCATAGTGAACACAGCTGGAAGGATCATTGGTGCTTCACTCCCCTCCCTGAAGGACATTTACACCACCCACCTCACCCGCCATGCGACCAAAATTGTGAGTGATGCAAGTCACCCCGCTCACAATCTGTTTGATCTACTGCCCTCTGGGAAGAGGTACAGAAGCCTGCGCCCCCCAAGACTACCAGACTCACCAACAGCTTCATACACCAAGCTGTAAGGATGCTGAACTCTCTCCCTCCTCTCCCCCTCCACCCTCAGCTACATAACATCCTGGACATTGGACCCACAATGGCCATGCACTACTCCACTTGCACACTTGAACACTTGCACACTTGTACACTTTACAACTTGGTGTTGTTGTCCTGAAAACACAACACTTCTGCTGCTCTTACATAACTTGCACCACTATGCCACTTTCTTCATTACTCAGGTCAGACAGAACTACCCAAGCCTCTTATTGGCCTGACTTTGCACTAGTTTTTTATTGACTGTCTATGCACAATTTCAACAAAATTTTGCTGCTCTTATTTTTTCATTATTATATGTGCCCTCTTATTTACTTATTTACTTACTTTTTTGTTTACTTGAATGTTATGTTTGTCTGTGGACTTAAAATTGGTAAAATATGTCTTGTCTTCACCGTGGGATAGTGAGAAACGTAATTTCGATCTCTTTGTATGTCTGGAACATGTGAAGAAATTGACAATAAAGCTGACTTTGACTTTGACTTTGACTTTGATCACTCCCACAGTTACCATACAACTCACTCACAATTAACTCGAAAAGGACCTAGGCTACTTGATTGAAGTGCGACCGTTCGTCTCACCGTCAAGAGAACGCTTAAGTTATGAGAACACGTCTTTCTGATAAGAGAATGTAGGCTTCTATGTCTAATGCCGCAAACGTAGAAAAGGTCTGTTTGTGATAGCCTATTATAGCTAAGTGGACAGAATTTAGGCTATACGTATATGCCAACATATGCTCATATTTCCTTTAACTATCAGAAAGTTTAAACAGGCCTAGACTGTGTTAAGCCTAGCTTTCCCATGCAAACATTACATGTAGCCCTACGCTAACGTTACAAGTCTAGGCTACAATTAACGTTAAGACCATACACCTTGTAGCACATTGGTTTACTCTATTGCATTACTTACGTTTTAATAATTTGTCGGTTGAATGTTGATGGAGGCTCATCTTTGGGAAATCAGCTCTCTGGATAAAATTGTCAGCCGGACAAGAGTTCTCAGAGTTGACGACACCGGACGAAATCAATCAGCAGAAAGAACCGCATCACAACAGTAGGCTAAATCGCAACACACTTTTTTTCCCCATGTTAAATTCATTTCGGTAATCATGAATTGGTTTCTTTTATTTGATGTAGGCTAGAGAGGAGGATGCATGTTTCACATTAGTGTCAATGTGTCAAAGCAGGCTTTGGATCAGAGGAATTGCTCAAGCTTAATATATGGCATAGGCTACAAGCAATTCACGCATACAAACAGCTTCGTGATGAAATATAACTAATATAATTTTTTATTGTCACCAGGCCTATAAGTAGGCTATTTATTGTGTAACCTACAAGTGAACGATGACACCACAGGCTACACTGTGGCGGAGCAAGACCCCATCAGTCTGATAGCTAAACAATGTAACCGTGTTCAGAACGTAGGCTAGCCATATGGGCTGCAGACTTGTCTTTGGGCTTGTAATCACCTGACACATCATGCCGCATATATGTCCCTGAATAATGAGAGGCTAAGTGCGGTTTGATGCACTTAACTTACTCAAGACTTTCAGAAAACAATTTCGAGATGGCGTTGGCGTTGTGCTTTTACAGTGTGTTAAGTGAATCTCGTGATATTATGTTGCAGCGGCGCTGAAAATCCAGCGGCGGCGCTGCGCCGCTGTTAAATACACTGTAGGGGAAACACTGTCAATGCTATTCGTACCCCGGTGCACACAGCAATGTGTTTTATTAATACCCCGTCTGGTACAAATATCAGTGTATGCTATTTGCACCCCTGTGCATTTACTCTGGCATATTGATCACACAATGTAATAAAAAAAATTAAAAAAAATGAGCAACATGTTTTTGTTATGTCACAGGGTGTGAATAGCTCAGCTGTGTAATAGACACTCTGAATAAGGTATGCTGTTTGCATCAATGTATAATTAGAAGTGAATGCTATACTTGCCCAGGTGTATAGTAATGTATGCTATTTACACCCTGGTGCGTGAACTAGCTAATTGTTGCAATCAAAAGTTCCGTTTGAGAACCGATTTCTTGTTCAAATTGCACGCCTTCTCTCCAGAGACGTTTGTACACGTGCGCACTCACTCTGCCAAAATGCATTCCCAGATAGCAAGGTGACATTGATATGATGTTGATTTTCCATCCAAATCATCATTTTGGTTGAGATTGAAATCTCAATGGTAAATAGACATTGAATCAGCATTACGATCCTGACAAAAACCCGACAGTGCATGAATATCGATAAGAGAGATATCGAAACAACATTGGTTTATAGTTTATGTTGCCATAATCGATAGAGCATCGATACATAGTTCACTAAAAAGATATTGAAAAGTCATGGATTTGTGGTTGACTGGGAAATCTTAACGTGGTGATTGAAAAGTAGTGGATTTATAGTTGACGTAGCGGCAATTTTTGAACTGTCCAGTTCATTTTCAGCAACAGTTCAGTCAGACCAACGAGGGTGTTCAGCTCTCTGTCAAGTTCACTCCTCCTTAATGGTAAGCAAGCATTTATTTATCAAACGATAATGTTTTATTGTAAAAGTGTACTACATTAAATTCGGTCATGTTTACAGTCTATGTACATCGTACTGTCAGATTTACAAACTGATTCAAATGCTAGGCTAGCTAAATTTACTTGCTGTTGTCAAATTAATGTTTAGGCTAACTTACGTTATGGCAGTTCATCATAATGTTAGGTTAACGTTACTCGGCAGTCTGATTTATAATTAGGTCCTACCTTTGTTGTCAGTAAGTTACCGTTTATTATACTCATGATAATAAAATATGAAGTAGTGCTAGGCCTACCGGTAACGTTAGCTTCTAGGCTGTCAAAATTATAGGCTGAAGATGTGCTGCTGGTTTACGTGGAGATTTAGCTAACATTTATGTAACTCCTGGTGATCATATTTTTGTGAGTTTAATAGGCTAACTTTAGCAATACTGATATAAGTCAACTTTAAGTCATATCTGACTAGACTGCTATCATTAACCGTTCATTGGGCAGCAAAAGTGTTCGGACGAACAGAGCTGCCCGAATGGCTGGTGCTGCTAGCAAACACGGCATGTTCAATGAGCTCACCCAGCTTGCGAAACTGAATTATTCTAACACCATCTTCAGCCTGGCATTTTGACAGCAAACTCAACAAACATATAGAATATATATTCTATGATTATTCTAAAGTTTCAATTATAAGTAGCCTTCAGTTGAACATATTTATCTAACACTGTCTATCTCTTTTTTCTTCTGTTTCTGTTAGGTGCCACTTCACTCTGCTACTGGATGGTGGAGGGCTAACTTCTTGACGGGTGGTCTATGAATGCTATACTGAATGGATGGCAGGGAAGCACAACACACGTGAATTTCTAAATGAAGAAGAGTTAATAAATGCACTTGATTTTCAAACTGATAAGTTGTCTGGTTATTTATGCACGATTGTGTAGCCTAAACCAGCCATACTAGGCCTAGTCAAATTTATCCTGGCTGTATATAAAGCAGGATGTGAATTTCCCAATATTTTTCCAGATTTAAAGTGGTTTAGCTTCTACTGAGGTTTAATATCAATTGAAATACCATTGAAATCGCATTGATCTTTAGTTTGGTTGTAATTTCAACGTTGTTTCAATATTCATTTTAATTGAAATACCATTGAAATTCCGTTGATCTGTAGTTGGAATTTCAACATTGCTTCAATATTAATAGAGGGTGCAAAATGTTATAGGATCAATGTTTAAGTGCGACGTTGACTCAATGATTTTAACATTGACAAAATAATGTTGATTTAACAGATTCAATGAGTAATTGCTATCTGGGTTGTGCGGGATTCAAACCCCAGTCTCCCACATACTTAACCATGTCTGTGACCACTGCACTATCTACATCCACATTTAGATTGGTGTTAACTAACAAACTGACGGTTGTATGTGTTCACTGAACGAATATTATAAAAAATAAAACACAACTTTTCAATCTAACTTAATTTGAACAGATATTAGTGCCGAAACCTTTCAGAATTCTTCACTTTCTGCTGACAAAAAAACTAATGTCCGCCATGTTTTGTGCACGTGAGCAATGTCTTTTTGCGCTTATAGGGAGGGAACGTAATCTCATCGCTATCTAGTGGTTGCGTTTTTTTTTTTTTGAAAAAATAAATCTCGGTGCACATTGGGATCTTAATTTAATGCCTTCCATATGTTAGGAACTGGGGTCACCTCTATTGCTTCAAGTGGGCATACCTTATTTTTAGGATCAGTTGAATTGTTTTGAGCTTTTGTCATAACATGGTGATAACGAACTACAGTTGCATGTGACGTCACAGGTTTGGGCGCTTAATCTCTAACTGATCAATACGGCAATTTGCATAACTGGCTTAACATATTTTTGTAATAACGGAACGTGATGTAAACCGCGTGGTGATACCCTTTATGTCTGGATAACTGGTGTTGTGCTTCTACTCACGTGAAGAGCTAGCTGTAAGTGTTAAGTGTCAATGCTAACCAGGCTTATAAACAAACCATGCTACCGTGAGTAACGTCGAAGGGTAAAGTCACGTGACTTCTTTTGTAGTTCGTTTATGAGACAAAAGGAGTAATTTTGATTTTTTTAAATAAGGCAAAATAGGATCTGACATTTTCACAGTTAGAAGATTATTACTGTATAGACACTGAACAATATTTTTGGTGGATAACATCGCGGATGAATATATTGACTGTTGGTGTTTCTGGTGAGGATTTGAGATTGCTTTGAGTAGTTTAAATAAAACAAGATTTCGAAATGGCTTGCATAGTTTGTTTAGGCTATTAATGTGTTGTATACTGTTAAGTACATGCCTAAAATTGTGGTCCATTTATGGAAAAAAACTTAAGATACGTTAAAACAAACTGAGTATGAGCTGGTAACTGACATTTTAAACAAAACGCCCACACACGACTGAACGTGGGGAGGCAGCGCGACATCTATGCGACACGACAAAATGAAGTGAATCGGTACCGTGTTGGCAGGTGAAGCTGAGAGACAAGGCAAGTTACAGCTCAAATTCTCATAATTTGGGAGCAATACAGTCGGATTCTATTTGTCTTTGTAAATAGCATACTGTAAATAAAACCGTAGTTTTAAATATAACCAGAGTTTGTGACTTGCTTTTGTTCCACTTGTGTATTAGGCTAAATTAGGTAGCGTGTAGGCTACATGCCACGTCTGCCATGCCAACTCTATAGCCTACTGTTTGGGATACTTTTTGCCCTCAAAGAACAATATAGCACCTTAATAATATTAATTTAATAATTTACCATTTTTATCAGAGCTTCCCCTGTTCCAAAGAGCAGCAATCACCACTGGCCTCACAGTAACTGATGTTCTGTTACCTTGCAGTACTTTGTAGAATAGAGCACATGTCTGCCCATATAATATACAAAACATAATTAGTTTCACTTTTGGATTAACAAAAGATTAGTCATTTGTTCACCTGAGATTCAGTAGTTTAGTTCTGAGTTGTTATGACTACTGTGAGACATGGACAAAGTAATAACTTTATACCAGGAAAATAAAAAGGCTAAGACAGTCTGTCTTAACCAGACTAGAGTGTAAAACCAGACTTCTCTGAAGGAACAAAGTACAGTGTAACAATTCCAAAGGCCCAATACTTCCATGAAGTTACGATAGTATTACTTCTGGTAGATGGAATATGTCAGACAAGCACTGGTACTGTATAAGTTGGTGTAACTCCTATGATATTTTATTGCGTGAGAAAAGTCAGAGCCACATCAACCATTAGCAACTACACACGTCCTATACTCTAACCACTGACAGCCACACTGAATAATGAAGGTGTTAATGAACTGTTTCATGGCTATTTTGAAAACATGTAGTCGTAAATGGGCAATAGAAAGAAGTCCCCATCATCTCGGGGACTAACTCAACTGCAAAAATAGCATTGCCTCTGGGTTACGCTCACAACCACATCTCATGCATGCTGCAGTACAACTCTTCCCCTGTGGAAAGCAATGACAGCTCATCAAAGGTGCTACTTCTATTGTCGTACCAGATATTTAGACTCGGGCCAGAAATTGAGTCCAAATATCTTATGTACAACGTAACAAAAATACGTCATTATAAGTGCTGAAGTCAAAAACGTATCCCAAAAAGAAGACGCAAAAGTCCGGCAGAGTTCAGTGCAAAATTCCTTTAATGACTACATCAAACACCAACACCAACATTTATACCCCTCCTTAGATGCTGACACAACATTTGGCAACTTCGATCCCACAGATGGCGTTATGAAAGGATTGTTGATCGGTCTTATCTTTGCAAGTCAGCACTATTGCTGCCAAGGGTACAAACTTTTCACCGTAACACAAGTTCAGAGGTTTACACAGAGTTTATACAGTGATCACAGGTCATACATCGTTCATGGGTTGCATATCGTTCACTCGTTTTCTCTCTTCCTATCTGTTTTGAGTAGAGCCCGCCTCCGATGACGTCTTTATCTCTGCAGCTGCAAGGCCAAACGCAACCCTGCATTGTGCATACAGTATACGTGATGGCTGGTGGAAACAACATGTGTTTAAGTTTCCCTAAAGTGGGACACTGCCTTGTGTGGAGAATGTAAGCTAATGTGTTGGCAGAATATAATATGTTATACTACATACATGTCCAATATGCAGAAAATGTTAATCATTAGGGCAATTCACCCTCCTTCAAATCACCAAATTAGAAACAATTATGTCAATGGATGCAGAAGATATGTAGTGGGAATGTAGTCTCAAAGGGGCATTTCAAACCTGGTATAGAAAATTGTCAGGCATTGACAAATTCCTACAGTAATTAACATTTTTGGCTGCCAGTTATATTCTGTGTGAAGCCCTGTGCTCTATTTTTTTGTACCTTTAGGCCTACATGAGTAAATACTGAGTGTGGGAGTGTTTGGATTCCTAAAGTGAAAAAGTCTGTGAAAAGTGAACATGAGCAGGAACTGTTCGAGCCTGTGATGTCATTTTTAAACTTCTGATAAACAGATTGAAAAGGATGACCTGTGTGACACCCTACCCATCCCCAAATCCTCAATAATAGACTAATCTAAAGTAAGAAAGAAAATAATGTAGACTTAAGATTAGAATGGCAACAGGAAACCTAATCAAAATCTATCAAATTAATTCAGTCTCTTTGATGGAGGCAACTTGCTAAAAAGAAAAAGTGAAACTACATAACTTATCAATTTTGTTTTCATTTATAGCTTGTTATATTATCCGAAAATAAAACTTGTAAATAATAAGACTTGTTGATTTAACAGGCCCTGTTGATGGATATACACAGCTGTGGTTTTCTTCATTCTGTGGTGAGTGCCAGTTTGCTTGCTCAACACTGTCCATTACTCTAAATGATCCTTTACAAATGGAAAGTAGACTGGAAGTTCCAGGTTTCATTTCAAGATACTCAAGACAGCTATAGTTTCATTGTTTGACCAGTATAGTGTGATGCTATGTTTAATCATTGCAGGTTTCCCTTCTGTTGAGAGGCAGTTATGAACAGGAAGGAAGCAGAGTCACATTACAGACACACCAACATGTTCAATATTAGTGTTTGACTGACTGACTGGAACAGCGGCATATTTTTAATATGGAGAGGTACATTATCATTTAGGGCTAATAACACTAATCAATAAAGCCGATAAGTGATAACAAATGGCACAAAGTTATTTTTTATAATTAAACATGACTTCCTGTCATGGCCAACCAATTGTAATTTATTAGCTGAAGCAGACCTAATGATGACCTCACGTCATACTCAATGGAATGGGTGTGTGAGTTGGTGGAAGCAAGGAGAATGGAAATATTTGGGGAGTGCATCACAACCCACTTCTGCTTTCTGTGGCTGTTAAATACGGCAGTGTGTCCTCCACTTCACATTCTTCGTCAGGCCACAAAGCAATAACAATGCAGTCTCCAAGGACATTCATCAGCAGCCTGGCCATCATGGCTATCATTGCTTCAGTTTTCTGGCAAAGAGCAGGTAAAACAATGATCTTGTGTTTTTTAACAGAAGATACAGTATCATACTTGTTATTATATATGCTGTAGCACAGTATTTCTTGACAATGTGGTGGTCAGTGCAGTGTGTGTAAATTCAAACAGCAACTGATATATAAATTTCACATGTCCTCCAGATGCGCAACCAGAAAAGTATCAGTCCTGCTGCACGAGAGTGTCTAATGAAGAGGTGATGGACCCAATCATTGGATTCAAAGCACAGAGGCCAGACAAATCATGTGTCGCTGCAGTGATGTAAGAAAAATCTCCTTCTGTCAGCTATTTCACATAGATTTCTTTGCTAAGAAAGTGTTGATGCATGGACCTCTGGAGTTTCAGAAATGTCCAATAAATAAAATGAAACAGTAACCAGCAGTCATATCAACTTTGTGGTCTCCATCAGTGTTAAACTCAACCTCTTCTGTATCTCCATGCAGTGTTAAGACGGACAAAAATGAACAGTTTTGCTGCTCTCCTCACGCTAAATGGTTGAAACCCAAGATTATGGAGTTCATGTAAGTAACAGCAATCATCTAATGCCTTTTTTACAAAATTAAATTAATAATTCAGGATGTCTTAATGAGGGAAATATGAGGTGATGACACTGAAGCCATCTAGTTTAGTTGCAGTGGAAGAGAATCTTCCTCATGTTGATCTCATCTTCTCTTCTCTTGTCTGGAATAGGAGGAAGCTGGACAGGGAGACACAGACTAAGCCCTCACTACTGTCTCGTATCACAACGTCCAGCCAAAGGGCTTAAAGAACCAAGATGCAACTCACCAGATGACCAATCTGGTCTACAGTATTTTTAAAATGTTTTTTTTTTTTTTCAGATTTATACAGAGCTGTTTTTAATTTTTTGTTTTAATTCATACAGAGCTTTATTTTATTTAAGCGATTTATATGGTCAAACATTTAATATTGAATTATGTATTTATCTAATTTATTTAACACAAAAAGTATGGTGTTCAAGACTTGAATTTATTAAACTGACCCATATGCTGTGGCTAGATGAGGTAATATTATGATAATGAAAAATGTTGTGTGTCAATATCGCACTTTTTTAAAGAAGAATGTAACTCTTTCATTTATTTCACATTTGAAATGCACTGTGCACTTGAGAAATAATTACACTTTCATCCATGAGAGATGGTGGCTTTTAGCTCAGTTATTTTATTTTCTACACGGTGTACAATGTATCATTGACTGTAGAATGTTTGTCCTTGACCACAAAATAAAGAGAAAAAAACTGAAGTTTGCTGTGTGATCATGCATTCTTTCAGTAATTTTTGATGTTCTAGAGTTGCTGTTTGTAAGGATGAAGGGCTCTAATGTAAGTGCTGTGCAAAGTTCTCATGAACTAAGGCATCATGTGGCATGAGACAGCTTTTAGGGCCTGTGTCCACCAATCGCCTTTTTTGCACCGACGGCGGCTATTTTCTATACATATCCTATGAAATTCTAGCCTCGCGAGACCATCCTGATCTCGCGAGCTTCAGGGTTTCACTCGCAGATCAGTCTGGATACTTTCCGTTAGAGAATTTGGAGTAGTTCACCAAACGAACGTCCAATCAGCATTGGCTTTGAGGCGGGTTGAGGTGTGACGCAACAAACAACATGACAGCATCCACAGAGATGAGCATAGCTATCGCGCAAGTTTTATTAAAATTAGTAAGTATTCCTGGGTAAGCTGTGAAGCTATGAATCTCAGCCATGTAGCTGGGAGGAATGAACGACACAGACATCCTCCACGGCTGATTCCAGTTCATAATGGAGGTATATACTTTCTTCAGAAGTGCAGGGCCTACCGTGAAAACTTGATGGGAATTGTCGTTGATTAGGTTCATGTCACATACAAATGGTAAGTTAAAACATCTTAACGTTAGTCATGTTACCTAACTTAATTGTATGTTAAACGAAGTCATTAGAAGAACACTTTGTTCATCTAATTGGTTGATTTGGCCCGTCTATAACCAACAAAAGTGGTGATAGACAGATGGTTTATCCAATCAGCTAACCAGTATTTCCGCCCCTTCCCAAAAGTTCTTCAATGAAAAGTTCCCAGATAGATATGCGGAGCAAATCCATCTGGCGGAGTCAGGTTAATGAAATTCAGCGTTCACAGCAAAAAGCCCTCTAATGCCCCTACATGGTGCATTGTCACTTTAAAGTCACTCAGTCTAAGCTTTCTCATAAAACCCTTTCACCAGCTCTTGTAAGATATGGCTATTCCATAAACTCTAGCTTTGTTTGTTTGTGCCACATTGATAACACAATATTAACAATACTGTAGCGATATCACCCTCAGACAAGATTCACCTTTGGCCAGGACGGCCATTTATTGGAACAGGAAGACTCAAACACAATCAGACATACTAGGATAACTACATAGGGCAACACAGGGGTAGTCTCAGCCGCACATGTAACACACAATAAGGGGTTACCACACACATCAACACGAGGATAACACATGAGGTACAACCAAAGAGACTAACACGCTAACAACTACACAACATGGTAAACCTACAACTATTATAACCGACATTACACACTATAGCATTCACTCGCACTGCATTCTGGGAGACACTCATTCAACGTTAAACATGTACATCCACCGACGCTACAATACTATGCATCATATTAAGTTGTTCCAAGCCGTTATAAGTTCAGTAACACCAGGGGCGGAGTGGCAATCGGGAAGATCGGGAGTTTTCCCGGTGGGCCGGTCGAGGTGCGGGCCGGCCCTCATAGCTTTTGACGCGGCCCTGAGTCGTTCATCAGATATTCATGTAAACATTTCCGCGAAAATCTCAGAGATATATACTTCAATTTACAGGGGAGTCCAACCAATATTTATACCACTCGCTTACTGTGTATATATCATTCATGGTTACCCTGCACATTCATTTCTCCCATGCTGATTTTTGTGAAAATTTTGTGTTATTTTTTTTTATCTTAATTAATTTTTGTCTTATTCAGGCGTTACAGAACTTTCATGGTCATAAATAAAAAAAAAAAAAAAAATGACAATTTAATTTCTTTGTTTGTTCTTAAATGAACGCAGACCTAGGCTAGAATGGAACAAAGCCTCCTGGGAATGGGGAATGAGTTTCTGGTTTATCCAATGAACTGATTGCAGGTCAAGTCTACAGTGGGCATCGCTTTCAAATGGCCACTTCAGTCGCGCATTACGAGGCATGAACAAAGTCCTTTTAGGCAAGTCCCTCCACTCGGCGGCCATTTGACAACGCTTTTTGGGCACTTGTCGGGCATCCATTTCGGCAGAAATGCGCGTGCGCAAGGCTTCACGACACCAATCTTGCTCCAGCGGCGAGATCACAACACATGATTGGCACGATGTCTTCACAACACACCATATAATTGGCTCAATGTATTCACATGTCGACGTTTTGCCGAGAAAAGGGTGGGATATGTGTAGACAACGGCCATATTGGCGTGACAAACTAGCCCCATGCATTTCTATGGAGTATTTTTTGAGTGCTGTGTCTCCACATTAGAAAGTCTCTGGCGTGAAGCTGTGTGAGGCTTTAGTACCACTTTCAGCCACTGTGCGTCGCTCTGCCACTGTACATCGCTCTGCCTGCCGCCCCTTCTGAAAAAGCTCGATTTACCTCGATTTAGGCTACTTGGGTATGGCTTAAGGCTTGACTACACGGTGGTAACGAAAATCGAAGTCGAAATTTGCTGTCTACATTATTGTCAGTGTTGGGGTAACGCAACTACGCAAATCGAAACAGTGGTGTGATAAAGTGGTGTGGTAGAGAAATAACTGTTCAGAATTAACAGAGAGGGTCAAAGCGGAGCTAGTAATCAAGGATCTTTGGAATTAATCTGTAGCCTTGGGTAGGCTTCTGCGACGTTTTTTAACAGGCTACGCTATAGAGGCTTAGACAACTACAGTAGCCTATGACCCACGTTTTGGTTTCATAAATTAATTTGCCCTACTTCTTGACTGCATAGTCAATTGACTGTTTGACATGTCATTTTTATTTTTCTGTACAATAAACAAATACATCTGCTTTATGCCGCAGAATTACATTCATATTTGGAACTTACATAGTCCAATGCATCGTTACACTACGTTAGTGTTTCCCAAAACCATAGTAGCGTAGCATAGAACGAATGTTCGCAACCACTATCGTAAAGTTGTGTAGTTACAACTACACCTCTCGACTTGTGGTAGAATGCTAGTAGAAGCATAGTTCCAGGGATCTTCATGTCAAAGACGTCACTGACGCCAGTTATTTGTTTGCAAATGAATAATTATAAATATATTTAGGTTTCTAATTGATATTTGTTGAGACATGGAAAACTTTATAACAGGAAAATAAAAAGTCTAAGACAGTCTGTAAAACCAGACTTCTAAGTACAGTATAACAATTTGGAACAAGGCGGAATGCTTTAGACAGAAAATAAGGCTCCTATAATATTTTATTACGTGAGAAAAGTCGGAGCCACATCAACCATTAGCAACTAGGCCTACACACCTCCTACCCTAACCACTGAAGCCACACTGAATAATGAAGGTGTTAATTAACTGTTTCATGGCTATTTTTGAAAACATGTAGCCGTAAATGGCCAATAGAAAGAAGTCCCCATCATCTCGGGGACTAACTCAACTGCAAAAATAGCATTGCCTCTGTAGGGGTAGGGAGGGTTACGCTCACAACCACATCTCCATGCATGCTGCAGTACAACTCTTCCACTGTGGAAAGCAATGACAGCTCATTATGCTACTTCTATTTTTAAATCCTTTGGTCAACAAGTTTATTCATTTGTTCATATAGGCTTACCTTATTAAATAAATGACATTGAATTCACTTTTACAGTCATCAAACTTAATAACAGTGTTTGTGAACGTCTGTATATAGTTACAGTATCAACTATTTGGTAAATTAACCCTGCATTGTGCATACACTTGATGGCTGGTGTAAACAATGTGTTTATATGTCGGATAAATTGCCCTAAAGTGGGACACTGCCTAGTGGGGCATGCAAGCTAATGCCTGTAATATGTTATACTACAGAAGTCCGAAATGCAGAAAATGTCAGCAGAAAATGTCAAACATTAGGGGAAATCACCCTTCTTCAAATGACCGTATATCAGAAACAATCATGTCTATGGATGCAGAAGATTTATACTGGGAAAGTAGTTTCAAAGGGGCACTCCAAACCTGGTACAGGAAATTAGCAGGCTACATTGACAAATTCCTAATTAACATTTTTGGCTGCCAGTTATATTCTGTGTAAAGCCCTGTGCTCTATTTTTTGTAAACTACCTTTAGGCCTACATGTGCAAAGACCGAGTGTGGGAGTGTTTGGATTCCTAAAGTGAAAACAGTATGTGAAAAGTGAACATGAGCAAGAACTGTTCAAGCCTGTGTTCGAACTGTTCTGATAAACAGATTGAAAAGGATGACTTCCTATCCCTGAATCCTCAATAATAGACTAATCTAAGAAATCTAAAGTAAGAAAGAAAATAATAGACTTAAAACTAGATTGACAACAGGAAACCTAATCAAATTCTATCAAACTAATTAATTCAGTCTCTTTAATGAAGGCAATTTGCTAAAAAGAAACTAAATAACTGTGAATAAAGTGAAACGGTAACACTCCATAATAAGGTGCCATAATAAATAGCAAACTAGTAATTACCTAACCCTTTGTTAATATTTGTTCATTGTTACTAACATATCTATTTGGCACAAGTTAATAGTTTTTTAATCATTAATTAAAATATTAGTTGTTTGCATAAAATCTGTATGTTAATGTTTTAGCAAATCTATTACTAATTAACTAATTAACAGTTATTTCTTGCATCATTTAAATGTTAAAATGTTTATTTGCAAACTATATGTTAATAGAAAAGTCAATGACTTATTATTATTTAACTAATTGTTATTAAACTGTGCTTCTGCCTATCCCAATATGAACCGCTCTCCATAGGACCCTTACAATAGATAGATAGATAAATAGATACTTTATTGATCCCCAAGGGGAAATTCAAGAAAAAAACACGGAGCTACCTTGACATGCTGCCACTGTTGTCGGCGCCGGAACCGCTTGCAATAAAGTTGGTTAAGCTTAATTAATATATTAGTAGTATATAGCTATAAGCGTGGGGCCCCTTATAATAAAGTTGGTTAAGCTTAATTAATATATTAGTAGTATATAGCTATCAGTGTGGAGCCCCTTATAATAAAGTTGGTTAAGCTTAATTAATATATTAGTAATATATAACTATCAGTATGGGGGAGCCTTATAATAAAGTTGGTTAAGCTTTATTAATATATTAATTATATATAACTAGTCAGACGGTGAAGAGACTGAGACCAAAACTGGCTTATCACATTTATTCCTTTAGGAAAAGTTAAAACAAAACAACAAGTTGTTGAATGGGCTATATTACATGCATCATTCCTATACCATCACTGTCAGCCCTAGTACTAGCAAGGGAGACATGCGACATGGAATGTTCAGGTGCACAGAACGACAGTTTATTAATATTCTGAGACTCACTAAACACTCACAGACGTAGACCATACAGAGGTAATGCATAAACATAATGCTAAACTAAATGTACATTCATTTCCTGCTAGACTAAATTGCACTTTCCATGCACACTAAGCTAAACTACACTGAATGCATGGAAAGTTGCTAGCGGAGTTTACAGCTAGTCACGTTAGACTTAGTGTGTATGAACTCGTGGTCATAATGAAAACATTAATAAACGTTCTCTAAGTTGCTAGAATTGCACACAACTCTTAACAATACATGTAAAGTAACATAATACAGGTGGTATATCAAAGTTTTCAACTTAAACGACATTTTCCAGTTACAAAATTAAAACAAAGTGGGGAGAGCTTTATACACGGGTTTCCCATTTACCAACAAAACTAGATGCGCGCGCAGACGCGAGGCAGAAGACGCTTGGTGGCCGTCCACAAGGTTATAAACTTAACCTAAATAGTCAGCTGCTGTAAGCTACAATCGGATTTTTTTGTGTACCCCTGTTGTCTCAATGATAATAACATCTCATTTCAGACTCTATTTTAAAGTTTGATGTTCATTTGCATTATTAATATAATATCGTATTTTGTCATTTTTGGCGAAGACATGCATTCCGTTAGGGATATTGAACATATTTAACATTCTCTAACCATCGTGATTTCGAATTGGTGCAGTTTTCAGCACAAAAACTCATTTTATTCTTTTGCTCTTTTGCATTGCTCTATGCTGTTCTATGGTGCTTTCTGCCTCTTGGTTGCGCACGCATGTTTTCGTGACGTTGCATAGAAATCCATGTATACAGTCAACCTACGCAATGCAAAGCATACCGCTTCTGATCGGCTATGGCAACAATACAAGAACAAAATGCAGCAGAGCTGCAGTGTAGCGTTTCTCCAAAGGGGGCTCCAAAATACCAATCTCAATAAAGCTGCTTAATTACGGCGAAAATCACATACAAACACTAAACTACATGTCTAACTCTGTTACACCCCCCTCCCCTGAATTTCACCAAATTCCAGCAGCAACCAAATAGTACTTCCAAAGGCAAAGAGTACACTACTTTCAAACACTAGACAGAGAGTCACCAATTACAGGACAGCCAACCACAGAGGTATCCAATAAGGATGAAGTGGAAGAAGAGGAGCGCAAACTCTCACACAACCAACCACTGGCAGTAGGGTGCCTTATACACCCCACAAGACCATAAAGCCATAAACCATAAATTCCATAAATTATCCACAAAGCTAATCAGAAAAGCTAGATAAATAATAATATGTCATTAACTTTTATATTAGCATATAGTTTGTAAATAAACATTTAACATTTAAATGATGTAAGAAATAACTGTTAATTAGTGCCAAAAATATATTTAGTTAACTATTAACATATATTAATACAATATTAGTTAATAGATTTGTTAAAACTTTAACATGTTTTATGCAAACAACTAATATTTAATTAATGATGAAAAAACTATTAACTTGTGCCAAATAGATATTTTAGTAACAATTAACAAATATTAACAAAGGTTAGGTAATTACTAGTTTGCTATTTATTATGGCACCTTATTTTGGAATGTTACCAGTGAAACTAATCAATTTCGTTTTCACTTATAACTTGTTATATCATCTGAAAATAAAACTAAGGACGTGTTGATTTAACAGGCCCTGTTGATGGATATACAAGCTGTTTTTTTCTTCATTCTGTGGTTAGTGCCAGTTTGCTTGCTCAACACTGTCCATTACTCTAAATTACCCTGTGTAAATGGAAAGTACTGTAGACTAGAAGTTCCAGGTTTCTCTCAAGACAGTTAGTAGAATAGTGTATAGTGAATAGAATAGAATAGTGTGTGTAGTGTGTAGTGTAGAATAGTGTGATGCTATGTTTAATCATTGCAGGTTTCCTCCTCTCATGACTTGATGTAGAGAGGCAGTTATGAACAGGAAGGAAGCAGAGTTGCATTACAGACACATCAACATGTGGTTTCAAATGAACCACATAGTGACTGACTGAATGACTGGAACAACAGCATATTTATAATACCCTCAGCGATAGAGAGGTAAATTATCATTTAGGGCTAATAACACTAATCGGATGATAAAAGTGATAACAAATGCCACAAAAGTTAGTTTTTATAATCAAACATGACTTCCTGTCATGGCCAACCACATGTAATTGATTAGCTGAAGCAGACCTAATGATGACCTCATGTCATACTCATGGAAGGGGTGTTTGAGTTGGTGGAAGCAAGGAGAATGGAAATATTGCGGGAGTGTGTCACAACCCACTGCTGCTTTCTGTGGCTGTTAAATACGGCGGTGAGAGTGTCCTCCACTTCACATTCTCCTTCATCAGGCCACAGAGCAATAACAATGCAGTCTTCAAGGACATTCATCAGCAGCCTGGCCATCATGGCTACCATTGCTTCAGTTTTCTGGCAAAGAGCAGGTAAAACAATTATCTATTTCTTGTGTTTTTTAACAGAAGACAGAAGAAGTATCATACTTGTTATTGTATGCTGTAGCACAGTATTTCTTGACAATGTGGTTGTCAGTGCAGTGTGTGTAAATTCAAACAGAAACTGATATACATTTCACATGTCCTCCAGATGCGCAACCAGAAAAGTATCAGTCCTGCTGCACGAGAGTGTCTAATGAAGAGGTGATGGACCCAATCACTGGATTCAAAGCACAGAGGCCAAACAATGTGACTGGATGTGTCGCTGCAGTGATGTAAGAAAAATCTCCTTCTTTCAGCTATTTCACATAGATGGTTCTGCTAAGAAAGAACTGATGATGCATGGACCTCTGGAGTTTCAGAAATGTCCAATAAATAAAATGAAACAGTAACCAGCAGTCATATCAACTCTGTGGTCTCCATCAGTGTTGAACTCAATCTCTTCTGTATCTCTATGCAGTGTTAAGACGGAGAAAAATGAACAGTTTTGCTGCTCTCCTCATGCTAAATGGTTGAAACCCAAGATTATGGAGTTCATGTAAGTAACAGTAATCATCAAATGCCTTTTTCACAAAATTAAATTAAAGCCATCCACTTTAGTTGCGGTGGAGGAGAATCTTCCTCATGTTGATCTCATCTTCTCTTCTCTTGTCTGGAATAGGAGGAACCTGGACAGGGAGACACAGACTAAGCCCTCACTACTGTCTCGTATCACAACATCCAGCCAAAGGGCTTAAAGAACCAAGATGCAACTCACCAGATCACCAGTCTGATTTACAACATTTTTTTAAATGTTTTTTATTTAAGTGATTTATGGTTAAATATTTCATATTGAATTATGTATTTATCTAATTTATTACAACACAAAAAGTATGGTGTTCAAGACCAGAATTTGTTAAACTGACACATATGCTGTGGTTAGATGAGGTAATATTTTGATAATAAAAAATGTTGTGTGTTAATAATAATTCTATCGCACTTTTTTTGGAAGAATGTATTTCTTCAATTTATTTCACATTTGAAATGGTGTGCACTGGAGAATTATTACACTTTCATCCATGAGTGATGGTAATTTGTTTTTTAACTCAGTTATGATTTTTTTTCCCTACACGGTGTACAATGTACCATTGACTGTAGAATGTGTGTCCTTGACCACAAAATAAAAAGAGGAAAAAACTGAAGTTTGCTGTGTGATCAAGCATTCTTACGGTCATTTTTGATGTTTTAAAAGAGTTGCTGTTTGTAAGGATGAAGGGCTCTAATGTAAGTGCTGTTAAAGTTCTTACGCATGAACTAATGGCGTCATGTGGCATGAGACAGCTTTTAGGGCCTGTGTCCACCAACCGCATTTTTGCGCCGACGGCGGCTATTTTCTATACATATCCTATGAAGTTCAGCGTTCACAGCACTCAGCACCCTCGGCGGCAAAAAGTGCTTAAATGCCCTTGAGCAAGTCCTAACCCCTTACTGCTCCCCGATCGCCGCTGTAGCAGGCAGCTCACTGCGTCAGGATTAGTGTGTGCTTCACCTCACTGTGTGTTCACTGTGTGCTGAGTGTGTTTCACTATTTCACAGATTGTGATAAATGCCAAAGACCAAATTTCCCTCACAGAATCAAAATATACTTATACTATACTTATACCCTGCTTAGGGCTTTAACTCAGTCCTAGGCCTCTCCTGGACCACAGAAAAATACCTGAACTCTAATTATACTTGTTAAAGGACAAATTATAATCTGTTCGTGTTTGATATCATTTTAAAAGTCTCCATGTGATATATTGTCAGCTGTAGAACAGTAAAGTTAATGCATACGATGTTTCTGTAACCTAAGATATTGATGCATTCTCTGATGGGATGCGCCCACACCCTCTGCTCTATCTAAAGTCCATCTATCTATCTCAGATAACAGAGATACCCTGGTGATTTCGAGGGTTTCCAGATGAATGCCATCTGTTAATATGTTAAGTTGGTTTAGATATAAAGGGAAGAACACAGATTCTTCTCACTTTCTCCTCTCTTCTCTGTTGTCTTTAAGCTCTGCCCTGCCTGTTACTTCTTCTGGAGGCCTTGCTCTCTCTGGTCTCTCTTTCTCTTTTCCTCTCTTCTTTGCTATTCTACCTCGTATTCTTCTGATCTACTGCTGGCTGGAGGTTACTCTCTTTCTCTCTCTTTTCCTCTTTCTGTCTCTCTCTCTCTCTTTCCCCTTACTTTAGGGTTTGGCCTTTATTTTACTTTATTACATGGCTCTCCACAATACTAGTAGAAGACTCCACTGACTTGAATATTTCCCAATGTTCTACGGTAAAATATATTCATGTAATTACCGCTGCAAACATATAATTACCGCCAGTAGCCGTGTAATAAGCGGGATAATGTTTAGAACGCCTTCAGGACAAAGGAAGACCCCTCAGCTGGCTCACTGGGGTCCTGTCGCCCTGTCGGGACTTATTTAAGCAATGAAATGACAAAAAGCAGAAATTTCTCCCAGAACATGGCCCCAAACCCCCCAGTTATGGCTGGCTTTATCTTATTGCGCCATCTTTATTTTTCACAGGTTTTATCTTTCAAGTTGTATTTGGGAGCTTTTTACCATTTATTTGACAAGTTAGTGAAGAGATGGCAGGCAATGAGTGAGGGAGAGATGGGGAGAGGGTTCGAGAAATTACCTCAGACTAGACTCGAATTTAGGCCCCCATGGGCACTAAACCCATTAATGGTATAGGACACTGCTATAGTCACTAGTCACACCTGACCCAATCTGACTTTATTGTAGGCTTTTTTTGACAGAAATGTATTGTATTTAGACTTGACAAACTAAATACTACCCCCTTCCCCCACCTCCCCCCAGCATTCTAAATCATTTTTATACATCAGATTGTTATGTACAGTGGCATTTGAAAGCTTGAACTCTTGGGAATCAATAAATGACACTCTTTTTCATGTAAAATATGTGTAGTGCTTTACATGATCAAATTTATCTTACTATGTCTCAATTCAAAATTGTCAACTTTTACACACAAGTCAAGTGAAGTCAAGTTTATTTATATAGCGCATTTCATACACAGAGGTCATTAAATGTGCTTTACATAAACAAAACCAAACAATAATAACAAATAAAAGCACAGCTTCACAAGACCTGGTACTAGGGCTCAGATGCGTTTCTAAGTGTATCAAGTGACCTAGAGGGCTAAGCGTATCAAGTGACCTAGAGGGCTGAAATATGGTCAGTTCAGAGATGCTTGTAATCTAGCAGAAAGAAAAAACAATATTCTAGCCTAACTCTGTGCCTGTACATCACACAGTTATTCTGATTTGTTTCCCCAATAAACTGCATTGTCTCAGCTTTTCAAAGAGGTCAAGCATTTGATTAGGCCAAACTAGGTGGGAACAGTAGCCTCTAAAGCAGGCGCTGTGCAATTTCAGGCAAAAACTTGAAACTGGTATTGAAAACAAAGCGGTTAGTGTCTGGATCCTCTAGCATGTCCTGCAAACTCTACACACTTTACTTGGCTTATTTGCTCCCCCTAGAGGGACATTAGTATTTTTTTTCTGTTATGCCCCCTTCATAGATTTAGTAATGCATGCAATGCAAAATGGCATGGCGCATAAAAACATTTTACTCTTATTGGCCGTATTTGCAAGAAATGTTTCTGTACATTGGCAGCTTTCTGTGTAGCTGAACACTCCGCTACCTGCCTCAGCGGCCTGTGAAAGGCTATTTAGCATGGCAGGACTTGTCTTCAGTCCAGGAAGAGTAAGACTGAATCAGGCCCGGGGTGGGTAATCGGGAGAATTCCCGGTGGGCCGCTTCACTTTTGGGCTGGTCGAGGAAAAAAATATTGACATTTGTCACGTTAGTCTATCTTTTCTTAAAGTAGGACACGTTCCGCATTCTGTGCATGACACCAATGCCTCTGCATGGGTTGTAGCCAGTACTCCCCTCCCAAAAAGAGTTGGTTGGGTCCATATAGCCCGTCTTTTCCAAAAAGTTTTCTCAGATACGGATAGCTGAGCCGGCCCTACAGTAGGCTAGACACAAGCGTCAGGAAGAATGGATGGTAGAAAGTGGCCAGGAGAGACTGAGCAGAAGATCAACCAGTCGACCACTGAAAATGATGAGCCCTAAATTAGTGATGAGAAGGCCATGACTACAGGGACAAGTAGAGAGGATAAATTAAAGTTATTTAATGTAAGAAAGAGCAATTACCCCACATGATAAACCTATATGCCTTGTTTGCTCAGAAGAGGGTAAAGGAGTAGGCTAAATCACCAAACAACAATATAGCCTACCCATGCAAAAAACATGTAGCCTAAACATTAGTTCAATATGCCTCTTTGTGGAAGCGTGGGATAGGCTACATTTCAAAGGCTTTCTTTCTTTCTTTCTTTCTTTCTTTCTTTCTTTCTGTTTTTGTTAACTTGTGGAATAGTGGAATATTTTTTGTTAACTTCTCAGTTGAAGTGAATTATTATATAACCTTTACACATTTGTTGAACCATGGTACTAATAAAAACTACAGGATTGTCATGAGCTCTCTCTCTGCCTGGTAACACGCGCTGATTGAAGTCTGATGACCTCCACCTGTTCCTGCTCTGCTCTGCCTCACCCTCGTTTACCTACCAGCTGCACTGCATTCACCACTCATCATGCCCTGTATATAAAGCCTTGCTTTTCAGTCCACACTTGTCAGATCGTCTGCAACCAGCACCAGTTACCTGCCTGTTTTGGGAAAACGCCTCTGACTCTTTTGCCTGTGATCCCGGACCATTTCGACTACTTCTGTGTTCTCCAGCCCCGTAATCTTGACCTGCCTTCCGTCCCTCTTCTACAAATACCGCCTAGTCCTTGACTGTACTGCTGCTTCGTTTCAATTGCTGTTGTGTGTGTGTTTCCCCCAGGACTTCCCGGATCATCCAGCTCCTGCCATCGCTGTTCGGCTACTGGGGGAACACACACACACGCAGACTCTTGGAACTCCTGTACCCCCCCCCGGAACCCCTGAAACCCCCTTAACCCCCAACCCTTAAATAAACTTTTGAACGTGACACTTTTGTGGTCCTCGTCCTGTTTGGTGTCTGACAAGGATAGTAAGAGCTGAAATGTTGCTTCATTTATCCAATTTCCACCATATGGAAAACGTGGGCCGGTCTTGGGCCTGAAACTCCCGGGCACTGAATTCTGGCAACTTTGAAAACCAGCTTCTTTTGAAGATGAACAGACACCTTTTCCGTTTCAATTAATGACTGGCATATTAGTAGCTGCTGGACATAGGTGGCCTGTGAGTGTGTGTGAGAGTGAGATGGTGACCTGGGGAGTAAGCCCTAGAAATGTTCATACCACATGACCAAAATGTTCTCCCTACAAGCAGGTCATTTTTTTAAAAAAAGAAATAAGTTATTTATTTTTCATTTTTACCTGAAGTTCATACAAAAGTTAAATTTCTTGATGAGTGAGATTAACCTAACCTGGGAACCCTTAATATGCTTTACTATAAAAAAGCCAAAATAAAGTTCACAATAAAAGTTCAAAATAAAACCGCTTGCTTTTTACTTCAAATACTTACTGTAAGTACATTAAATATCAGAAAATTACTTTTGATCCTTAAGTACAGTATATATCAGATACTTTAAGACTTTTACTTAAGTAATATTCTAAAAGGTAACTTTCACTTCTACCAAAGTCTTTTTCTAGTACAATACTTGTACTTTTACTCAAGTATTGCTTTCTAGTACTTTATATAACACTGTATATAATGATATATTATATATAAGTATACTATTATTGAAGTTCTTATCAAAACCACAATCCCAGGCTCGTGGAGATGATGACAGCGCTTCATATGGCTAAAGGCTGTAACACATTATGCACTGATCTGCTGTACTGCTGAATTTAGACACTGGCCCCTTCTGTTGGCAGACAAATTTACAAGAAAAGGATTCTGAGTATAAACTTTTAAACACAGCGTAATCTAGACACCATGACTAAGTTATTTCGAAAATATGGTTTGACTGTAAGTTAAATTAGTCAGCGAGTTCCATCACCGAAGAGATATCTTAGCTCATCACACATCAAGACATAAGTATGTGTATGTACTGTATGTGTGTCGGGGTAGGAGAGGTGGGGGTGAGGTGCTAATTGTGGAGGGAAGTGGGCTCAGTGTTTCTTTAGAAAAGGAAGTTGACAACTTAACTGCTGACAAAGAGCAAATGCTGGTAGTTTGGAGATTGCAAATTTGAACCTCTCTCAACTGTAGCCATTTAAATATCTATATTTAAAATATGCATATGTGCAAAAGGACGTGGCGAATTGTGTGCAAGCTGATGTTTTATCATCAGTGTCCAAAAGAGGGATAAAGATGATCACAATCCAAAAGCTGTCATATAAAAATGTCCTTTGAGGTGTTCAGAAATGTTTACATGCTGGGGGGAGCCATAGTACTGCGGTGTCAGTGTTTTGTTGCCTTTGCTCAGCGCAATCACTTGCCACAAATGTGTCTGACACCTGACAATAGAGCGACTGAACATAAACTGGTAAATATCTGAGTCAACAATCTCATCAGTAGTTGTGTGGTGGGGGCATACGTGACTCCCAAAAACCCAACCTTATGTTACGTCAAAAGCTGAGCCTTGCTTGTGCAACTTGCAAATATCACACCTTACACCAGCCAGCTGAAAAGCACAGTGCAATGTGTTACATGTGGTCTAAATAACATGCTTTTGCTTTCCAACATGTCTTACTGTCTACTTCTGTGCACTTTTTGCTACTTCTGTGAAAAAGTTCATAATTCACAGAAGTGTACAGCAAATGCATTACCTGGCATGTTTATTTTCACATAATTATTTACTGGCTTAACACTGTTATTTTGTGTGGATTCTGAAGGAAGTTTCATATCAAGTGAACAAAATGCCTTAAGATTGCACTGATGTGGTATATGCAAACGTTGTCAAGACTTTTGGTAAGACTTAAAAGTACTAAGTGTTGATAGATAGAATAGATAGATAGATAGATAGATGGATAGATAGATAGATAGATAGATAGATAGATAGATAGATAGATAGATAGATATTAAAGGGAAATTTCATACTAAACATACATACATACATACTGTACATACATGCATACATACATTACATACATATTTTTTTCTAAAAATATTATTCCTCTCCCTCTGCTCAGGAGAGTCATTATAAAGTGCTATTGCAGTGGGTAAATACTGTAAGTCTTTGTCTTTCTTTCTTACAGCTTAGTTGGCGTAGCCTCCAACTAAAAAAACTTGTTTCACCAGTAAGTTGTGTAGTGGATGTGAGGTATTGTCCAATATATTAAACCATTTGTGCAGCATCCCTCTCTCCACCACCAACTTCAGGGGCTCCAGAGCTGTCCCCAACATATCCAGCCTTCCTTATGATCTTACACAGTTGTTTAGTGTACCTGGCTGTAATTAGTGAACTTGTTTAGCCTATCCACTATTCAATTTTGACTTTACCTGACTGTTT
The DNA here is from genome assembly GCF_017589495.1 of Alosa alosa. NCBI lineage: Eukaryota > Metazoa > Chordata > Actinopteri > Clupeiformes > Clupeidae > Alosa > Alosa alosa. Next base: position 18,096,266 of record NC_063204.1, read on the forward strand.
TTTAACAACGCTTATTTGGATTACGTCTGGGATTGTTCCCCCTGTCTTTGGAGTCCCTGTGTACCTACCTTGGCTTGTTTTGTTGGATACTCTTTGGATTGTGGACTAAGTACCTTTGCTGATAAAAATACCAAACTGCACTTGAGTCTGAGACTTTAATTTCATCACAATAAGCCATAGCTCACACAGTTATAAAAATACTAATTTGCACCAGAATCGCAGATTTTAAAAATGTGTCACCACCAGGACATGAATAATATTTCCCATCACAATGAGTTGATTTCTACAATTTACAAAAAAACATAGAAATATTTCAAAAAAGAATCTGAGAGTTTTAACACCTTAAGAACCATACCATAGACCAGTAAAGAAATGAATTGTGTCAGCAAAACCATCGGCTGTGTGTGGTGCATGCAAATGTGACATAAGGCATATATCGCCCAAGTCTAACCTCACGTTTTAACCATAGGCTGAGCCTTTCTTCGTTGTAAATATTGCATCTCAAATAGCCCCCCCAGCCATGAACACAGTGCAGTGTACTGTATATGTGGTCCACATGCCATGGTTTTGCTTTCCAACCTCATTTTTGCAGTCAACCACTTTCTACTTCTGAGGGGCCTGGCCAGTTCATAGATCAGAGAACCAAATGTCCATGCTTGACATTTGCTTGACATTTTTGGCACAATTGTTCATTGGCTTAACATTGTAATTTGAATCTAAAAAGGTTTTTAATATAAATTGATCAGCATACTACTGTGTCATCCTAACACAGTGTGACGATTAAGCATTGCACGATGTTGTCAGAGCTTCTGCTAACAACGGTGGGAAGTGTTGATGACGCTTGTTGTCACACATCTAAAGAAACACTGTGACATCCTGTGAAAGGCTGTGGAAATAGTTTTGCTATTTGTTATCAGTAACTGTATATAAATAATGTTGCCCTTGTTCCAGAGCATTTTTAATACACATGTGGAACCCTTTACAGTGGAAATGATAAATGGGTGCACTGTCTCTTAGACCAGTGGTTCTGAACCTTTTTTGAGTTGTGACCCCTAAGAACATGTGATTGAATTACACTGCGCTCATCCCTCTGACTCAAGAGAGGTTGACATGGCCCACCAGCAAGACAAGCACACAAACATAGACAATCAAGCCTGTGACACTTACACTGACACACTGAGGCAGTAGGCCTATCCCTTTGCACTGCACTTTCAAGAAAGATTATTATCTCAAATGATCTCTTCTAATCCTGTCCCCATGCTATTGATATATTATGCCGGAGCTGGGGTAGAATAGTGGCTAAGGTGTTGGTGTTCTGTGTTGCCATGTGCGCTTGAGCAAGGCACGTAACCTTGAGTTACTCTGGGGAGAATGGTCCTTGTAGTAATTGTAAGTCGCTGTGTAATGTAAGTCGCAGGAAAATGGATAAATGGATAGGCTAATGAATAGTAAAGGGGCTTGTTTTATATTAATACAACTTTACATTAGCTTTATTTTGTGGTTTAGGGTGGACTTTTAATTGCCTCCACTTTCTGTGTGAGTGACGTTTATATGGTCTGGGGCTAAGACCTAACATACTTTGCTAGTTTCTGTTCATATGAAACCTGCTGTTGATAAGGGCATGATGAGGCAAATGTTGCTGATTGCTGTTCTGGGTGCAGTGGTTATCGCCGTCACGGGTTGTAAGTAATTCAGTGGCAGACATTTTTTCTTGTTGTTATTATCGTCTGGTTAAGTATGTCAAGCATTCCGTTTCAGAGCAGCATATTATGAGCCAAAGCTATGTTTCATCCTAGAATGAACAAGCTTTTTGTATGTTTGGCCATTTTGTCCCTAAATAGAATTATGTGACCATATCTAAACATTAAACATGCAATGCACTTAAAGGAATTATCCGGAGTAAAATGCACTTTAGATCAATTTACGGATTGGGAGTACATACGTTGAGTTGACATCAAAATCATGTCATTCGGATGTGTTTTGAGAAACGATTTTACCGTTTTTAGTCAAAACTTGTTAGCCTGGAAGTGACCAGGGCATGTCATTTTGCCGCTACAAAACGCTATTTTTATACCTCTTCTACAGTTCCAAACAACATTACACTGACGTGGTAGCAGGGGTGAAAGTAGTTTTTATTTCTTGGTGGTACTATGATATAGAGTTATAATGCCAGAGCCAGAGCTACAAAGATTTCACTTAGCCTAATTATTTATTATTTATTTATTTGTTCATTTACTGTATTATAGTCTACTTATCAAGCATTCACTAGGACTTCTTATCACTCTAGTATCACTCTTTAACCCACCTGCATCTGTTTTTGATTATGAATAAATTGCAAACACTTAATTTCATCATTTATTTATTTATTTTTCCTAGTTACTCTGCTCGCTCCCACTTCCAATCAATTTTTTTTATATAGGCTACTGTATATCATGAAACACGTTTCTTTGAGTCATGCCTTTTTATTTGGGAGACTGCAACATACTTCTGTCCGCTAAAACACTTTCATTATTGCTGCGCAAGATCTGGTTAAGCCGTACACGCACTGTCTGTCTCCTGTCTCTCCAGCGAAACACTGCACACATAAAACCAGAATAGGCTATTGAAACATCAACATATTTTTCTTTAGCCTGTATTTTTTTTTTTATTTGGGAGACTTTCCAAGAAACGTCCGTCTGCTAAAACACTTTGGATACCAGTGCACGTTGGCGCAATTACTGTAGGCAACTGTACGCGCGCTATAGCTTGCTCGTTGTCTGTCCAGCTGCACGGGAGGTTTAGACACAATTCAGATACAGTTCAGAACGATGTATATGAAATATATTTTGGGGGAAACGTGTTGCTTCTGGTAATTTGACGTTAGCAGTTGTGTTGTCATGCTGAAAGTGCTATATTTTTCAGAGACAGTATAGTTTTCTTTCCGGTACGGCGTACCCTCTCCAAATATTTTAGTGGTACTCCGTACCGGCCAGTACCGGCTTACTTTCACCCCTGCGTGGTAGTGAGTAGAGGGTCCCTAAAGCTAAACCGAAGTATCCCGAGGTCTTTATGTGGTCGGATTGAGAGTCCAGAATGAATTTCATCAAGCCAGTACCTTTCCGGAAATGTTGCTGCTGCAGCTGGCATCTTTAGGGGAAAGTCGTAGGAGTCGTTAATTAATTAACGACATTAATAGAGAGACATTAATGTGTTGACTAATTCTCATCACCCTAGGTATAATTGACAGACACAAACCCATATTTGTGAGTTATGATACTTTCACTTTCCTGAAGGCAGCATCCTCTGAAACTACCACAGACAGAGGACATTGCCTTTGTTTGGGCTGCATTTACATTGTCAGATTAATCTTTATATGTCTCAATTAATTTGTATAAAAAATGCACACCTCCCTCTCCTCCACCTTTGGTGCTTCCCTACCTTAGCTGCAGTGTGTATCCTTAGGAATAGGTAGATGCAGCATATTGGGTACTGAAATATTTACAGGAACCCATAGAAATTGAATATTCATTCAATATTAGTTGTGCAGATGTATAGTCCATCTAATACCCACCCATTGAATTGAATTTCCCCTGGGGATCAATAAAGTATCTATCTATCTATCTATCTGAACCAACAGAACTATCTGAACCAAAAGAAAATGCAAAAATAGTGTTTTGTGTTATTATTCCATATTCCATTAGATATTATTTGTGTAGTCATTCTACATCAGAACTGGACATACAATCCAAATAGTCTACAAGAAACCTCAGTGTGTTACCTTTCATTTGAGACCAGAATTATGCTTTACACCAAGAGGTTGCCACACAATAAGGCTTTTGTCAGTATGCATTTTGATTTACCAGAAGTCCTATGGGGAGTTTCAATAGGACATTTTACAAAAAGCATTACATAGCCTGGCTCAGGGCAAGATCACAGGAAAGAAAAAGTCACACGTGGAGTAGCAATAACATATATTACATTTATTAAAGACAGACAACTTTACAATGAATAGGCAATTGAATATGTCGTAGCCTTAACTCCACCACTGATAGGTTCGGAGACACAATACCACACAAATATTGGCAATGTTATTTTATTGTACAGAGAGCATGGTCCACAACACACAATAACAGGACAGGCAGGCTGGTAGAGTAGCTAAACCAGAACCGACATTGTAGGCAACTACCCCTCCTCCCAAGGCCCAGGCTGAACAGAATACCACTGATAGCACAACCCCCAGATGAGAAAAAAAAATAATAAAACTAGATGTACCGCAGAGCGGTACAAAATATGACCGCCGCCCAGTCCAGCACATTTTTTCCACAAAAATAAATCACGCTGAAAGGCCTATATGATTCTAACTGTCTCACTAAATTGCATTATCCGCACTCAATTCTCATTGGTATCTGCTAGACAACAAGTACCAAAACATGATTAGTTCATAGATTTCACATGTAAAATTGACCCCACCCCCATCTTGCCTGTGCATAATTCTGAGAAATTCTTGATTGTTTGTGTTATGTTTATGTTATGTGTGTGGGTGTGTGTGTGTGTGTGCGTGCTTGTGTGTGTGCCTGCGCATGTGCCAGTGCATGCAAGCATACATATGTCTACTGTGTGAGTATGTGTCATACGTATGATTACTGTGAATGTATGTGTGTGTGTGTGTGTGTGTGTGTATCTGTTTGTGCACATGTGTGCACATGAAATGGGTTAACATGACCCCTGGAGGCAAACATACGGAAAAAATGGTCATTCTAGGCCCTACAGTTCTCAAGATATTCACAGAGAACTGTGTCTGCCCTACCTTCCTTTCGGGGGCTCCATGTCCAGCGGGGGGGCTACAGATCAAAACGAAAAATGACGGTTCCATGCTATCCATGTGGGGGTACATGCCCACCAAGTTTTGTGTACCCCGGTCTTTCAGTGTCCCGGGAATCCTTGTTGGTGTACATCACTAAATGTACACATAAATTATTTTATTGTATGGCCCCCCATGAACGAAAGTACACAAAACTTGCATGCAATCGGAGGGTGTCATAATGATCCCACACTTTTAATTTCGTGCAGTTTTGAGATATTGCCAGAGATATTGTGATGAAAACACCTAATTTTTTGCTTTTTAATTTTTAACTAGGTGGCGCTATACATGAAATAAGTGGTAATGGGATGGGTTGACATGCCCCCTTAAGACCAACATACATAAAAAAGGTGGACCTCCTAGGCCCTATGGTTCTCGAGATATTCACAGAAAACTGTCTCCGGCCACCTACAGGCCAGTTGGTGTATAGTAACATAAATTAATTTATTGTGTGGCCCCCCATGAACGGAATTCCACAAAACTTGGCGTGCATACAGAGGGTGTCAAAATGATCCTACACTTCCAATTTCGTGCAGTTTTGACTATGTTAGGTTACAGATACCTTCGATTACAACACCTCATTTTTACTTTTTTGTGTTTAACTAGGTGGCGCTATACATGAAATGAGTGGTTATGGAATGGGTTGACATGGCCCCTTGAGATCAACATACAAAAAAAAAAACGGTCCTCCTAAACCCTACGGTTTTCGAGATATTCACAGAAAAATAAAGGTCACAACACCCAATAGAGATCACTGCAAGCAATAGAGATCACAACAAACAGTAGAGATCACAACACGCCACACATTAGATAACATATCACATCGCATGTCGAGGAGTCAGTTCCGCAATCAGCATGACAGTCAAATAATTCCTCCCAATTAACAATTTCACCATTGTGCAAGAGTGGAGGAAGCCACGGGCAGTTAAATGGATGCATTTCCCTCCTAATTGCTTCAATAAGCAATCAACCCGTGAATCCCCCAGTCCAATCAGGGCAGACGTGACAGTAAATTGAAACTTACACACCCACTCCAAACAAGCGACATAACCAAGCATCACATAACATTCAAAGCTTATAAATCATGCCCGACTGTTACAAATAGGCAAAACAAAAGGCATTTTTGATTGGACCTAAACACCAAATCAGTGGAACGGAAGTGGAATCAAACTAGATTTTAATGCATATTCTTTCACACAGACTGACAATTGCATAACAGACAAGAACATAGCACGAACCTGACGAAATAATCCAGTAAAGCGCACAAGACAGGGTTTAAATACACAACATATAACAAGACTAACAAGGCACAGGTGGAAAGCAATCAAGGCAACAATTAGGGAACATGGCTCAGGTGAGGGGAGGAGACAAGAACCAAAAGCACATGGTACAGAACACAGGAAGTAACAAAAGCACATGACAAGGGAAAACAAAGCAGCACATGGTACAGAACACAGGGCACAGTGCCCTGTGTTCTGTACCATGTGCTGCAAAATCTGACATCTAACCAAGTGTAATAATCTTATATTAAGATAAAAAGATCTAGTTTGTATTGTTAGGAAAAAAGATACTTACTTTGTACTTTATAAAGATACTTACTTTGAGCTTTCTCATACAATTATTATGACCGCCGCGCAGCGAAGCGGCATTCATATAGGTTTAGTCAGAATTTATTTTTTTTTTTTTTTTTCCGCATGCCCAAATTTCCGTCAAGGATTCCCGGGACACTGAAAAACCGGGGTACACGAAACTTGGTGGGCATGTAACCCCACATGGATAGTATGGAACCAGATCAGATATGTACTGCAGAGTTAAAACGCTCACCCAGTCTGCATGAAGTGGTACATGTAGTCCTTTAGCACTTCATGGGAGACAAGATATGCCCCCATGTTTAGAATGGCGTCCTCACTACCATCATAACCATACCATCACACTGCCACACTCGACACATACATAGGAAGACACTGTAACAAGACACATGAACACAAATTTCAGGCAATTTCTTATATAAATACAAGACCAAATGGAAGAGCTAAGACATTTTGCAGAAATATGACTTATGGTGCATCCACTGTTAGTATACCAACCTTTGCATTCATACAAAAAGTTCCTTGCAATGAGAGGAACATCCTTTCCCTCACCAGGGCTTCCCTGTGCCAATCCACAGGCCCTGCAGGACATCTTATAAAGATGTATCTTAACTTCGGATGCATGACAGCATTTGGAGTTGCAGCAGGTGAGGCAGCAGAAGGTGTCCGAAGACTTAAGACATATTGTCTTATCACAGATCATGAAAAGAAAAGATAGAAAACTATTTTAATACCATACCACAGTTTATTTTTAATAATTTATATTTATAATAATTACATGTCAAGATGAAACACCTCAAGTCCTCCACAACTGCTGTCAGCAGCATTGTAATTGTGATCTGAAAAGATCACTGGATGAATTCCACATCCACTGTCGAACCCTTCCACAATCTGCTCGACAGCTTTGATGTGGCTACAATAGTTTTGCCTTATCACTGTTTAGGAAGATACAGATAGTTTAGGTCTTAACTACATGTACCGCATAGCGGTACAAAATATGACCGCCGCTCAGTCCTGTACATCCGTTCCGCGAAAATAAATCACACTTCAATTTGTCTCCATATTTTACTCCATCCCCCCCTCTTGAAACTTTTGTGTATGCTTGTTTGGCATGCCTGAGTGTGTGTGCAAGGGCTGCACAGAAAGTAGCCTACTGGTGCTGAAAAGGTGAATAGATTGTAGAATAGCCAAAGAAGATGTAACATTGTTATAAAACCTTTAAAATCTCTAAACAATCACAAGTAGGGCAGTTCATCACAGTTCATCCATTGCAACTGGATTGATGAAAGGTCACTTACACCTGTAGGCTACAGTATTTGGGAAAAGCAAAAGGTATCAGCATAATGTTATTTATTTATTTATTTTTATGTATTTATAAACAAAACATCTCTGTCAGTTCCATGCCGTTTTCAACAGCTATCAAAACAAAGGTCATTTTGGATGGATGGATTTTTGTGAATGTTTCTTCTTCTACATAAGATTTTAGTCATCTTTAGTTCATGTAATACTTTTATTGTCAATGCACAAATTAAGTAACAGTAGTCTGAAAACGTTATTGTTAATGCACAAATTAAGTAACAGTAGCCTAGTCTGAAACGAAATGCTGTTTTACATCTAACCAGTGGTGCAAATAACTGACATGTCCAAATGGGCCTTGATGAAATGCGTCGCTAGACTGTTCATACACATTTTAACGGGCCAAAGTTGAAGAGCTTTTGTCCGTTATTGTTCGTGCAAATATAGGCTGAATGCATGTTCCTTTGCATTGTGTAACTGAGGTCCATGGCTAGTCTGGCTTTCATCAGACCAAGCTCAATCTTTTAAGAAATCAAAAAATAAATAGCGGCAGATCAGGCTGGGTTCACCTAGCCTAGTCCATAGGCACCCGATATTGTTTAATTTTCCGATTGAGATATACACGCTCTGGCTATTCTAAATGCAAAAATGCATCAGAGAGTTATGACAAAACGGTAACTAACAAACTAGATCCTAATAGAAAGCTGTTAGCTTCCCTAAGCTACAGGTAGGATTATAAGGTAGGCCTATTTACAACATAAATTGTCAATAGGCTATGCTGGCGACACAAATAAAATCTCCTTGGGAAACCAATGGCTTACGCCTTACAGTATCAAGCGGACTTAAACTGTCATATCGTGGCGAAAAGTTGTAATAACATTAAAATTACACATAAATTACAGTCCTTGTAGGAAGCGTCTATTGTTTTTTCCAACCCACTTTTAACTTCCAACAAAATTACGTCTCACTGCAACGATGCGCCATCTACTGGACAAACGACTACTTATCGCCAATACTGAAAATGCAGCCATGATGATGATGAATATTTATTTTGGCTTTCTTTTAATCCTACTGAATTTGTAATTATGTATCGGCCGTTCTAATACCGATAGTATGTGGGTGCCTGTGTGTGTGCATGTGTATATGTGTGCACCGCCATTTACAGGCCAATGAGTGTACAGTCACTAAATGTACAGATAACCTAATTTTTTTAGACCCCCCCATGGATGAAATTCTACGAAACTTGGCATACCCCCGGGGACGAAATTAAATTTGTCCGTAAAAGTCTAGTGGGGCTACATACCCACCAAATTTCATGTACCCCGGTGGTTCGGTGTCCCGGTATCAATGACCAAAAATTCAGGGAGTAGATGACGGGAAAAATTTTGAATTGTGTGCATGTGTGCGCAGTACAAATTTATGTTTATGTGTGTGGGTGTGTGTGTGTGTGTATATGTGTGCTTGTGTGTTTGCCTGCGTATGTGTGTTTGTGCATGTGCATGCATGCGCATATATGTCTACTGTGTGAGTATGTGTCATAATGTATGATTACTGTAAATGTATGTGTGTGAAAGTGTATCTATCTGTTCATGCACATGTGTGCACATGGAATGGGTTAACATGACCCCTGGAGGCAAACATAACGGAAAAAAATTGGTCATCCTAGGCCCTACAGTTCTCAAGATATTCACAGAGAACTGTGTCTGCCCCTACCTCCTTTCGGGGGTCCAGTCCAGCGGGGCTACAGATCAAAGCGAAGAATGACGGTTCCATGCTATCCATGTGGGGGTACATGCCCACCAAGTTTTGTGTACCCCGGTCTTTCAGTGTCCCGGAATCCTTGTTGGTGTATCGCCACTAAATGTACACATAAATTATTTTATTGTAAGGCCCCCCATGAACGAAAAAGTACACAAAACTTGGCATGCATTCGGAGGGTGTCATAATGATCCTACACTTTTAATTTCGTGCAGTTTTGACCTTGTCAGCCAGTGATATTGTGATGAAAACACCTAATTTTTTTTTTTTTAATTTTTAACTAGGTGGCTATACATGAAATAAGTGGTAATGGGATGGGTTGACATGCCCCCCTTAAGACCAACATACATAAAAAAGGTGGACCTCCTAGGCCCTACGGTTCTCGAGATATTCACAGAAAACTGTCTCCGGCCACCTACAGGCCAGTTGGTGTATAGTAACATAAATTAATTTATTGTGTGGCCCCCCATGAACGGAATTCCACAAAACTTGGCGTGCATACAGAGGGTGTCATAATGATCCTACACTTCCAATTTCGTGCAGTTTTGACTATGTTAGGTCACAGATACCTTCAATTACACCACCTCATAGAGGAGTATACAGACACTGTAACCTCTTACATCACCAAGTGCATCGATGATGTGACCCACACAAAAGACATCATCACTCGGGCTAACTGGAAGCCATGGCTGACAGGGATGTCCTCAGGCTGCTGAGGGCCAGAGACAAAGCCTACAGAGCTGGGGATGAAGCTGGCATGAAAACAGCGAGCCAACCTGTCCCGTGGCATCAAGGAAGCAAAAAAGGAATACACTCACAAGATAACCACCCACTTCAAAAGACAGCAGGAACTCACAAAGCCTATGGCAGGGCATTCAGGCCCTCACGGACTACAAGCCCAAGCCACAGAGCTGTGAGAGCAACATCCCTCTGCTCAACAACCTGAACCGCTTCTTTGCTCGCTTTGAAGCACAAACAGCACCTGCCCACAGAAGACCCATCCCCTCTACATGAGCAGCCCCTGTGCCTCTCTGCCGACAGCGTGAAGAGGACACTTGCTGCTATCAACACCAGTAAGGCAACAGGTCCAGACAACATCCCAGGTCGTGGCGCTGAAGGACTCATGGGGAGCTTAAGGATGTCTTCACAGACATCTTTAACACTTCCCCGAAGCAAGCCATCGCCCCATCATGTTTCAAAGCTGCCACCATCATACCTGTGCGTAAGAAAACTGCTCCATCCTGCTTCAATGACTACCGCCCTGTGGCACTGACACCCATCATCATGAAGTGCTTTGAGCGGCTTGTCATGTCACATATCAAAGCCATTCTCCCCCCACCCTGGACCCCTTCCAGTTTGCATACCGAGCCAAGCGGTCTACAGAGGATGCAATCTGCTCTGCCCTCCACCCAGCCCTCACCCACCTGGAAAAAAGAGACTCATATGTGAGATTGCTGTTTATAGACTTCAGTTCTGCATTCAACACCATAATACCACAACAACTCATCTGCAAACTTGACAAACTGGGACTCAGTACCTACCTCTGCAACTGGCTACTGGACTTCCTCTGTCAGAGGCCCCAAGTAGTACGTGTTGGCAACAATACCTCAAGCAGCATCACACTGAGCACAGGGGCCCCCCAAGGCTGCGTGCTCAGTCCGCTGCTCTTCACCCTGCTGACGATGACTGCACTGCAACCTACAGCAACAATCACATAGTGAAATTTGCTGATCGACACAACTCTGGTGGGTCTCATCACCAAGGGCTTACGAGACTCAATACAGGTTGGAGGTCGACCATCTGACCACGTGGTGCAGGGACAACAACCTCCTGCTGAACGCCAGCAAGACCAAAGAGATTGTTGTTGACTTCCGGAGAGGTCACACCCAACACCTGCCACTGACCATCGACGGTGCTGTGGTGGAGAGAGCGAGCAGCACCAAATTCCTGGGGTGCACATCAGCCAAGACCTCTCCTGGACCACCAACACTGCATCACTGGCGAAGAGAGGCTCAGCGCCGCCTGTACTTCCTGGCGGAAACTCAGGCGAGCAAGTGCTCCACCAGCCATCATGACCACATTCTACCGAGGCACCATTGAGAGCATCCTCTCCAGCTGTATCGCTGTGTGGGGCGGAAGCTGCACTGAATACAACAGGAAAGCCCTGCAGCGCATAGTGAACACAGCTGGAAGGATCATTGGCGCCTCCCCCTCCTGAAGGACATTTACACCACCCACCTCACCCGCAAGGCACCAAAATTGTGAGTGATGCAAGTCACCCCCGCTCACAATCTGTTTGATCTACTGCCCTCTGGGAAGAGGTACAGAAGCCTCTGCGCCCCGCACTACCAGACTCACCAACAGCTTCATACACCAAGCTGTAAGGATGCTGAACTCTCTCCCCTCTCTCCCCCTCCACCCTCAGCTACATAACATCCTGGACATTGGACCCACAATGGCCGCCTGCACTACTCCACTTGCACACTTGAACACTTGCACACTTGTACACTTTACAACTTGGTGTTGTTATCCTGAAAACACAACACTTCTGCTGCTCTTACATAACTTGCACCACTATGCCACTTTCTTTATTACTCAGGTCAAACAGAACTACCCAAGCCTCTTATTGGCCTGACTTTGCACTAGTTTTTTATTGACTGTCTATGCACAATTTCAACAAAATTTTGCTGCTCTTATTTTTTCATTATTATATGTGCCCTCTTATTTACTTATTTACTTACTTTTTTGTTTACTTGAATGTTATGTTTGTCTGTGGACTTAAAATTGGTAAAATATGTCTTGTCTTCACCGTGGGATAGTGAGAAACGTAATTTCGATCTCTTTGTATGTCTGGAACATGTGAAGAAATTGACAATAAAGCTGACTTTGACTTTGACTTTGACTCATTTTTACTTTTTTGTGTTTAACTAGGTGGCGCTATACATGAAATGAGTGGTTATGGAATGGGTTGACATGGCCCCTTGAGATCAACATACAAAAAAAAAATGGTCCTCCTAAACCCTACGGTTTTCGAGATATTCACAGAAAACTGTTTCTGCCCTACCCTCCTTTCGGGGGGTCCAGTCCAGCGGGGGGGCTACAGATCAAAACGAAAAACGATGGTTCCATGCTATCCATGTGGGGTTACATGCCCACCAAGTTTCGTGTACCCCGGTCTTTCAGTGTCCCGGGAATCATTGACGGAAATTTGGCCATGCGAAAAAGAAAAAAAAAAACAAACAAACAAAAAAATCTGACTAAACCTATATGACCGCCGCTTCGCTGCGCGGCGGTCATAATGATCACAAGGTTAAGAATGTATTCAACAAGAGATCTACACAAACGCATTGATGGTTTAACCCTGAAGAAATTAAATATGATAATGAGTAATGCAATGCAACATAGGCAGTGTTGGTTGGGTGACTGCCTTTAAAATGGTAATGCAAGGCATATGTAACACTGGATGATTCAGAACACAATGCACAAGTGATTTTGAACGAATACATACAATTTCTGACTCTAGTGCAGCTCTGCTTTCTGAAATGCATGGCCCTGTTGCCATCCTGTTGTCTCTACTGGTTTCTCCCACCTCTTGGGCACTTCGCCTCTTCTTCCTCTTAGGGACTTTGCTGAAGTCGTAAAGAGGCCCATCACCCCAAATAACTTCAAATAACGCAGCATCCTGTACCATACAAAACAAAGCAATCAAACATTAGGGAAATTCAGGGAAAATTACCTTTTGCTACAAACCACCAGACAACATTCCTGGATTGGTGCTGAAGGACTGTGCTGAAAGTTCAAGGATGTCCTCTTAGACACCTCACTGAGGCCATTGTCCCCTGATCTCTGAGCCAAAAACTACTCCAAAAACCTTGGATGACTTCAAAAGGCAGAATCATTAATTAACGCATGCAGCATATAGATCTGGGGATATCAAGGCATACAGTGCAGCCAGGACAGCTCTGAGAAAGGGCATTAGATATGCCAAACCGACGTACAAAAATTACATTGAAGCCCATTTTTAGTAAACCCCCAGCAGGTGTGGGACGACACTTATTCGCTTAACTGCGCGTGCACAATGCTTCATGAATCACAACACACCAACCTCGCTCCAGCTGCAAGATCACAACACCTGATTGGCACAATGTATTCACAACACACCACATGATTGGCGTGATGTATTCACATGTCAACTTTTAGCTGTGGAAACCCCATTCATTTCTATGGGAGATTTGAGTGCGGTGTCTCATTAGAAAGTCTCTGGCTAAACCTATTTTATGTCTAATTTGCCAGGATAACAAAGACTCTCTGTTGCCTCCTCTCCTCTCTAATGACACCAGCCCGGTCCTGAGCACCCATGATGTCAGACTCCGTACCAGTCTTCTTCTTCAACCTGTCTCTGGCAACTTCATGGGTCCCTGCATTCCTCAAATCAGCGACAATAGTTCCTCTTCCCAAGCAATGAAGTGTCACAGGCCTGAACGATTACAGGCCTGTGGCACTCACCCCCATCGCAGTGAAATGCTTTGAGAGACTGGTCATCACACAGATAAAATCTGCCATACCACCTTCACTAGACCAATACCAGTTTTGCTTACAGAAATAACAGGTTGACAGAGGATGGCACAGACTGTGTTACACCCTCTGCTAGAACATCTAGAGCACAGGAACACACATGCAAGGCTTCTTTTTTGATTTTAGCTCAGCTTTAAATACAATCTTGCCGAACAAACTCCGTAGCAAATTACATGAAGTTGGACTCAGCACCTGCAACAGCTCCAGCATATGCAACTGGATTCAGGACAAACCACACTCAGTATGTAAGGGTCGTCAGGCACATATCATCCACCTTGCCCAATAACACCCCAAGAGCTGGTATGGACGCTATACAGCCATGGATGCTGCACCACAACCCCACCCCGCCCCCCTCCCTCCTAATTGTTTACTTGAGCTTGGATGTGATTAACCCAGGTCAAAGGTCAAGTCCTCAAATAGCCTATATGTACTCCAACATACTTGAAGCTGCTCTCTCTACTTGGGCTCCGCCTAGTGGGCTGTCCTCCTTCAGTGACAGGTTTCTTCAACGCAGGTCCTTTTCTCTTGCTGCTCTCAGACTTTACCACACTGGTCAGCGTCAGAAAGTGTGACAAGATTGTTTTATTAATTGCATCATAGTTGCAAAGATAGAGCTGAATATAATTCAATTAAAGATGAAGCGGAAAAAACAGCCACACAAAAAATCATATTCATTATAGTTATGGTTATGATTTAGAGACAAAAACAACCCTTTCATTAATTAAGTGTATGCTTTAGAGTATGCTGAACCGATCTTTAAACCAGATCTTTAGACACCAGATGTAGATCTTAATAACAGATCTTTAGACACAAACGAGGAACCACTGAATTTGACATTTAAATTTTATTCTGGCCCCTATAGGAGCACAAACAGGTAGGTCAATTAACAGTGAATTACACCAGTACAATAAGTTGTGTGGAATCCTGTGTCATATAAGGTCTGACCATTTTATATATATATATATATATATATATATATATATATATATATATATATATATATATATATATATATAAAAGTGAATGCACTTTGCAATTGCAATTGTAAAGATTTGTATAGCCTACAGTCACTAGAATAAGAGTCCTTAGAAATGTAATAATATGCACAAATAAAATCTATCTCATTAATAACTAATACACTGCAGGTGTGATTACAAAGGTCTTCATAACCTACAAAAGAGTGTTAACTAATAAGAGCCCTAACCTATATTATAAGAACCCTGGCTGATGAATCTATCAAAACAAAAACACATATGCAATCACTTAAATTTACAGAATAAGAGCCCCAAGTGCAATAAGAGCCCTGGCCTATATTATAAGAGCCCTGGCTGATGGAGCTATAAAACAACAAAAGAACAAGAACAACAAAAACACAAAAACATTAATATATTAGGTGAATGAATTTTGCAATTGCAAAGATGTGTATGCAGTCACTGGCAAAAGTCCCCCAAAGTAAAAGCCCCGAGCGCAATAAGAGCCCTGGCCTATATTATAAGAACCTGATGAAACTATAAAAAAACACCTAAAACAAAAAACATAAAATGCAACCAAATGGAAAAAAAACGTATCAACTTACTTCCAGCCATTTTCCTGCGTAAAATTATACTTTTATACTACTTTTATAATTACAAAACCTCTCCGAGTTGAGCGCTTCGGCGTTCGTTCGTGTCACTTCGTCTCTCTACGTACACATGCTCCAGACACCAGCGTTGACGTTACTGGCGTTGCTGACGTGGTTGGTTGCGTGTGTCACATGACCGCAACCAGCCTATCACACCAGAGCTCTTATACGGGGCTCTTCTGCGTTTTTCGAGTGTTTACATACCTCATTTTCTTGCGCTGCTGTTAATGCACACAATGGACACAAAACACAAAAGTCTCTTCTACGGGGCTATTTATTTCATTCACGATTAGAGTTTTTGTTGTTGTTGTTGACGGCCCATAGATCCGGGGCTATCCCCAGAGGATCCGGGGCTATAGCCCCGAATGCCCAGGTCCAACGACGCGCCTGCTTCTTGGTATTTCTGTTCACTTGACTCCTTCAACCATATCTTTGTGTCTGCCTACAGAATTATTCTCTGTTGCACTGGTTGAAGTTTCTTTAAGATAAAAAAAAATCTCAAGCATTGTGTTATCTTTCAGCCCGCAGGCCACACAAGTTCCCTAGGCCTATTACATGCTGCAGGGAAGTTTCCAATGCTGTCATCCAAACAATCGAGTCCTTTACACGCCAGCATGCACAGCATCCATGCCTCGATGCCATTGTGTGAGTACAAGGTTGATAGTGTTTTAAATGACAATAAACACATTTATCACATAGAAGTATTATGTTTATATTTCTAACAGGAAAATGTAGGTAATTATAATTGTATTTTTATCTCAGTTTTACCACAGAGGATAAGAAGAAGTATTGCACTGACCCAAAGGCACCATGGGTGGAAAAAACTATAAAAGGTCTGGTCTCCAAAAAATGTTAAACTTTAAGGTTTCTTGTACAATTGTATGTTAAGGTTTTTTTTTTTTTTTTAAATGGATGATCATATATGTTCCATCATATTCATCTAATATACATAATAACTTACTAATACAATTCAATGGATAAAAAAAAATAAACTTGCTCTTCTTTTTCCAGATCTGAAACCACAATGAATACCAACATCTTTGCTTAACAAAGAGCTACCCTGGAGTAGAACCAACCTGCAGCGGAATCAGGAAGCTGTCTTTCTCTATAATATCCAGATGCTAATATATTTACGCTTGAAAAACCCACTGATAAATAAGCTTGATGGAGCGAAAAATGCACAGTTTGTACCAGGGATTAGAAACAGTTCAAATAATGAAAACAAAAGAAAAAAAGAACACAGTTTTTGGATGGAAGTAACCAAAAACAGGAACAAAATCAATTTCACTTGTTCCGAAGTGAAAACATTATTTTCCATTTTAGCCCTGTCATGCAGTTGACAGTTGGCCATAAATCAATTTGTAAAGACAATGTAATTTTTAAAGGAACATTATTAACCGTTATTAACCGGTTTACCATTTAGAGGAGAGGCCTGGGAACACTGGAACAGGAACGAAAAAATAATGAACGAACCGAAATGAAAATCATTCTGGTTTGTACTACTAAAAGGTTTTAGGATCACATTCATTGCATTTAACATGGGTGTGAACATGACATTTTGGAATAAATACAGAACTGAAATTAATTTCATATAACCTTCTTTAATTCTTTAATTGTATGTCTGTGTTGCAGCTGTGATCATTAAAACTATTTTTCTTTAATACTTGTGTGATGATCATTAGAGCCTTTTGTCATTAATCCTGGGTTATATGGTTCACTAGTTCGCCCATTGGATTGCTTAGTGTAGAGAATAGCTTGGTAGCTTGGCTTGGCTTGGTTGGAAAAGTTTGGCTTGGTAGCTGGCCATGGTCCTGGGATGCCAATAGCGGAAACAATGTGAGTGATGTCCACTGACCACCCCTATGGATGAGGGGTGATTTAGAGCTTAGTGCTGATAGTGAAATGGAGGAGCAGGGGAGGAGGTGCAAGGCTTTGCAACTCTAGCATGACGTAAAGGGCAGTAAGGAGGGTTTTATATCCTATGAACGGAAGTGGGGTGAGTGATGGATGTCAATCAACCCTCAGTGTTGGGTCAGATTACTTTGAAATGTAAACCATTACAGACTACACACCAATTTTTGTCATCAGTAACGTAACCCATTGAATTACAAAAATAATGTAACATAATCTGAATACTTTTGGATTACTTCAAATAAAAAACTCAAAAATCATACATTGAATAAAAAAGACACTCAATCAAGATCATTTTGATGCTACACTGATATTTACGGAGAATAGGATGTCTGCCATTGCCAAGAATGTCCAGAATATCT
This sequence comes from Alosa alosa, assembly GCF_017589495.1. Taxonomy (NCBI): domain Eukaryota; kingdom Metazoa; phylum Chordata; class Actinopteri; order Clupeiformes; family Clupeidae; genus Alosa; species Alosa alosa. The sequence continues at coordinate 18,114,218 of NC_063204.1, forward strand.
TCTATTGCATTATGTAAAGTGTGTGTGTGTGTGTGGGGGTGAGCTTAGATTCCACTTGTTTATGTGATATGCTGTGTGATATCTGTGTGACGAGTAGGTCTAGTTGAACCTGGACTTTTTAGTGGGGTACAGCAGTTCAGTATTGGGCCACGTACCCCAGTAAAAAGGTGCTTGACCCACCGGGTTGATACTTCACTGTGAGAAATCGGGGGTTTGGCGTGAGAGTGTGTGAAGCCAGGCGTAAAGGATAGGCCTAATTTTAAAAGGGCCATCAGAAGTATCAAAATGTAAAAAAAAAGTTACTTGTTAATTGAGTAATTTATTAACAAAGTACTTTTTCTTCAGTAGATTTCTGAGATGATAATATTTACTTTTACTCAAGTATTTTTTGAAGGGAGTAATTGTACTTTTACTTGAGTATAGATTTTCAGTACTCTACCCACTCCTGGGCCCAGTTCCCCGAAAGCATCTTAAGCCTAAGAGCGTCGTAAAGTCCCTCTTACGAACCTCTTAAGATTTGCCGACTGTTTCCCGAAACCATCGTAGCTTAAGAGCGTCGTGAAAACACTCGTAGATCTACGAGTGCTCCAGAGTTCTCGTTACCGGCTAACAGTGTCTTAACAGTACTTCTCACTAAGGTCACCAACAGGACATACAGGGGAATTACAACTTAGAATACATTAACCAACTTACGTTCCCATTCTTTATTGTGTTTACTTGTGATGAATCAGATTTTAACGTGCAAAATAGCATACATTTCATGGTCATAATAATGTGATTAAAAGCGGACAAAAATGCAATCAAGTTATGAAATGAGACGTTGCCAGAATAGTTTGCCATTATCTTTGCTAAGTGAAGGCTATATTTTATTAGGCCTATGAGGTAAAAACAGAGAAAGGAACATGTGGTTTAGTCTGTGCTGCGTCAAAATCTAAGCATATTGTAGGCTTATATGTTATTTAAGCCTAAACATTTCCTCACTTTCTTAGCCTACTTGACTTCTTTATCTTCAAATGTCTTCTTAAGTGACATAGACATAAACGGTGCAACAATCTAATCTTAAATAATCATTATGTATGTCTGTGTGTGGTATATAGCCTACTTGGGATGCTTACATGCGGATGTCAGAATTTTTCTATTTTCGTCTTGATGTGAATTAAAGTGTAGATCCGAAGTTTAAACGGTAGGCCTACAGCTGTGACATGCAGTCACCTGACATTACCATCAAATGAGAGGATATTTCAGAACTATTAACGTGGACAGCTCTCCTTGAGAGCATATTAAGAGCAGTGCACGCGCGTTCCCGCTACGAGCATGTTCGGGAAACAGTCGGAATAACCAAACGAACGATCGTAAGATGAATCGTAGAAAACCCTCGTAAGAGCGTGTCTCCGTCGTTATCGGGAAACTAGGCCCTGATCCGGGTCACGGCACCAATGCCTTGTGTTGGTTTGCACGCTCAGTCCTGCACTCGCCCCGTAAACAGCAACACCTTGGATTCGGGAGTCGAGTGTGCTAACAATCAAGATAGAAGCCCAGGCTGCTGGCACAGCTAGCACAACTCTGAGGCACTGGGAAGGAAGTTTACACAACATACTTACTGCACAGATATGTACCAGCTGGCTACAGGGGCAGCTGTGGCCTACTGGCTACCGGAGGGTTGCCGGTTCGATCCCCGACCCAGTAGGAAAAATGTGGACAGGGGAAGTGGTTGAGCACTGCTCTCCACATACACGGCTGAAGTGCTCTTGTACAAGGCACCTAACCCCTCACTGCTCCCCCGAGCGCCGCTGTAGCAGGCAGCTCACTGCTCCGGGTTAGTGTGTGGTTCACCTCACTGTGTGTACAGTACACTGTGTGCTGTGTGTGTTTCACTAATTTACGGATAATACGGATACGGGGTCGTAACAATTTAAAAAACAGGGAATTTGGTATTTTATTTTAAAATAGGCCACACCCTGATGTATTTTCTCCCATCCCTGTATGTATTGAAACACATAAACAAAATGCAATCAAGTAATCTTATATTATAATCTGTTTTTTATGTAATCTGGCCTGATTATAGTTACTTATTTTTTTACTCTGATTATACGTAATCCACATTACTTGTAATCAGTTACTACCCAACACTGTCAACCATATGGGCTCTTCCCGAACATTGTTTAGAAAACATAATTTCACTAGTTTGCCCATTAAATTGCTTAGACTGAGTGTAGAGAATAGCAAATTTGGCTTGGTAGCTGGCCATGGTCCTGGGATGCCATTAGCGGAAATCACATGCGAGTGATGTCCGCTAACACCCCAAAAGTGCTTTCATCTGAGGTCTACCAAAGGAAAAACATACAGGAATTGGAGACCTGGTGACATAGTCGGATATCTGGTATTCGACTAATCCTTGACGTGTGTAGATTAGTAGGCATTCATGGACCAATGACCAAGCATATATTTCCATTGCTAGGGATACGTTTGATAAGCCATAGCTCAAACCGTTATAACAATACTAATTTCTCTACAATCGCTAATTTTAAAAATGTATCACCAACAGGACATGACAAATATTCTGTTTCCCTTCACAATAGGTTGATTTCTACAATCTACAAAAAAGATATAAATATTCTTCCTAAAAAAAAAATCTGAGTGTTTTGATACCTGCATTGACGATTTAAGAACCATACCATAGACCAGTAAAGAAGAGATGAATTGTGTCAACAAAATCATCGGCTTTAGTGTGTGGTGCATGCAGACGTGACATAAGGCATATATCACCCAAGTCTGACCTCACATTTTAACCATAGCCTGAGAATTTCTTCAGTGCACTGTGCAAATATTGCATCTCACATAGCCCCCCAATGTATATGTGGTCCACATGTCATGGTTTCACTTTCCAACCTCATTGTTGCAGTCAACCACTTTCTACTTCTGAGGGGCCTGACAATACATAAGCTCATAGATCACAGAGTCATATATCCATGCTTGACATTTTCATTTTTCATTGGCTTCACTATTATACGTTGATCAGCATACTACTGTGTCATCCTAAGACAGTGTGATGATTGAGCATTACATTACACTGGACATTGTATGTTGTCAGAGCTTCTGTTAACAATGGTGGAAAATGTTAATGGCCCTTGTTGTCACACATCTAAAGAAAGACTGTGACATCCTGTGAAAGGCTGTGGAAATAGTTTTGCTATGTTATCACAAACTGTATATAAATAATGTTACCCTTGTTCCAGAGCATTTTTAATACACATGTGGAACCCTTTACAGTGGAAATGATAAATGGGTGCACTGTCTCTTAGACCAGTGGTTCTGAACCTTTTTTGAGTTGTGACCCCTAAGAACATGTGATTGAATTACACTGCGCTCATCCCTCTGACTCAAGAGAGGTTGACATGGTCCACCAGCAAGACAAGCACACAAACACAGACAATCAAGCCTCTGACACTTACACTGACACACTGAGGCAGTAGGCCTATACCTTTGCACTGCACTTTCAAGAAAGATCATTATCTCAAATGATCTCTTCTAATCCTGTCCCCATGCTATTATTGATTATGCCGGAGCTGGGGTAGAATAGTGGCTAAGGTGTTTGTGTTCTGTGTTGCCACTGTTGTGCGCTTGAGCAAGGCACGTAACCTTGAGTTACTCTGGGGAGAATGGTCCTTGTAGTAATTGTAAGTCGTTTTGTAATGTAAGTCGCTTTAGATAAATAAACAGATATGCTAATGATTAGTAAGGGGCTTGTTTTATATTAATAAACCTTTACATTAGCTTTATTTCATGGTTGAGGGTGGAGTTTTAATTGCCTCCACTTCCTGTGTGAGTGACGTTTATATGGTCTGGGGTTAAACCTAACATACTTTGCTATTTTCTGTTCATATGAAACCTGCTGTTGATTAGAGCATGATGAGGCAAATGTTGCTGATTGTTGTAGTGGGGGCACTGGTTATCGCCGTCACTGGTGGTAAGTAAATCAGTGGCAGACATTTCTTGTTGTTATTATTGTTTGGTTAAGTATGTCAAGCATTCTGTTTCAGAGCAGGATATTATGAGCCGAAGCTATGTTTCATCCTAGAATAAACAAGCTTTTTGTATATTTGCCAATTTTGCCCCTAAATAGAATTAGAACATGCATATGTGACCATATCTAAACATTAAACATGCAATGCACTTAAGTGGAGGTGGGTTTATGTGTGCAGGCGTCTGTGTGAGTGGATGCATACCTGTATTTGTATATGATGTCTCTCTTGTTCTCTGTAATACTCTTTCCATGATCCTCAATTACGTTACTGACTCATTAGTGCTGGCGTTTGCCTTCTTGGTATTTCTGTTGACTTGACTCCTCCAACCATCTCTTTGTGTCTGCCTACAGAATTATTCTCTGTTACACTGGTTGATGTTTCTAAAAAAACATACCTTAAAAAGTCACAACCTATTTTTAAGCATTATCTTATCTTTCAGACCGCAGGCCAAGGTACTATCCTCCATGCTGCGAGGAAGTTTCCAATGCTCCAATCAAAAACATTGAGTCCTTTACACGCCTGCATGCACACCAGTCATGCCTCGATGCCATTGTGTGAGTACAAGGAGGCTGATAGTGTTTTAAATGACAATAAACACATTTAAATCAGTATTTCCATTTTTATTTAATTTAATTTAATTTATTTATGTATAAGGGCAGGACACAATGATTAACATTTCTGTAAATGTGCCAGTGTGAGCCAGCCAGCTAATTTTCAACTGCAGTCCTTTGGCAAGATGTTGTAATAACCATCATTTATTTAATTCTGTTCCAGTTGAATAACACTGTGATTGTATGCTTGTTATCGCATAGAAGTATTATGTTTATATTTCTAACAGGAAAATATAGGTAATTATAATATTTATATTTTTTTCTCAGTTTTACCACAAAGGATAATAAGAATTATTGCACTGACCCAAAGGCACGATGGGTGGCAAAAAAGCTGAAAGGTCAGGTCTCTCTCTGTTCTTGTAGCCTACAATCTTATGTTATTTTTTTCATGAATGATCATATTTGTTACAGCATATTCAAACTAACTTACCAATACAGTTCAGTGGGTAAATAAATAAAACTTGCTCTTCTTTTTCCAGATCTGAAACCACAATGAATACCAACATCTTTGCTTAACAAAGAGCTACCCTGGAGTAGAACCTGCAGCGGGATCAGGAAGTTGTCTTTCTCTATAATATTCAAATGCTAATATATTTACTCTCTAAGCTTTACACTTCAAAAATCCACTGATAAATAATCTTGATGGTGGAAATCTGCACAGTTTGTACTACTGAAAGGTTTTAGGATCACATTTATTGCATTTAACATGGGTGTGACTATGGCATTTTGGAATAAATACAGAACTGCATTTTTTAATTGTTTAATTTTCTGTCTGTGTTGCAGCTGTGATCATTAAAACTATTTTTCTTTAATACTTGTGTGATGATCATTAGAGCCTTTTGTCATATTCCTGAGTTATATGGTTAAAATCATCACAATCGACATCTCTATCCAATCTAATGATGGACCACTCTAACTGTTCACTTGTGGTGGGTCCCCAAATTATATCACACATGCATATCATAATGCATTCTTATCCAGCAAGAATTATGGTCATGAACTTAGGGGTTGTTTACAGTAGTGGAACAAGACACAGGGTGGCCGGAGGGTAGCTGAGGCTATTTCGTAGAGTCCACAGACTATGACAGGAAATGTGTGTGTTACCAACATCTATGGAGCATGATTAAATTTTCTGGCCGCTGAGGTAGTTCTTGATCATATGTAGCCTAACCCGGAGTCCTTCAATCTCTCTCTCTCACACACACACACAGACACACACACCCGCACAATTACCTACAATTTAGTTACTCACAATCTTAATTAGGCTACAAATCCCCTTATTATATTCTGGCCATTTTTTTTTTAAAATAGACACCGCATTGGGCTTCAGAACGTACGTAAATAGCGTCGCCATCTTGGTGGGGGCAGCAATCACTGGAGGCCAATGGAGGAGCATGTGACTCTGACTGGAAATGAAACAGGTGTCTCCGATTACTGGCAAGTGTTGCCAATAGACCTCTCAGAATAAGTCCGCCTCCTAACTTCAGATCCATCCAACCTTCGTTCGTTGTCACTATGGAATAACATGGCGCTTTGAAAGATCGTATTCTGTCAAACTCTGTAGGTGACAAAGTAGAAAAAGCTGGTGGGCAGATTGGCCTACACACTTCTGCCATCTAGTTTCCACTGGATTTTTGATTTTCGTGCGCTTAAGTAGTATAGTCTATAGTATACTACTTAAACGGCACGACAATCAAAAAATCCAGTGGAAACTAGATGGCAGAAGTGTGTAGGCCAATCTGCCCACCAGCTTCTACTTCACTACCTACAGATATTTTACCGGTATGATATTTCGAAACGCCATGTTATTTCCCATAGACAATCGACGCCCGGAAGTTGGATGAATACGGAAGTTACGGAGGCGGGACTTATTCTAGAGAGGTCTATAGACAGTAAAGGTGTTGCCCGAAGCAATATGGCGGCCGCGTTTACTATGCCACCGAGAACTCAACGGCCAATGCGGTATCTAGCTTTCTAATATCTATGGTAGCAGGCAGCTCACTGCGTCGGGATTAGTGTGTGCTTCACCTCACTGTGTGGTCACTGTGTGCTGAGTGTGTTTCACTAATTCACAGATTGGGATAAATGCAGAGACCAAATTTCCCTCACAGGATCAAAAGAGTATATATACTTATACTTATACTACATTTTGCCCATCACCTACTATAGCAGTGCCTTAAGAGGTGGAACCTCTTATATACAGTTTATATATGAGGTATATACTGTATATATTATTAGTAGTAGTATTATTAGTATTAGTATTATTATACATCTTCCTCCTGGACCTGTTTATGATCCACGCTGACCTGACTGAATGTCTAATTGTAGCTTAACCACAAGCCCTGCACATCCACGCCCTTCAGTCTCACTCTGCATATTACCCACATTACCGTATCTGTTAGTTTCATTATTATATCACTGCATTACAGTAGGAATGAGCACTTTTCAAAACCTAAACTTGATCCTTCATGTTCTCTGTTTCTGGTGTAAAACAGAAAACACTGTGCATTTGTGGTCTGAAAAAACTCCTAACCACCACTATTTTGCAATGCACATATTTAGTTGCCAGGTTAAAAGTGTGTCTAACAATTCCAATGTAGAGCCCATGATTTATGTAAAATATACATCATCACACCCCCCCCCCAGAATTGTGTGATCTGGTTGCCTATCTTAAACCAGTTTCCTATTCAGCACCTCTCTTGAATCTAGCGAACGTTGCATACATTGAATTCACTGCAAAGAAGTTGATGATACTAAAACAAACTGAGCTGTGATGCTTGTGCAGGACCAGTCCTGCACTTGGCCACTGTTCTCTATTTTTAAGTGACTGCAGAAGCTGTTGTCCTCTTTGCAATATACATTAGACCGAGAGAAATAGACCTCCAACATTGGATCTATTTAAGTATAGTATAAGTATAAGTATATATACTCTTTTGATCTCGTGAGGGAAATTTGGTCTCTGTGTTTATCCCAATCCGTGAATTAGTGAAACACACTCAGCACACAGTGAACACACAGTGAGGTGAAGCACACGCTAATCCCGACGCAGTGAGCTGCCTGCTACAGCGGTGCTCGGTGAGCAGTGAGGGGTTAGGTGCCTTGCTCAAGGGCACTTCAGCTGTGGATGTGGGCATGGGAGAGCAGTGCTCAACTACTTCCCCCGCCCACATTTTTTCTACTGGTTGGCGATCGAACCGGTAACCCTTCGGTTACAAGCCCAAAGCCCTTACCAGTATTGCATTGCACGACATCATGTCACATGACATTTCAAAATTCCAACCTGTTAGTAAGCTAGGGTTTGCTGTTGCATACAACTTCATTTCAATTTCGAAAGAAATACTGGACTATGTTTTTTTTATTTATTTTTTTTAAACGGCGACAAAATTGTGAATTTCCAGAGCGTGTTTCTCCACACTCGGCAATCGACTCCTACGGACTTTCCCCTAAAGATGCCAGCTGCAGCAGCAACATTTCCGGAAAGGTACTGGCTTGATGAAGTTCATTCTGGACTCTCTATCCGACCACATAAAGACCTCGGGATACTTTGGTTTGGCTTTAGGGACCCTCTACTCACTACCACGTAAGTTTAATGTTGTTTGGAACTGTAGAAGAGGTATAAAAATAGCGTTTTGTAGTGGCGAAATGACATGCCCTGGTCACTTCCAGGCTAACGAGTTTTGACTAAAAACGGTAAAATCGAACTTTTTCAAAACACATCCGAATGATATGATTTTGATGTCAACTCAACGCATGTACTCCCAATCATCCGTAAATTGATCTAAAGTGCATTTTACTCCGGATAATTCCTTTAAATACAAAATTGTGTGTGTGTGTGTGTGCGTGCGTGCGTGCGTGTGCGTGTGTGCGTGCGCACATGCATGAGCGTATGCTTAAGCGTGTGTGAGAAACAAATCTATCTAAATATATCCGTGTTTGTGTTTGTGATGAAGGTTCTTCTTTCACATGAAAAAGTATTTGCAAGGGAAGACAAGCCACCCAGTCTATAAATTTGAAACCTTTAGACAATGTTCAATTTAACCTAGCCTAACCTATAAAACATTGTAATGATCTGAGCCTAGCTGTTGATGACTGTGCTCCCATGATGCTGTTCGGTTGATGTGTTATGTTGAATGTTAATGTTAACCATGCAAGTTACCAATGTTGTGCGTCCTGACTGTCGTGTTTATGTTTATAGTTGATTACAGTGTTCATAACCGGGTCTAACTAGTGTGTGTTGTAGATACAGCCTCACAAAGATGTTTAGTGCTGGAGCATAAGAGCCAGGTCTGGCCTGGCATTATGCGTTCGTGTGTTTTGGTGCGTAACCAATAAAGACCTTTTGAAAACAACTTTGCAAGATTGTTACAACATGTTTGTTATGTGGCATGCAAATTGATATACATTTATTTAACCAATCAGAGATTGGTTGCATCAATTGATTTCTTAGAACTATGGTGTGTGATGTGCAGAAACACAATCAAACATAAACCCAAGCACTTAATCCACCGTGACACTGTGATGAGGGTGCTATGCCAAATGTGTGGTTGTGGTTAGGACTTCTGCTAAGAGTGGAAGTTTCTGATGATGCTCACATCTAATTAAAACATTTATGTGTTACAGTGTTCCTGTAGTGGAACAAATTGTCTCAAATGTGCAAACCTACTCATCCAGTGCACCTACCTGCTTTGACTCATATCAATTTATGTAGCCAATTGAGGCCTTAAGTAGAAGACTCCTGGTAGACTCAAAGATGAACAAACTAAATTGGCTAATTATTCATCAAAGTATGGCCCTAATATAATTGTGACTTGCAAAGCAAACTGACCTCTTTATTATTTTTATTTTTTTAAATGAACATGTACAACTGGCACTCACTAACTCACCTGCATGTTGCCTACTAATCAAATCTGGTTTCCACACATTCCAGAAAACGCTGACACAATTATAATTGTATGCACTACGCTCTAGCGTGACACTACTGCAATATTAAAACTTCTACAAAAGCCTGCATCTCAGGGCCACCAACCCCTCACCCATAATCCTCCCCCATTCTCATTCTCTGTCATCAGTGAGTGAAACCTGTATCTGTGACCAATACTACTGTCAAACTTAGATGCTGCTGATGTCACATTGACTGACATAGTCAGGTTTTCCAAAATCACCTTGATTGATTCGGCTACAAAAAGAAAAGACTCCCCATCAATACCTTTCAGTTGTTACATCTACCTATACAGGCCCATCAAACCAACGTGCCCTGATTCTGGAGATGATGAAACAAATTTTGATTTTGACCCTGCTGGTCCTGCTGTCTGGCTGGGTGAATTGTAAAGTGGGGAGATGTAAGTGTTTCAGATCTCCTGTTTGTTGTCTACAAAATGTGCCCATGCTTTGTGACGCTACTAGGGTGGGTACAGCTGTTAGCAGGTTTACTTTAACTTCGAAGTAATGTTAACACAGCAGGGCCCTATGTTGTATGCATATCTCTCAGCCAGTATTTATATTGTGATTGCAACAGGCTACCACTGGGTGACATGCTAGAGGCCATTCCAGTTAGCACCCATTACAATGCAATGTTGTCAGGCCTGCAAGCAAATCAGCAAGACTAGGATTCATATATCATGTTGGTCCATGGGTATGAAGTGCAAACACTTCTAAGAGTCAGATAATTACCTAAACCTGGCATGTCGTTTTGTGGTATGGTTTTGGGGAGGAGTTGTTACTTCCTCTGTTATTGCAACTCAAAAAGTGATCTCGGGTAACGATGACAAGCCTTATTGAAGCTGTAGGCCTATCATAGCAAATAGCTTTTGGTTTTGGTCAGTGAAAAATAGAGTAGACAGAGAGTAATCAGCACAATGAGGTATACTTTGGTGATCGCCATCTTGGGGGCCCTGCTTGTGGCTGCTATAGCGCTGCCACGCCGTCAATGTAAGTACCTTGGGAAAAGAGATCCCTAACATTTGCATATATATGGATACGGATATTCACTACAGATTAAATGCTTACCTTATTACGATGACATGAGTGGAATTTTTTGTTTAATTCTATATCCTATATACATACATACAGTACTAAACTCAAGTGAATTATTACGTAATGATGGTCATACTTTTACTTGGGCCAAAATGGAATGGATCATCACACAGCACACATAAGCAAAAACAAAGTAGGCTTATTTATTGATGTCTGTATTTTGTAGGCCTATTTATTGGTGTTTAATTTTCTTTCTCGTATTTGAGACTTAATATAACTTGTTGTTTAGTGGCAGGAATAATGACAAGCACGTTTGCCATAATGTTGATGTGCACAGCTTACATTCACCACGTCAAAGTGTGACTTCCTGTTGACACCTATTCACATGTGTGGCTTTGCCTCTCTGTCACTTGAGTTTCTTTGTTGGTTTTGCGTTTTCTTTGGAAAATGTCTCTGTGACTAACCTATCTCTGTGTGCCAGTTTCAACTTCCTCCTCACTTCTGCTTCTACTTGACTACTGTGCTTCTTCATTGCAGTCCGCAGGCCTACCAAGGTGAGCACTCTGTGCTGTACTAGAGTTAACAATGCCGTCATCCGCAACATCACGAGTGCCAGGGCCCAGAGTGCTCTGCATCCATGTGTAGAGGCTATTGTGTGAGTGCTTTTACCGTGAACACATGCAATTAACGCCGTCACAAATAAGGACATAACTCACAGGACATACTGCACATTGACTTATTACTTAGACTTGCAGGGGACATATAAGTCCTAACTCGCTGACACTTTAAATGCATTGCGACAAGGCCTTATGGCAATATACAGCTCTTGAAAAAATTAAGAGACCACTGCACATTTTTCTGATGTCATCCTACGGTTGCTATGTGACATTTGAATGAGTTGACAATCATATTCAAAATTAGGAGACCACTGCAAATTTGAATATGACCGTCCATTCATTCGAATGTCACTCATCAACCATAGGATGACATCAGAAAATTGCAGTTGTGTCTTAAGTTTTTCCAGAGATGTATGTGCTAGCTAGCTATGCTAAATTCTCAACTGTGCAGAAACATACAGGCTATGTAGGAAGGCCAATGTCAGTAGATTAAAGAAAATAACAGCCAGTGTAAATTGTCAAGCTACAGGGCCACTAACAATAGCTCTTTGTTCTAAGTTGACACACCTGAAAAAACAAGATTATTTTCTATTGCACCATTGTATGTTATTCCTAATTTCTGATTCAAGTTTGTGTACACTTTCTTAACTGCAGCTTTACCACCAATGATGGAAAACAGTTCTGCACCAATCCAAAAGCCCCCTGGGTGCCTGATGTTCTGAGAGGTAGGCTTTAAAAAGCTGTATGCATGCTAAGTTGTGTTACCTTTCTCTATGGTGACACATATTTATTGTGATGGTATGACTTGTTCATCACATGTGTTGATAAGACTGACATGTTAATTGGCATAATTTGTTGCTTTTGAGACATAAACTAAGCATTTTGAGCAAGTTACATGCTTTTGCAGGTAATCCATCGTCTGCTGCAGTATACATTAATTGTTTGTTTTTTTACCAAAGCAGCTGAGAAAAACTGTAATTAATTTATTTGTTTGTGTGCTTGTGTATTTGTTTGATTGTTTGTTCATTTATCATCTTTACAGCTCTGATTATGACCAATTGAACAAGACTGGAGTTCTATAACACATCACCAAGGAAGTGGAAACAGTGAAATGAATGTTATACTTTTCAAAAATGAGTGTTAAATCAAAACTGAATATCACTGTATGTTTTTGCTGACTTCAACAAAATGTGTTTGATAGATTTTTTTCTCACACACGCTTAAGCATATGCTCATGCATGCGCGCTCACACACACACACGCACGCATGCACGCGCGCACACACACACACACTGTATGTATGTCTGTTCTGTATTACAAATGTGCTCTTGAGAACATTAAAGTTTTTTCTTATACAGATACTTTTTCATAAAGTGATTATTGAGTGTTATGGACAAAAAGTAAAACGTACTACTAGTAAAACTTATTACTTATTACTGTGAGAGAGCCTACATTAATTATTTATTAATTTTCAATATTTTGTCATTAAGGTTGAAATGCAGTAAAAGTCAATTATTAAATAGTTCAAATTCAAAAGTAGCCAGATATTTAAATTACATTATAAGCCTATTCTTCAAACTGATGTACATTTGATGTTGATCCGGAGCTTATTTTACGGGTTCACCATTGGGTAACGCTAAACTTAAAGGTGCTTTAAGCTGTTGGGTAACGTCACTTCTGTTGACGTTCAAACAAAACAGAGAGTTAGCTCACTACTCCCTCGTCCTTGCTCCTGTGCAATTGAAACTCTCCTAAACGCGCATCTCGTCGGTGATTTGCTGGAACAATTTGTTATGTTTTTATACTCCAGGTTGGACCAAGTTGTTTTTGTTGCCGTTTTTTGGGCTGTCCACAGAGACCATTTTTTACAGTGTATTCAGGGCACAGGCAGCTAGCGGATGGTGAGGTGATGTTTGCAGTATGTGACAAAAAATTTTTAGCTTAGAAACCGTGTAACATCACTTAGAGCACCTTTAAGTGTGCTATAATGGAGTGGTGTTTGTCAGGAAAAGTCCAAATAAAAGTAAAAGTAAAGTTGTTAATCAGTTGTTACTGGTTCACAGTGAATCAGTGAAAAAAATGACTCTTAGTGTGATGACTATCTGATTCACTAGTGTGGGACCTGAATGTCTGTGTGCGGTCTTAACTTAGTTTTTTGACAATGCATGTGTAATTACAGGAAATAAATAATAAGGAAATACTTTATCTTAGTCTCGTCTGAGAATTGCAAATAAATGTTTCGGTGGGCCGCAGAAGATTTTCAGAATTGAAATTGCCATAACTCCACTAACACAAACTGCTGACAATCCTCAAACCAGCAACATAAAACCATGCGCACCTTTCACCTCAACTTTGATGCATTAGGCCAGAGGTTCTCAACCTTTTTTGAGGCTAATGCACAAAGGTCAAACCAAAACACCATGGCACACCAGCTTAAGGTTACTGGCTGTAAAGTATACCACACACACACACACACACATTATAACAGGGGTGTTCAAAACCCTTGAGAGAAATATTAAATCATATGATGTTCATATGTATCAGTTTAGAAGTTATTAATCAGTCTTGAAGTGTAGTGTTACAGTTTAGTGAGTTTGTGGCCATACTACTTGCTATTTATCTCAACTTACTCTGTATTTGTTGGGCTCTTTATTGAATCGGTTAACATTATCATGAAGGACTTAGGTTAGTTTTGCCATATTGTAATATTGCTGATTCCATTCATTGCCATCCTGTTTATTTCTATCAGACACAGTTATTGCTATGATATGACCATTACAGCCATTTTTCATGTTCATTTATGCATTTTTCAGGTTCATGTTCATGTTATGTATTGGTCAAGTGCAGGTGTAACCAAGTCAACACTGACCCCATGTGGTGAATTCATGTAATGTACATTCCTCAGTCTCAGCCAGATTTACAGGTTTGCTCAGTCACTATTTCTCAAAATTCTGAAAACTGCTTGCTTAAACTGTATATTATCCTATAATTTGTGCACATCTTAAAAGCATTTTTTTCCTAACCTGGAACAAACAACAAATGATTTAGTACATCAATGCAACTTGATTGTGTACAAATGTTTTTGTTTTTTTAATTTTCAATTGTTAATATTATGTTGGTCAAAATGTACATATTGATTCCAATGATCAACCAGTTCTGTGATAATAGCTCAGAGGTGAATCTCATGAACCTTCATTTGGTATAGAAAGATTTACCTATACAGTAAATCTGGCTTACAGTGGTGCACAGCTCTACCCAAGTAGTGTTTTCCTGTAAATTGGTCATTTCAATGCTGTAACAGCCTTTGTTTTCATTATACTATAACAATGTCAAGAAATTGCAGTATGAACAGAACAATACAGTAAAAACTTTGAAACATATCCAGTCTCTTGCAAACAAGTGTTAGGGTGAGTCAACATTGTGAGGGTGAGTCATCACTAAAATATTTGCATGATTATAAAACATTCTGGTCTATATGAAAGGTTCCGGTGATGATGAGTAAATGGTTCCTGGTTTTATAATCACAATGCATTGGCAGTTTACAAGTAAAGCCAGGTTGGAGGGTGGGGCAGCAGGTTTTTTTTTAGGTTTTTGGAAGCATGAGCAAAGCATAATGTAGAATAGAGACACTGTTTGAGAGCACACTGTTTTGAATGTGCTTCATTGTTTCTGATCAGTAACACAAATAAACATAGCTTAGTCCAGGATTAGAAACGTCCATTTCCAGCAGAAACAAGGGTGTCAGGAAGTTCAGAACACAGGAAAGGATGTTTAGATGTTAAATCACTTCATAAACGTCCCTATAAATATTACTATACTGAAATTAACGGTATAAATGTATTGAACTTCACATTTAGACACAATGGTATTAGCTGTATGATGTTTGGCTGATATAATGACTGCAGTGAATATGTGAAAGTAAATAAACCATCAGGAAATATCAAATAAAAATTTATGAAGATTATAGGTGAGGCATACTGTAGGTGGTCACAATGCCTGTTTGAAAAGGCTTTTGATGTGTGTCTGATAATGACGATAATGATGATAAAGAAAAGATTTACTGAGATAAATTTAAACTATTTCAACACGACATCTGAAAAAGAAGTGAATGTTATCACAACACATTCCTTTGATAATGCAGTGTTCATGAAGAATGCAGGTGAAGCCATTTGCATAAGAAGATGTCACAATGTCACCATGCCTGTTTTAAAAAGGTTTAGATGTTTGTATGATAATGACCTATCTTATCATTTCATCCATGATTTGCTAAAAGATCAATTTAAACTGAGTCAACGCTAAAACATCTGAAACAGAAGTGAGTACCACAACACGTTCATTTTATAATGCAGTGCTCATCCGATACCAACCCATCAGCTCCACGGCAAAGAAGACTATCATTCTTCACATCACTGTGAGGGTGTCACCTCTAGAATTTATTGCATGAAGGAAACATTCTGTCCTGTCCAGTTCAAAACAGAAGATCTAGTCAGCAAGAAAGTATTACATTACATTACATTACATTATACTTGGCTGACACATTTTTAACCAAAGCGACTAACAACATGGTAAACAGTTGAACAATGAACAATGAATGTCACTCATCAACCATAGGATGACATCAGAAAATTGCAGTTGTGTCTTAAGTTTTTCCAGAGATGTATGTGCTAGCTAGCTATGCTAAATTCTCAACTGTGCAGAAACATACAGGCTATGTAGGAAGGCCAATGTCAGTAGATTAAAGAAAATAACAGCCAGTGTAAATTGTCAAGCTACAGGGCCACTAACAATAGCTCTTTGTTCTAAGTTGACACACCTGAAAAACAAGATTATTTTCTATTGCACCATTGTATGTTATTCTAATTTCTGATTCAAGTTTGTGTACACTTTCTTAACTGCAGCTTTACCACCAATGATGGAAAACAGTTCTGCACCAATCCAAAAGCCCCCTGGGTGCCTGATGTTCTGAGAGGTAGGCTTTAAAAAGCTGTATGCATGCTAAGTTGTGTTACCTTTCTCTATGGTGACACATATTTATTAATGATGGTATGACTTGTTCATCACATGTGTTGATAAGACTGACATGTTAATTGGCATAATTTGTTGCTTTTGAGACATAAACTAAGCATTTTGAGCAAGTTACATGCTTTTGCAGGTAATCCATCGTCTGCTGCAGTATACATTAATTGTTTGTTTTTTTACCAAAGCAGCTGAGAAAAACTGTAATTAATTTATTTGTTTGCTTTGTCTCTCTGTTTGCTTATTTGTTTGTGTGCTTGTGTATTTGTTTGATTGTTTGTTCATTTATCATCTTTACAGCTCTGATTATGACCAATTGAACAAGACTGGAGTTCTATAACACATCACCAAGGAAGTGGAAACAGTGAAATGAATGTTATACTTTTCAAAAATGAGTGTTAAATCAAAACTGAATATCACTGTATGTTTTTGCTGACTTCAACAAAATGTGTTTGATAGATTTTTTTCTCACACACGCTTAAGCATATGCTCATGCATGCGCGCTCACACACACACACGCACGCATGCACGCGCGCACACACACACACACTGTATGTATGTCTGTTCTGTATTACAAATGTGCTCTTGAGAACATTAAAGTTTTTTCTTATACAGATACTTTTTCATAAAGTGATTATTGAGTGTTATGGACAAAAAGTAAAACGTACTACTAGTAAAACTTATTACTTGCATAATCAGTGTTTCCCAAAGTGTGGGCCTCGGCCGACTGGTAGGCCATCAGGTAGGCTGTGAGAGAGCCTACATTAATTATTTATTAATTTTCAATATTTTGTCATTAAGGTTGAAATGCAGTAAAAGTCAATTATTAAATAGTTCAAATTCAAAAGTAGCCAGATATTTAAATTACATTATAAGCCTATTCTTCAAACTGATGTACATTTGATGTTGATCCGGAGCTTATTTTATGGGTTCACCATTGGGGAACGCTAAACTTAAAGGTGCTTTAAGCTGTTGGGTAACGTCACTTCTGTTGACGTTCAAACAAAACAGAGAGTTAGCTCACTACTCCCTCGTCCTTGCTCCTGTGCAATTGAAACTCTCCTAAACGCGCATCTCGTCGGTGATTTGCTGGAACAATTTGTTATGTTTTTATACTCCAGGTTGGACCAAGTTGTTTTTGTTGCCGTTTTTTGGGCTGTCCACAGAGACCACATTTTTTACAGTGTATTCAGGGCACAGGCAGCTAGCGGATGGTGAGGTGATGTTTGCAGTATGTGACAAAAAATGTTTAGCTTAGAAACCGTGTAACATCACTTAGAGCACCTTTAAGTGTGCTATAATGGAGTGGTGTTTGTCAGGAAAAGTCCAAATAAAAGTAAAAGTAAAGTTGTTAATCAGTTGTTACTGGTTCACAGTGAATCAGTGAAAAAAATGACTCTTAGTGTGATGACTATCTGATTCACTAGTGTGGGACCTGAATGTCTGTGTGCGGTCTTAATTTAGTTTTTTGACAATGCATGTGTAATTACAGGAAATAAATAATAAGGAAATACTTTATCTTAGTCTCGTCTGAGAATTGCAAATAAATGTTTCGGTGGGACGCAGAAGATTTTCAGAATTGAAATTGCCATAACTCCACTAACACAAACTGCTGACAATCCTCAAACCAGCAACATAAAACCATGCGCACCTTTCACCTCAACTTTGATGCATTAGGCCAGAGGTTCTCAACCTTTTTTGAGGCTAATGCACAAAGGTCAAACCAAAACACCATGGCACACCAGCTTAAGGTTACTGGCTGTAAAGTATACCACACACACACACACACACATTATAACAGGGGTGTTCAAAACCCTTGAGAGAAATATTAAATCATATGATGTTCATATGTATCAGTTTAGAAGTTATTAATCAGTCTTGAAGTGTAGTGTTACAGTTTAGTGAGTTTGTGGCCATACTACTTGCTATTTATCTCAACTTACTCTGTATTTGTTGGGCTCTTTATTGAATCGGTTAACATTATCATGAAGGACTTAGGTTAGTTTTGCCATATTGTAATATTGCTGATTCCATTCATTGCCATCCTGTTTATTTCTATCAGACACAGTTATTGCTATGATATGACCATTACAGCCATTTTTCATGTTCATTTATGCATTTTTCAGGTTCATGTTCATGTTATGTATTGGTCAAGTGCAGGTGTAACCAAGTCAACACTGACCCCATGTGGTGAATTCATGTAATGTACATTCCTCAGTCTCAATAGATTTACAGGTTTGCTCAGTCACTATTTCTCAAAATTCTGAAAACTGCTTGCTTAAACTGTATATTATCCTATAATTTGTGCACATCTTAAAAGCATTTTTTCCTAACCTGGAACAAACAACAAATGATTTAGTACATCAATGCAACTTGATTGTGTACAAATGTTTTTGTTTTTTTAATTTTCAATTGTTAATATTATGTTGGTCAAAATGTACATATTGATTCCAATGATCAACCAGTTCTGTGATAATAGCTCAGAGGTGAATCTCATGAACCTTCATTTGGTATAGAAAGATTTACCTATACAGTAAATCTGGCTTACAGTGGTGCACAGCTCTACCCAAGTAGTGTTTTCCTGTAAATTGGTCATTTCAATGCTGTAACAGCCTTTGTTTTCATTATACTATAACAATGTCAAGAAATTGCAGTATGAACAGAACAATACAGTAAAAACTTTGAAACATATCCAGTCTCTTGCAAACAAGTGTTAGGGTGAGTCAACATTGTGAGGGGTGAGTCATCACTAAAATATTTGCATGATTATAAAACATTCTGGTCTATATGAAAGGTTCCGGTGATGATGAGTAAATGGTTCCTGGTTTTATAATCACAATGCATTGGCAGTTTACAAGTAAAGCCAGGTTGGAGGGTGGGGCAGCAGGTTTTTTTTTAGGTTTTTGGAAGCATGAGCAAAGCATAATGTAGAATAGAGACACTGTTTGAGAGCACACTGTTTTGAATGTGCTTCATTGTTTCTGATCAGTAACACAAATAAACATAGCTTAGTCCAGGATTAGAAATGTCCATTTCCAGCAGAAACAAAGGGTGTCAGGAAGTTCAGAACACAGGAAAGGATGTTTAGATGTTAAATCACTTCATAAACGTCCCTATAAATATTACTATACTGAAATTAACGGTATAAATGTATTGAACTTCACATTTAGACACAATGGTATTAGCTGTATGATGTTTGGCTGATATAATGACTGCAGTGAATATGTGAAAGTAAATAAACCATCAGGGAAATATCAAATAAAATTTATGAAGATTATAGGTGAGGCATACTGTAGGTGGTCACAATGCCTGTTTGAAAAGGCTTTTTGATGTGTGTCTGATAATGGCGATAATGATGATAAAGAAAAGATTTACTGAGATAAATTTAAACTATTTCAACCGACATCTGAAAAAAAAGAAGTGAATGTTATCACAACACATTCCTTTGATAATGCAGTGTTCATGAAGAATGCAGGTGAAGCCATTTGCATAAGAAGATGTCACAATGTCACCATGCCTGTTTTAAAAAGGTTTAGATGTTTGTATGATAATGACCTATCTTATCATTTCATCCATGATTTGCTAAAAGATCAATTTAAACTGAGTCAACGCTAAAACATCTGAAACAGAAGTGAGTACCACAACACGTTCATTTTATAATGCAGTGCTCATCCGATACCAACCCATCAGCTCCACGGCAAAGAAGACTATCATTCTTCACATCACTGTGAGGGTGTCACCTCTAGAATTTATTGCATGAAGGAAACATTCTGTCCTGTCCAGTTCAAAACAGAAGATCTAGTCAGCAAGAAAGTATTACATTACATTACATTACATTATACTTGGCTGACACATTTTTAACCAAAGCGACTAACAACATGGTAAACAGTTTAAGTTTTAAAGCAAATCTATCAACAATTTAGGACAATTTAAAAACGGTAGAGTACAGTGGGAATAAGTGCATCAGTGAGTGCTGTTTTTAAACAGTTGAGTGTCAGTTCAAGACAGGTGGTAAGTGATAGGATCAGCAAGACTTAAGTGGTGCTATGAGAGGAGATGTTCTCTAAAGAGCAGGGTCTTCAGGAGTTTTTTGAAAATGGAAAGGGATGTCCCTGCTCTTGTAGGAACTGGCAGTGTGTTCCACCAATGAGGAACAACAGATGAGAAAAGTTTGGATTGGCCTGAGCGTACCGGTGGTAGAGCTAGACGTCGTTCGTCTAAGGAGCCCAATGGTCTGGAGGTAGCGTATGTCTGTATGAGGGTATTCAAGTAGGTGGGAGCAGAACCAGAGACTACTTTGTAGGCAAGCGTTGGAGCCTTGAATTTGATGCAGGCCGCCATAGGTAGCCATAGCTGGATGAGCAGCGGGGTAACATGTGCCCTTTTGGGTTGGTTGTAGACCAGGCGTGCCGCCGCGTTCTGGATCATCTGAAGTGGTTTCACTCTGCAGGTTGGGAGACCTGTATGCTTGGGTTTCGTTTTCGGTGAAATGGATGTTCAGCATTGTCTTATTCTTAAGTGGCAGTTTACAAGAAAAGCCAGTTTGGAGGGTGGGACATTCAAGATTATGGAAGCTACAAGCAAAGCATCATGAAAAATAGAATCATTAAAAAACAGGTCTGTTTGGAGTGGTAGAGGGTATGAGTCCTTTTTGGTGCTCTTCGGCGCAGGGATTCCAGATTTAATAAAAAATTAAGACAAATCAGAGGCACTCAAAAAGGATGCATCAAAAATGTATTTTCTTATTTGGCTACTACGCCTACGCGTTTCGGCCGAACTGGCCTTCATCAGGGCAATTCAAAAGTCTTTGTTAATAGAGAAATAAATATTCAAGTTTAGCCCATGACTAGAACTTTCCATTTCCAGCAGAAAAAAAACATGCATTGACAAGGGCGTCGGTAATGCAGAAAAGGATGCTTCAGTAATCCAGTAACTGTATGTTGCAGTTACTGAAATCTGAACTGTAAAACATACTTTAACAGTTCATTTCACTATACAGGAAAGTAATGGAATGACAATAGGTTAACTGTATGATGTTTGGCTGATAGATAATGACGGCGGTGATGAAGATGTGAAAATAAATTAACCATCAGAACATATACATCAAATGAAAGATAGGCTACACAGTGCCACTGCTGGCCATTTTGGTGCCCTAACTGGTGAAATACAGTATTAACCTAAGTATGTCATCATCTGGCCAACTATAAAGATGTAATCTGCCTGTTCCCAGGGATGGGTAGTATTTCTGAAACATGTAATATGTATTTCAAATACAAAATGAATTTCTTGAATTTCCCCTGGGGATCAATAAAGTATCTATCTATCTATCTATCTAAATAGTATTTTGTCATTTGTATTGTATTGGGTTGAAGGAAATGGCTCTGTATTTTGTATCAAAATACTTTATTGGTGTGTATTTTTGTATTTTAAAAATACTGCAATATACTATATGTGAAAAACACTAAAAGAAAGTAGATACTACACACAAGTGTAATGAATAATTGGTAATTAGGCAACAATGGTTTATGTTTATCGCAATCAGCTAATGTGCGAACAGCTGTTACAATGTATTATAGATAGAACTAGAGAATGTAATTCCAGGGAATTACGAGTGCATGAAAATGAAGCTTGGACAGACATAGCATAGCTTAATAAAAAGTTGATAGTTTAGACGTAGACAGTTTAAAAGTTGAATGTAGATAGTTTAACAGTTGTTAATAGACAGATAGTTTAATAGACAGATAGTTTAATGAATGTTGAAAGTTTAAAAGTTATATGTAGATAGTTTAAAAGTTTTTGACAGACTGATAGTTTAATGCGTGTTGATAGACAAATAGTTTAAAGGCTCTATATAGGTAGATAGTTGACGACAACTGACAGTCGGAATGGCTCTAATGTTTGCTAGCAGTTATGCTAACAAAGCTAATTATTTTGACCAAGTTACTTAGTTGCTTTTGAACACGACCCGTTTACAACGAAACATGTTTATTTGTGTAGTCGTAAAGGTAGTGAGTTTTGGTGAGCTGGGAAGCGGGTGTTGGCGGTGCATGCTAACCGCTACCGCTAGCCGAAGTTAGCATCGAACTAGCTCACCACAACGGCCCTTATAAGCAGTGTTGGGAACGTTACTTTAAAAAAGTAATTAGTTATAGTTACTCACTACTTGTTCCAAAAAGTAACTGAGTTAGTAACTGAATTACTCTATGATATGATAACTCGTTACCAGAGAAAGTAACTATTTGCGTTACTGTTACAAAAAAAAAGTTGCTATATGTCAAAGAATTTGGATTTTTTTTTAGCAGTTTTGAGCAGCCAGTTGAAATTAGTAGAACAGACAGATGTTTGTAGGCTACATAACTTTCGATATTTATTAGATAGATAGATAGATAGATGCTTTATTGATCCCCAAGGGGAAATTCAAAGATATTGCACATCCACAGACCTACGGTTGACTTCAGCTTGTGTCATAGGTTTTTGTTGTGAGGCAGAAAGATCTAGCTTTTGCTGCTTGGAGGACTTTGCTCCGAGTCCTTCTTAGCTCGCCATCCACTAGCAATCATCTGTGATGGAGGTATCGGTGTTTTTTGGCCACTAGCTTTAGATGCGTGTGTGAGATGCTTCATTAAATTACAGTTGCTTACAACGGATGTCGACAAAGTCTTCGCTTCGACATAATGTACACATTACATGCACGTCCTTGCCTTTGACCACAATGAATTGAAGTAGTGCTTATATCTCCACCTTGAAAATGCCAACTTTTCATCGTCGGATTGCTCCTGACCTCTGCTGTTTCGTCAAATCTCGTTTAGCTGTTGCGTGTACGTGTGTGGCGCGTGTGCTGACAAGTGTGTAAAAACACTGACTCCGCCTTAGCCATTTCTAATCGCCTACGTCGTTATTAACCCACCTCCTCGCTAGCTGTGAGCCAGGGGTGCGTTCGGATTACACAGTTTAGGCTATAGAGCTGCACAGTCCCGCCCACAGCCGATCCCGGATGTAAAAATTCAATGCAATTTCTCCATTGACAATTGCGGTATAAGCCATAAAAACTTAACTGCACTTGGTAGACTTAAAACCAGCTACGGCTGTACTAAGCGATTGTATATGCTCCTATAGACACCAAGAGTTCATGGGGCACTAACCTTGTTTTGAGATAAATGCCTTTTATTCGCGATCTCTTGGATAAGTACTTCATTACCCACAATCCTGAACAATCCCACAATCCCACAGTGATGCCTCTGATTGGTGGAAAGGCCGCTATGGTCATAGTTTGAAACTTTCTCAGCGAAAAATATTGACAAAGATGGCGGAGTCTTTTACTGCCTATGGCGAAAATCTTAATGTGATTAAAAACTTTCTTGACGAATATTGGTACTTGTATCAACAAGGATTGGGGTTTATACATCACACGAACTTAGTCAGGGCCAATACACTGTCAAATAGACCACTGTAAATGTTAGTTTAAACACTTAAACTTTTCAGGTAGCCGACAGGCTAACCTTTAGCATTTCCGACATTGTATGTCATTACATAATGCAGCTAACATTAGCCTACATGCTGCAACACAGGTATGAAATATATTGTTTTAGTGAGTGTCCAAAGGGGTGAAAGCCACTTTAAATCGGGTCACATTATTGACTGTTGTGTGTCCGAGAGTAGATTTGTGGGTTTTGTAAGGGCCAGCATGAGGGACAAGACCTACAAAGTTGTGGTGAGTTAAGCAGGGAGGTTGGTAACGTTAATGCTGCTAGCAGTGCTAGTTAACATTAGCTAGGCTACTGTAGCCTTCATACTGTATGATTCATATTAACCTAGGAATACTTCGTGCATTTAATGAACATTTTGTGTAATAATTCACGGCAAATTAATAAACTGAATATGGTGGTCCAAGAGCAGACCATGCACCAGTCCATGCATCAGCCCGACTGAGCAGTGATGACAGCATAGGATGAGTCAGGTAACATTACGAAGCACTGCCGTTAACGTTAACCGCTTTCACACACACACGATATAAAATACACGATGATAAATATAAAATTCAATATCAAAACACTATTATTTACACGATTACTCCTGAAATAACTGCATAACACATTCATTATATAAAAATCACTGTTTGGAGGAAAGGGTTCGCGTGCTGTCGCCGGTTGGAAATGGCAAAATAAATTGCGCCGATTTTGCCTATATTATTCAGTGAGGCGCGGTGGTTTATGGGATGAGTAGTTCCTTCGCTCAGAAATGAAAATATGTACACAGTCTTGTACCTTTGACTTTTGGATTTTGGAAATGATATGTTGTATGCTTCTGAGTTATGCCGTAGCTGGTTAGCCTAAGACATGCTGCAAAACTCTTTAGATACAGATTTTTCCAAACGTCAATGGGACAAATGAATAGGAATCTTACATCCGGCACCTAACCGCATTTTGGCTGTGGGCGGGACTGTGCAGCTCTATTCAATCAAAGCATAGTAACGCACCGCATTTAAAGGGGAACTTGGCAACTATTTCAACGTAATAAACCCGTTTAGAAATCATTCGGATGGTTAAATGACCTGTTCCGGTGAAAATGGTGACTTTCCCCGCTTCTTCCCCAGGCGAAAAACCAACCTTGCAACATTGAGACTTACCGTCCCGAAAGAGAAGTGAGAAACAAGAAACTTCGTTTTTAAATCGTGTTTCTTACCTTGTAACATCCACATAGTTCTGCCAAACTTATGCTAACCGTTCGCTAGCTTGTAAACAAATCCATGTGCTTTATCGTTACCTTTTCCCACAGTTTGAAATAGCATAATGCACAATTTCTCCAGCAGAGGGGGAAATCCTGCCAAGTTTCCCTTTAACGTCCAGTAACGTTAACGGCGTTGTAACGATGGGAAAAATAATTAGTTAGATTACCCAGTTACTGAAAAAATAACGTTGTTACCTAACGCCGTTCTTTTAAACAACGTTATTCCAAACACTGCTTATGAAGCATGGTAATGTGTTGTATTGACAACATGATGGTTACAGGCTGATTTGGATGTGTTTCAGCCTCTGGAGATGAACAGCCTCATGTACAAGCGGAGTGTGCAGACAACTCTCAGGGCAGGGAAATGTCCAGTCCTTGTGGGTATTTACTTCTCCCTTTGCAATATTCACTATACACATATTTACACACAAGACAGTAGTTACAGGCTCAATCATATGTTTCAGCCTTGTCTGGTCTGGTGGAGCGTGCCAGTGGATCTGGGGAAAGGGAAACGTCAACACTGGGTAAATATTTATCAGAAGTAATGCTCATATTTTTGCTTACATTTTGATAATTTTCCATCTCTGAACATTCTTTATCTTTTTAAAGCTCTCTCTGTGTTCATCTCATCACTTTGCTATTTTATCAGGCCTTGTGAAGAACATTCTTTGTGTTTTTCAGGATCTTGACATGCAGCCAGAGGTCATGTAATTGATGCCTACAACCAACGCAACAAAGTCTCCCAATACAGGTCCAGATCCACGTCCCAGCGCAGACACAACACCACCAGACATCGCCACAGATCCGGCAGCAACAGTGATGACTCCAGATATCGCCACAGATCCAGCAGCAAGAGAGACACCTCTAAAGATCGCCACAGATCCGGCAGCAAGAGAGACTCCTCTAAAGGTCGCCACAGATCCGGCAGCAACAGTGATGACTCCAGATATCGCCACAGATTCGGCAGCAACAGAGATGTTCTAAGGACACCCACCAGCTCCAGATGTGATTTCACCAGCCCCCCCCCCCCATCACACACCAAGGCTTAGTGAGTTGTTCAAAGACCGCAATTATATATCAAAACACCTCAGTTAGTAGCATTGATGTATTCTGTGTATCTGTCAAGTTTTGTCATTTGGTAATTTCTAAAACATACTTTCTGTGGTGCAGATGCAGTGACTGGGAGTGGAAGGTGGACGTTCCCATTGCCTTGGGATGGTAAGTGTGTAGTTTAATATGAACGACAGGACGCTGAGCAAGAGACACTTTTGAAACCACCACCTTCTCTCCCTCTATTGTTCACTCAGCTTTTCAATTATGAGTGACTTCTAGGGTGGGGGAAAATAGATTCATGTATGGAGGGGGGGCTTCACAGTCACTCAAGGCTGATTTTGTTTTTGTTGTGTGTGATTCCATTCCATTAACCATTTATCTGTGTTAAAAAAAGAGGCTATGTAGCTGATATTGTTGTTTTACATGTGCATATGACACTGTAGCTGCTGTCCTCAGTGTGTTGTATTTTATTTTTTATTTTTTTTTATTAATGATAGGATAGACAAAAGGAATGTGTTATTCCATTCCATCGACCATTTATCTGTGTAAAAAAAGAAGAGTCCAGATTCATTTTTTAAAATTTTCATTAGGTGATTCTGGTCAAGAAACTATGCTTAGCTATGCAACTAATAGTGTTTTACATGTGCATATGACACTGTAGCCGCTGTCCTCAGTGTGTTGTATTTTTTTTTTTATTAGTGATAGGATAGACAAAGGGAATGTGTGTTCCATTCCATTAACCATTTATCTGTGTTAAAAAAGAGGCTATGTAGCTCATATTGTTGTTTTACATGTGCATGTGACACTGTAGCTGCTGTCCTCTGTGTGTTGTATTTTTTTTATTTTTTTTTTATGATAGGATAGACAAAGGGAATGTGTGTTGTTCCATTCCATTAACCATTTATCTGTGTAAAAAAAGAGCCCAGAATTAGTTTTTATTTCCATTAGGTGAATCTGGTCATGTTTGCAATAATCTGGTCATGTTTGCAATAAAGATGGGGAAAACAACAGTCGGGATTGGATTGTGATTTATTGTTAATCTGACTGTAGTCTGATGTCCAGAAGGTAGGAACCTGTTCCAGTTAATTTTACTGAAGCTTCATTTGGCTCGGTAGCAGATTTGAAGTGGAAATGTAGGCATTTCCAGTTACCATCTGCTGGTGAGAAAGTCAAATAAAGCTATAGGAAAATTTACTGGAACAGCATACCACCTTCTGAAATGGGACTGCAGTTATGCATAGAAACTATAAGCAGTACAGTATAAAATCAATGTCTAAAATGAGTCCGAATTTGACGTCGAAAAAGACGTCCACAAAGATGACGTCAAAAACCGTCCACAAAATGACGTCGAAAAAATGTCCACAAAGACCACATTTGGACTAGAAATAGCTCCTATACGGACGTACTGTGGACGTCATAAATGGACGTTCAATAGACGTCAAAAAAGACGTCGCCTGGAGTAACAGTCTGCACGTCCAGGTGACTTACATTTGACGTCCAATAATGACTTAGAAAGACGTCCTGTGAACGTCTCTTTGCTCAGTGGGTTAGCTCATGTTTTCTAGCAGTTTTGGAAAACATGCTAACTATGCTAACCATGTGACTTAGCTAATCATTTTTAGCAGTTATGCTAAAATGTTAACTATGCTAACAATGTTAACTATGCTAACTATGCTAACCATGTTACTTAGCTAACTTAGCTAATCATTTGTAGCAGTTTTACTAAAAATGCTAACATGCTAACTATGCTAAGTATGCTAACCATGTGACTCAGCTAACTTAGCTAATCATTTTTAGCAGTTCTGTTAAAATGCTAACTATGCTAACAATGCTAACTAGCTAGTGTGGACTTTTATTTTGAAACAGTTGAAGGCAGAGGATACAGTTGATGGGAGTCATAGTTGACAAACAGTTACAGTAACAGTTGATAACAGTTGAACAGTTAAAAAGTTGGATAGTTTAAAGGGACTTTTATATTGAAACAGTTGTGGGCACAGGAAGCAGTTGAACAGGATCTGCAGTCTTAATACAGCCATATTGTATGCTTAAAGCCTGAGACAGTGGCTCCAGGTGGCCTGAACACCTGGCATAAGATTCTAATTGCTCTATTGCGATGTCATAATCTAATGTTAAAGGAGAATTCCGGTGTGATATTGACCTAAAGTGTATTGAAACATGATACTGAGTGTGAACGTATGTCTCATAGCCCATCTCGGCTTGTCCCCTGCACTCCAAAATCTGGCGCTAGTTAGCCGATGCTACCAACAGCTTTTTCAATAGTGGTGCTTCGGCATCGGGCTAGCCATGCAAATAAATCACTGTTTTACACCTATTTACGAGGCTCAATGTATCTCCACACTTCATTGGTAGACTTCCGAGGGCCCTGACATTTAAAACGAGACATTGAGAACTTTGAAAAAGCACTGGTAGTTCACTTACAAGACGATTTATACAGACAGTATCTTCACGAAGTTTAGCGTTTGCAGCCATCTTGAATTTAGTCCGCGATAAGTCGAGCAACGAAAGTAAGAATGAACAGGTATGATAAGGGATCAGATTCCAAAAATAATTCAGTGGAAATGCATGGATTCCAGTTGCTGCTAAGAAACTGGAATCCATGCATTTCCACTGAATTATTATGCAACAACAGCGGCGCTCGGGGAGCAGTGAGGGGTTAGGTGCCTTGCTCAAGGGCAGTTCAGCCGTGACTACTGGTCGGGGTTCGAACCGGCAACCCTCACTGGTTACAAGTCCGAAGCGCTAACCAGTAGGCCACAGCTGCCCAATTGAAAGCTCTGTCAGCGTTTTGGATAAGCATCAGCTAGATGACTAAATGTAAATGTAAATTCTTGAATTATTCTTAATTCTGATCACACTACATGAACCCCCATGAACTTGCATACGGTATACTATTTGGCATGACAGGGGCCAAATTGTATTGTTTTTTACTAGTTTTAATAGGCTCAATGTTTGGGATAAAAAAAAAGCTTGGGCAGCCGTGGCCCTCACTGCCGGGATTAGTGTGTGCTTCACCTCACTGTGTGTTCACTGTGCTGAGTGTGTTTCACTAATTCACGGATTTGGATAAATGCAGAGATTAAATATTCGGGATCAAAAGAGTATATATACTTATACTTACTTAATTAACCACATTATAATCAATAGGCCAAAATCATAATTGTGTATCTGTGCCGAATTTCGTCAAGTCCAGTGCAGAACTGAATAAGAAAATCATAAGGCTATGTATCTTGAACTTCCAGTATGTGAGAAACTTGACTTGCCTTAATATCTCCAACCTCAAGTATGCAGCTAATAAGGAAATAGAATTGTTATTTATTTAAACAAGGTGAACTTCTGCCCACTGTGGACAGCAGATAAGGATGTGTTGTGTTCACTGCTTAATTAAAACTACAGGAAGTAGGTATACAGGATGTTTACAAATGATGTAGTAATGCTTCCGGACATGCTGCCATGTTCTACTGATGCCATGCTTCGTGACTGAGTAAAGTATCGTCCCTTATACTCTGCCTACGCCGTCATTCCTTACATAAAACACTACAGGATGCTACAAGGAAGGGAATTCAAACACACTCAACACCTGATACCTGACAATTTTTCTGTTAAAGATTGGCATGGAGACAATAGGATATTGTTGCCTTTGTCGGTGTCCTTGCACAGGTAAACTTGCTGATCTTTACTTGCGTACGACTTCACACCACTGCTTCAGGGCAGCCGTGGCCTACTGATTAGCGCTTCAGACTTGTAACCGGAGGGTTACTGGTTCGAACCTCGACCAGTAGGCACGGCTGAAGTGCCCATGAGCAAGGCACCTGCCCTCACTGCTCCCCGAGTGCCGCTGTTGTTGCAGGCAGCTCACTGCGCCGGGATTAGTGTATGCTTCACCTCACTGTGTGTTCACTGTGTGCTGAGTGTGTTTCACTAATTGGGATTGCACTAATTCTATCTATAATAAATTTAACACAGCTGTTCTCTCATTAGCTGATTGCGATAAACATAAACCATTGTTGCCTAATTACCAATTATTCATTACACCTGTGTGTAGTATCTACTTTCTTTTAGTGTTTTTCACATATAGTATTTTGCAGTATTTTTAAAATACAAAAATACACACCAATAAAGTATTTTGATACAAAATACAGAGCCATTTCCTTCAACCCAATACAATTCAAATGACAAAATACTATTTTGTATTTGAAATACATATTACATGTTTCAGAAATACTACCCATCCCTGGGAACAGGCAGATTACATCTTTATAGTTGGCCAGATGATGACATACTTAGGTTAATACTGTATTTCACCAGTTAGGGCACCAAAATGGCCAGCAGCGGCACTGTGTAGCCTTTCTTGACATGTCTTTAAGTTTAGGGTTACAATATACAGGCTCTCTGTTGATTTTATTGAGTAGGCCTAAGCCTAAAGTTACAGCATTTCTATCACAATTGACCAGACTTGGACCTTTGGTCTGCTTTTAACATCATTCTGGCTATGATTGTTCCTTGTATTGCATCATGAGCCAACACTGTGCCTATTGCATTCTACTGTTGTTAGCCTTAAGCCTAGCTTAGTCATTATATTATACCACATCGCCCTCCATTAGAAGTGCAATGAGCTGCATTGAACATAATAAACTGCATTTAGAATTCCAAATCCGTATTTCTAGATATTTTGGTAAAAGTAACTTAAAAGTAATACAATAGTAGTGTAATGCCTTACAATTCAGATACAGTAATATTATAATGTAACAAATTACTTTGAAATGACAGTAATGAGTAGCCTAATACATAATACTGTAGCGTGTCTTAAGTTCCTAAAAGTAGTGGTCTAAGTTTCTAATGTGTGTATGGTTATGATAGGCTCTGTTACCTGGGCCAGGGTTGGGGTACCGCCCCCTTCCGGGGGTAATGTGTGTAGTTTTGGGGGGAAAAACAGTAAGGAAAATTACGATGAGGTGTGTGAGTTGGGCTCCTATAATGTGAGTGTAAAACTTGTTCTTGTGGCGATCTGTGGCCGACAACAGTCAACATTAAACCCGGTTATGATAGACGGTCTCTTCTTTGGCACAGAACGTTACAACTGGTGTCAGAAGAAAACTTAGTCTGATTCTGATAACGTAGTCGACCGCTCGGGCATTGGCGGACTACTGTTTGGAGGACACTTTTGCTGGTGGAGATGGAGCGTTCTTTTGGCAGAGGTTTTATGTCAAGAAGGAGGAGGAGGGCAACGAGTACGGATATCCTCATCTTCTTCAAGACCTGGGAGGACAATGTTTTTCCGTGGACAGTTAAGGAGGGGAGATGAAACGAGTTACAGCCACCAACATCCGCTGGGGTCCTGGCTTAGCGACTGCTACGCGCTGAAGTTAGCTACACGGCCTGCGCCAAAATTGCCAGCCGGAACGTGCAGGGACAAAATGTAAACAATGATGGCGGCGCCCATGGACAGCAAGTGCCGGTAGCCATAAAAACGCCCGAAATATGCGGGGGAAGTCGGACTGGGAGGCTTTTCATGCTCAGTTCGAGCTTTTAGCTTGTGCAAACAGCTGGTCAGATGAACAGAAAGCCCTCCAGCTCGCCTCCCTTTGTTTGACAGATGATGCACTGTCTTGCCTGCTGCTTTTGACCCGAGTGAAAGGGGGTAATTATGGAGCCCTGGCTGGTGCTCTAGGGCGCCGGTTTGGACAATGTTTTCGTTCTCGAGCTGCTGCGCTCAGAGCTGCATGGACGCCAGAGACGAGTTGGGGAACCCCTGCGTGCGTTGGCGAAACGACATCGGAAGGACTGGCACGGGCGAGCATATCTTATCATACCAAGCGGAGCTTGCACGTGATCAGTTCATCAGGGCACTCTCTCCATCTGATCTCGCGAAGTTCACACTCAGCTGGCTCGCCCCCCAAACCCTGACTGACGCGACTGGAGCACGCACTGGAGAGGGAGATGGTCATGGGCCCGACAGCACGATGCCTCTCCAATGGTCAGGACAGTAGGAGAGACAATGTCGGAGCGGCCACTGTGGGTGGATGAGGTGACCGAGATGATCAGGGGCTGGCTATGCCTCCTGCCAGGCGCCAACAAACACAAGCCCTGGTGCGGCCACAACAACAGCCGCCTCTGCTGGGGTGTGGCCAAGCTGGACACCTGGTGAGGAATTGCCCTGCCTTGACTAAAGCCCGGGAATGGCAAGGACGCAGGCGGGACGCCATGCTGCCCCCACCCTAAAAGTCCCGTTCATCACTGGTGGAGGCCAGCAGGGCCTCTCAGTACAACATGGGCCGGGGGCAGAATGTGGTTGTGGTGGGAAGGACTTCCATATCAGACTTTTGCCACATTCCCATTTGCATCGAGGGTGTTTCATGCACCGCCCTAGTGGACACGGGGTCTACAGTCACAGTGGTCCGGCCAGAGGTGGTGCCAGTGGGTACACAGCTGGAGGACACAGCAGTTCAGCTCCGCACAGTAACTGGTGAGCTAGCACCAATGAAAGGGAGAGGGCAGCTGATATTGACTGTGGGGGGACAGAAAATGAGACACACTGTGTGGGTAGCGGAAGTACAAGATGCCTGTATTTTAGGCTTGGACTTTTTGCGGGAGCAGGGCTGTCAGTTAGACCTGGGGAAAGCCACACTGAGCTTTAGTGATGGGTAGGTGGTGCATATGAGACCGCTGGATTCCCAGCACGCAGCTACACACACAGCCGGGCCTCACAGGTGCTGTGTGGGGGAAGGCAAACAGACAAGGGTGGCCAGTTCGTACCTGTCGGAGCCTCGGCTATGCCCTAAGCCAGCCACACGTGAGCCTGGACTCTCCTGTCGGGTGACGCATCTGCAGCGGAGGGCTGTGAGAGTCTGCATAAGAGCCGGGCGCGAAAAAAGGATGACAGCTCTGCGCGAGGTCTGGCAAAGGAGTGCCGGAGACTTGGATTCTGAACAGCAGGAGCGACTATGGCAGCTGCTGATAGAGTTCATGTGACGAGGATGAGCTGGGACAGACCTCTCTCGTACAGCACACAATTGACACGGGTGATGCTGTGCCTATACGGCAGCGCCCACGTCGCCTCCCCCTGGGCCGACAAGACGCAGCGGAGCAGGCTTTGGAGAAAATGCAGCGAGCCGGCATAATAGAGCCCTCTGAGAGCCCCTGGGCATCACCAGTCGTGATGGTGCCGAAAAAAAGAGGTGAGTGGCGCTTCTGTGTGGATTATAGGAGGCTTAATGATGTCACCAAAAAAGACTCCTACCCCCTCCCACGCGTAGATGAATGTCTGGACCTAGTAGCCGGCTCTTCCTGGTTCTCGTCCTTGGACTTGAGGAGCGGCTACTGGCAGGTCCCCCTGGCCGAAGAGGCCCGGCCCAAGACCGCATTCTGCACAGGAATGGGGCTGTGGCAGTTTAAAGTGCTCTGCTTTGGACTGTGTAATGCGCCTGCCACACACAGAGTGCCTGGTGTTTTTAGATGACATTCTAGCCCATGGCAGCTCATTTGATTTGGCTATGGCAGCACTGTGCAAAGTTATGGAAAGGATCAAGGGGGCGGACTGAAGTTACACCCTGGCAAATGCAAGCTGCTGTGCAGAGAGCTGACCTTCCTGGGGCAATCAATAGGCAGCGAGGGTATCGGCACAGTGGAAGAGAAGGTGCGTTCCATAATGGAGTGGCCCACCCCAACAGACCAGAGGGGACTAAAAAGTTTTTAGGTTTAGCTTCCTATTACAGGAAATTTGTCTTGGGGGATATTCGGGCATTGCTGCCCCCTGTACAGGCTACTGCAGAAAGACCAGCCCTTTGTTTGGGCAGAGGACTGTAAAATCGCAGATTCAACACCCTCCAAGAGGCTCTGTCAAAGCACCTATCCTGGCAGCCCCTGACCCCGGAAGTGCCTTTAAGTCCTGGACACAGATGCAAGCGGTGAGGGGTGGGGGCAGTCCCATCACAGGCATGGCCGGAAGGAGAGAGGGTTGTGGCCTACTACAGCAAAGCCCTGAATAAAGCTGAGCGGGGCATTAAGGGCCACACGTGGGGAGTTGCTGGCTGTTGTCTTTGCCACACGACATTTTAAGTACTACCTGTGTGGCCGCCCCTTCACCATACGCACTGATCATGCCTCACTGCAGTGGCTGATGACATTCAGAGAGCCTGAGGGGCAGCTGGCCTGTTGGCTGAAGGAGCTGCAAGGCTACGAGTTCAGCGTGATTCACCGCGCTGGAGAACGGCATGGCAATGCTGACGCACTGTCCCGTCGACCCTGCAGTGAAGACGACTGCCGGTATTGTGACCGCAGAGAGGCCAGAGAACAGCAGCTGGTTCTAGGGGCGGACAAGCGGGACAGAGAGGGGTGTGAAGAGACTGTCATGGCTTGTAGAGAGCTGCTGGTCGTGGACAATGCTGTCTGGGCCGCCGAACAGCAACAAGACCCGGACCTGCAGCCAGTGATGCTGTGGGTGGAGGCACGGCAGCGGCCGCCCTGGGAGGAGGTGGCAGCTCTCTCCCATGGACAAAAAAAGGGCTGTGGGCTAAATTTAATTCTTTGCAGCTGGTTGATGGGGTCCTCCCAGCGAGCATGGTTGGAACCAGCGTCGGGAGAGAAAAAGTGGCAAACAGTGGTACCCAAAGGGATGCAGGGGCTGTTCTCAAAGCCATGCATGGCAGGTCCGGGTCACTTTGGGGCACCAAGACACTCCGGGCGAAAAGGCCAAGCCTTCCTATTGGGGGGCGGCTGAGGGAGAGACGCGTTGAGGACTTTTGTCGGTGTTGCTGTGATCTCTGCACGGCTCATGGAAGGACCACAGGGCCAGTCCAGGGCTCAGCTGCAGCAGTTTCCAGTGGGGAGCCCACATGCAGCTGCTGGGGGTAGATGCCCTGGGGCCTCCCACCTCACAGACAGAGGTAATCGCCACATACCGCTCTTACTGTGGATTATTTTCACTAAATGGCCTGAGGCTCATGCCATTAAAGACCAGGAGGCCGAGACCATCGTGCCACGCCCCAGTGGAGGGGAATAATCAGTAGGCTGGGGTCCCAGAGTCAATCCATAGCTTATCAGGGGAGAAATTTTGAATCTAAAAATTTTGCCACTATGTGTACACGCCTGGGCATCACAAAGACCCGTACAACACCACTCCACCCCCAGAGTGATGGATTAGTGGAAAGATTTAACCCGACTCTGGGCGAACAGCTATCTATCCTGACAACCACCATCAGCGGATTGGGATATGCACTTACCCCCTGGTCCTAATGGCCTGTCGCACTGCAGTCCATGACTCCACTTCATGTACACCGTCCCTCCTCATGCTGGGCAGAGAGCTGAGAACACCAAAAGAGCTGGCCTTGGACGCCCCTCGATGCGCCGCAGGTCCCCAAGTGGGCCCAAACTACGCCAAGGCTACTGCAGGGACCGGCGAGACTCTGCACATGCTTATGCCTGGAGGCAAATGCATAGTGCGGGGGTGCGACAAAAGAGGAATTATGATATCCGTGCCAAGGGGCGACACTTTGTGGCTGGGGAGCTGGTGTGGACCTACACTCCTAAGCGGAAGAAAGGCAGGTGCCCCAAGCTGGATAGCCACTGGGTGGGACTGTGTCTGGTCCTGGATGCGGCTTGGAGAGGTCGCTCACCGGGTGCAGAGATGCCTGGGAGGGGGCCGGGTGGGCGCTATTAACCGGACAGGCTGGCACCTTACCTGGGCATCGCCTCCCCTCAGACAGCTGGTGGAGGTGAGGAAACACCTTGGATGCCTGTCGCGGCATCACCCAACCGGGAAGTCGCTGCAGGTAGCCCGAGGACACTGCAAGTGCATGCAGTTGCCATCTCGGCGGGTTTGAAGCCACCTGACCCAGGAACAACACCTGGGGCAACAGAAGGATAATGACGCCGTCAGGCCCATCGAGAAGGAGGAGGCGGGCGGGACCGCTGAGGTTTAAAGACTTTGTCCCCGGGACGAGGACTTAAGAAGGGGGGGTAATGTAGCTTGTCTTAAGTTCCTAAAGTAGTGGTCTAAGTTTCTAATGTGTGTATGGTTATGATAGGCTCTGTTACCCGGGCCTGGTTAGTACCGCTTCGGGTAATGTGTAGTTTTGGGGAAAACAGTAAGGAAAATTACGATGAGGTGTGCGAGTTGGGCCCAGCACGGAGTGTAAACTTGTTCTGTGGCGCGGACTGGTGGCCGACAACAGTCAACATTAAACCCGTTATGATAAACTAGTTCTTCATTAAGCACAGAACGCTACAATACATTACGATTTTGAAGTAACTTGCCCAACACTGATGACAACCATCACTTTCTATGTGTGTGTGTGTGTGTGTGTGGAGGGTCAATCAAATTCTATGATCTACTGATGTGAATGATCGCACAAATCACACAAACCAAATCAAATTTAAAAATCGCAAAAGTATCGAAATCGAGATTCTTCACTTAGTATTGGTATTGAAACAATAATTTTGGTATTGTGACAACAGGGGCCTGTACTACGAAGGGAGCTTAACCTACCCAGATGTAACCCAGGGTTACTTTGTTAAACCGGGGTTGACAAAACCTGGTTATCTTAAGTAAGGGATAATGTATAGAACGCCGGTCATTGTCGGGAGACACAATAAACGACACAATAAACTCCCCATGATATGACTCTTTAGCCTACATAACCTAGGCTATAGCCTATTTGTTACCGTTTCATCATGGCTTTTGCTGAGAAACAAATAGTTCGCAACAACACACGCTGAACTTGAATCAAACATTCTTTAGAACACAGCTGATCAACCGCCTGCTTTCACTTTGAATGAAGTTCCAATCCCAAGCGTAGTGATATGAAAGAATTGACTTAGAAGCACAAAGCCCATTTTCCTTGACAGCTGGTCCGTTATAGGCTACTTAGCAAATTCGGTCTGTTATTCAGAATTAGCAGACCGAACGTTGGGAAGGCCCATTCAAGGAATGGAGCATTCTGCAGCACTATGAAGAGCGATCGTAATAAGTAAGGATAATGTATAGAACCGGTCATTATGTATATATTGAACGCCATTATGGGGAAAATAAGTCCCGAGTGGGCTTAACCCGACCAACGACTTCAGCGAGGGTTCTTGTTTCTCACCTGAAGGACTTTATTTTCCCATAATGACCGGCGCTTCTATACATTATCATCTTATTATGCTACTTGCCAAAAATGAAAAAATAAACTCATGATATGTCTGTTTACATTTATTTGCGCCACCGCTTGTCGCGGGCTTTTGCTGAGAAACAAATAGTTAGCAACACACGCGTGAACTTGAATCAAACATTCTTTAGAACGCAGCTGATCAACCGCCTGCTTTCACTTTTGAATGAAGTTCCAAGCACAAACTCTGTTGCCATTGACAGCTGTCATTCTTACCAGAGGTCCTTTTCCCAAGAAATAATGACCGCTAGAACTTTCGGAAATCAAGTCAGTGGAGCATTCTACTTGCATTGTGAAGAGCCGATAATAAGTAAGGGATAATGTATAGAACGCCGGTCATTATGGAGAAAATAAGTCCCTACAGGCTTAACCGGACCCGGCAGCCAGCCGCAGGGGTCTTGTTTCGCCCCGATGGGACTTATTTTCCCACTGCCGCTTGCATCCCTTGACATGCCATCTCCTTTTCCCTCTTTCTTTTTCTATTTTAGTCGTCAACAGCTTTTTTTTGCTGTATCCATCTTTTTCCATAGACGGCAACTCAATACTGTAGGGCCTATCTGCTCTCCCAGCTCCACTAATTTCACTCCCTCTTATGTCAAAAATTCTATAATGGAATCTTATGAGATAGGGCTTTACTCTAGCCTGTTAGTCCTCTAAAATGTTATAGAACGTTGAGAAAAAGTTGAAATGATTTAGAAACGGACAGCAGCTACATATAGAAAATACCAAATATATATATATATATATATATATATATATATATATATATATATATATATATATATATATATATATATATATATTTTACCATCGCTTTTGGTACCCCATGGAGTTGCGCCCCTTATGCGATATAGTGCATACCCACTTTTTGCGCCACTGGCCCTGCGAAGAGAGTCCTCACGATTTGCGCTCCAATGTCGTATGGATCATCCAGTGGGGCAGGCTCGGACTGGTAATCTGTACAACCGGGCGGTGGGCCGGTGACCTGTGAGCCTATAAATGCAGTTGCATCCATTTGGATTGGGGGGTGACAGGTCAATCATTTTGGCCTCTTCATGACAGGTTCAGTGTGTGTTACGATCGCCGCCCCCCCCTGCCAGGTTCGGACTGGGAACAAAATTCTGCCCTGGCAATTTTCTCCTGGACCGGCCCACTACTGGACCGACGACCCCCCCACCCACACACACAAGCCCACCGATACCAAAATCCCCCTGATTCCCCCCCATAAGTAACAAACACACAGTATCATGCTGTAGCTACACTTCATAAACTGAACACAAACATTTAGATTTGGACCTATAGGTTATTATATAATCAGTATCGTAATTTCTGTCAACTATGACGATCTCCATGCATGTTCAGTAGCCTATATTTTTCATTTAGTCAAGCAGTGACGTGGTTTAATCAGTGTTGGGCAAGTTACTTCAAAATCGTAATATATTATGTATTACTTATTACTGTCATTTCAAAGTAATTCATTACTGTGGTGTTATGTGTTAATAACATTAAGTACTCCAGTTCCCAGCATGCTCAGTAGAGCTAGGCATGCGCAGGAGATGTAAAACAGACAGCGTGTGTAGTTCCTGTTGGATGTCGGCAGCAGCACTTGTTATAAATAAACTACGACAACTTGGTATACGTCTCGTCTGGCTTGATACCTGACATAACATGGTGTCAGAAGTGGACGTTTGCAAGTAAGGAAGATAGAAGATCCGCGATTTGCAACGAGGCGCGAAGAAAGTGAAAGTTTGCTGTGGGAGAAAAAGTCCGCCCGCTTTGGATAGCCACTGGGTTAGCAATGAAAACAAACTATGAAACAAGCTAGCTTGCTAGATCGACGGTGATTGCATGTTGACAGTGAAAATTTCGCTGATGCTGAAGAACAAGTGGGACCATTACCACAGAGAGAGATGCTTAATGTAGTTCCTGAAAACAACCAGCGAGGTCAAGGAATAATTCAAGCAGTGGAAGCCCTGGTGCCCAGACACCGCCATGGATAAACTCACTCCACCTTCGTGCATGCAGTTGACTGGTAATCTTGCTGACAATTGGAAGCGTTTTAAGCAAAGATTCAACATCTATTTGGCGGCAAGTGGGGCAGGGGTGAGGATGACAAACTTAAAGCCGTCCCATTTTATTGCATGTCATTGGAGACTAAATGAAGATACCCTGACGCTATGGCTCTAATAGCCAAATTTGAGTATTTTGTGCCTAGTCAGAACATAACGCTTTGAGTGGTACAAATTCTTCACTCATGACCAGAAACAAGGTGTACCGTTTGATCAGTATTTAGCAGAGCTTCACACACTGAGCAAAAACATGTGAGTTTGAACTTTAAAGGACTCCCCTTTGTCAAAGACAGAATAGTCTGTGGACTTCATGACGATGTTCTCAGAGAAAGACTGCTCCGTGGACACAGGACTGACGCTAGAGAAGTGTGTTCTTACGCAGTAGAGCAGCAGAAACCACTCGGGCACAGGCCAAGGAGCTGCGCAGAGGTGAAACGGCAGTGGAAAAAGACGAAAGAAGAAAACCAGTTACTAAACAAAAAGATGAAGGAGGGAAAGCTACAGAGTTTAAGTGTAGTAAATGTGGATACAGCCACAAGCCTGCATCATGCCCAGCATATGGCAAGTCGTGTAATAACTGTGGAAAGAACAATCACTTCTCTAAATGCTGCAGAGCAGACAAAAATAAAGGGAAAAAGATAAAGAAAGTTCACACAGTTGAAGAGGATGAGGATAGTGATAAGGACTTTGTTTGTGACAGTGTGCAGACTTGTGAGAAAGAATACAAAGTCGAATGGATTGTGCCTATAGAGGTAAATAAGACCGTAATACCATTCAAACGATACAGGAGCCCAGGTAAACCTGCTATCGATGGGGACTACAAAACCCTGGCTGTGAAAAGCAAGATTCTTCCTGTAAAATGACGGGATACACTGGAGAAGTCGCATTCCAGTGAAAGGCAGCTGCATAGCAACCTACATACAAATATAGAATACAACGCGATGTTGAATTAGACTGCAAAAGTACAACGCCCAGATGTTATACACGGAAAGTACATGTTCATCAAGGACACCCTGTCCAGAGCAGTGGACAAGGAGGAAAGCGCCGACAGAAATCGCAGACATACAGGCGATGTGAACATGATGCGTGTCATCACTACCAGTTACAGCTGACAGAACTGAGCACATCAGAAAAGAAACCAATGAAGATGAAACCATGAAAGTACTTAAAGACATGATACAGAAAGCGATGGCCTGAGCATAAAGAGACTGTCAAAGGAAATACAGGACTACTGGAATCCACAGAGCAGAGCTTACAGTGGTGGATGACATCGTTCTCAAGGGAAGAAGTTGGTCATACCTTGTTAAGCTACGGAAACTAATGCTCCAAAGATACACCTAAGGCCACTCTAAGTCAAGTGCAAGCGCGAGGGCCAGAGAGGTGATGTACTGGCCAAGAATCAATCAATGACATACATCAGACAACAGCATCTTGTGAACTCTTCTTTGTCAAACCTAACAATCAAAAAAAAAAAGGAGAAAAGGGAGGAGGTAACCAACCGACTCTGGGCATGTGAGAAGCTCAATTGGTAAAAAGGGTGTTCTCAGAGTGACATCACCAAAGGCTGCAAATCCACCACAACTCGCCTTTACATGGAGGGAGTACAGAGACTGCTTTGAAGGAATTCGGATGTCTACCTGACAACACAAGATACATGTAGACAAAAGTGTGTCCTCAGTCGCGGCATCCCTGCATGAAAGTCCCGCTCAAGCTCAGGACAAGCTGAAAGTGGAGCTGGCACGACATGGAGAAAATGGAGGTCGGCAAAGAAAATCGATGAGTTTACAGAATGGGTCAGCTCGCTGGTTATAGCTTAAAAGAAGACTGGTGCGTTGAGAATATGTCTCGATCCGAGGGATCTCAATAAGGCCATTAAAAGAGAACACTTCAAGCTGCCAACCAGAGTAGCTGAAACTGCGGTGCAGTTTGCCGGGAGCCGGGGGGTTCAGTGTTGGGATGCCTCAGGCTTCTGGCAGCTAAAGCTTGAAGAGCAGAGTTCAAAGCTTTGTACCTTTAACACACCTGAGGGCAGGTACCGCCGCCATATGGCATCTTGTCGGCACCTGAGGTTTACCACAAAACCATCCACATGATATTTGAGCACATACCAGGAGTTGACACCATGATGGACGACATAATAGTGTGGGGATCTACCCGAGAAGAAGATGTTGTCAGTGAAGAGGGTGAAGCCGATCCAAGGAAGACATCAGCGATCAACAACATGCAGCAACCCCAGAATAAAGACGAGGTCAGACGGTTTCTCGGCATGGTAACATACCTCGCCAAGTTTATTCCACAGTTGTCTACACAATCTGCACCTCTCAGAAGCCTTCTCGATCAGAAAAATGAGTTTGTCTGGTCACATGAACAGGAACAATGCTTTCGGTAGTTGAAAAGATCAACACAGAGTTTCAAAGTAAAGTTCTACGATCCAGAGAGGAGTACCAGGATCTCTGCAGACGATCACAGTACGGCTTAAAGGCGGTGCTACTACAACTACATGCGGAGGAGAAGTGGCTACCGGTCGCCTATGCATCCAGAGCCTTGACGAAAGCACCAGGTACGCCTAAATAGAAAAGGAATTTTTACGTAGTGGCGTACGCTGCGCAGAGATTTCACAATATAAGCCGGAGGCCAAGAATTTGGGGTAGAAACGACCATAAACCACTGTGTCGATCATGTCCAAGCCACTGAACGATTGCCCTGTAAGAATACAACGATGTTAATTAGACTGCAAAGTACAACGTCCAGATGTTATACACACCCGGAAAGTACAGCTAAACGACTACCTACCTTGAAGCATGGAGACAGAGTATGTCTCAGAGACATCAACTCAGGCACATGGAGACAGAAGGGATGCATTGAGGAAGAAGTTGCTCCATCGCTCCTACAGGGTCCAGACGGAGGTGGACTGTCCCTGAGGAGAAATCGCACTGATCTTCAGCTGCAACAGACTGATGAAGAAACAACAGCTCAGGAGAGGAGGTTTCACAACACACTCCAGAATCTCCTGTACCATTCAGCAGCAAGCAGGACCATGCTGACAGTGATTTGACAGCGGTGTCTAGCTCACCAGCTGCTGAGAGACTTTCCAGACCTAGGAGGGATACTAAGCCAACTCAGAGGTTGATTGAGATTTGCTGAAAAGTAACACTGACTGTTTAGTAATGCAATTCCTGAAAAAAAAAAAGGACTGTTTATGGTTACATTACCTACCTTACTTACCAGTGTTGTCCTGAAAAGAAAAAAAAAAAGAGAAAAACATGTGAGTTGTAATGAAAATGTTGAAATGTGAAACCTGACAATGTTATAATGTTGTAGGGCCCATGGTTCTGTGGTGTTATGTGTTAATAACATTAAGTACTCCAGTTCCCAGCATGCTCAGTAGAGCTAGGCATGCGCAGGAGATGTAAAACAGACAGCGTGTGTAGTTCCTGTTGGATGTCGGCAGCAGCACTTGTTATAAATAAACTACGACAACTTGGTATACGTCTCGTCTGGCTTGATACCTGACATAACATGGTGTCAGAAGTGGACGTTTGCAAGTAAGGAAGATAGAAGATCCGCGATTTGCAACGAGAGCCGTAAGAAAGTGAAAGTTTGCTGTGGGAGAAAAAGTCCGGTCGCTTTGGATAGCCACTGGGTTAGCAATGAAAACAAACTATGAAACAAGCTAGCTTGCTAGATCGACGGTGATTGCATGTTGGACAGTGAAAATTTCGTTGATGCTGAAGAACAAGTGGAACCATTACCACAGAGAGATGCGAATGTAGTTCCTGAAAACAACCAGCGAGGTCAAGGAATAATTCAAGCAGTGGAAGCCCTGGTGCCCAGACACGTCATGGATAAACTCACTCCACCTTCGTGCATGCAGTTGACTGGTAATCTTGCTGACAATT
Source organism: Alosa alosa (assembly GCF_017589495.1). Taxonomy (NCBI): domain Eukaryota; kingdom Metazoa; phylum Chordata; class Actinopteri; order Clupeiformes; family Clupeidae; genus Alosa; species Alosa alosa. The sequence goes on from NC_063204.1 coordinate 18,157,372, forward strand.
GGAAGCGTTTTAAGCAAAGATTCAACATCTATTTGGCGGCAAGTGGGGCAGGGGGTGAGGATGACAAACTTAAAGCGTCCATTTTATTGCATGTCATTGGAGACTAAATGAAGATACCCTGACGTTGGCGGCTCTAATAGCCAAATTTGAGTATTTTGTGCCTAGTCAGAACATAACGTTTGAGTGGTACAAATTCTTCACTCATGACCAGAAACAAGGTGTACCGTTTGATCAGTATTTAGCAGAGCTTCACACACTGAGCAAAACATGTGAGTTTGGAACTTTAAAGGACTCCCTTGTCAAAGACAGAATAGTCTGTGGACTTCATGACGATGTTCTCAGAGAAAGACTGCTCCGTGACACAGGACTGACGCTAGAGAAGTGTGTTCTTACGTGTAGAGCAGCAGAAACCACTCGGGCACAGGCCAAGGAGCTGCGCAGAGGTGAAACGGCAGTGGAAAAAGACGAAAGAAGAAAACCAGTTACTAAACAAAAAGATGAAGGAGGGAAAGCTACAGAGTTTAAGTGTAGTAAATGTGGATACAGCCACAAGCCTGCATCATGCCCAGCATATGGCAAGTCGTGTAATAACTGTGGAAAGAACAATCACTTCTATAAATGCTGCAGAGCAGACAAAAATAAAGGGAAAAAGATAAAGAAAGTTCACACAGTTGAAGAGGATGAGGATAGTGATAGTGACTTTGTTTGTGACAGTGTGCAGACTTGTGAGAAAGCAGACAAAGTCGAATGGATTGTGCCTATAGAGGTAAATAAGACCGTAATACCATTCAAGCTTGATACAGGAGCCCAGGTAAACCTGCTATCGATGGAGGACTACAAAACCCTGGCTGTGAAAAGCAAGATTCTTCCTGTAAAAATGACAGGATACACTGGAGAAGTCGTACCAGTGAAAGGCAGCTGCATAGCAACCTACATACAAATATAGAATACAACGCATGTTAATTAGACTGCAAAAGTACAACGTCCAGATGTTATACACACCCGGAAAGTACATGTTCACCGCGGACACCCTGTCCAGAGCAGTGGACAAGGAGGAAACAGCGTCGACAGCATGAACATACAGGCGATGTGAACATGATCGTGTCATCACTACCAGTTACAGCTGACAGAACTGAGCACATCAGAAAAGAAACCAATGAAGATGAAACCATGAAAGTACTTTGAAATATTGATACAGAAAGGGATGGCCTGAACGCAAAAGAGACTGTCCAAAGGAAATACAGGACTACTGGAATCACAGAGCAGAGCTTACAGTGGTGGATGACATCGTTCTCAAGGGAAGCAAGTTGGTCATACCTTGTTCGCTACGGAAACTAATGCTCCAAAAGATACACGAAGGCCACCTAAGTCAAGTGCAAGCGCAGGGCCAGAGAGGTGATGTACTGGCCAAGAATCAATCACGACATACATCAGACAACAGCATCTTGTGAACTTTGTCAAACCTACCGACCAAAAAAAAGGAGAAAAGGGAGGGAGTGTACAACCAATCCTCGGACTCTGGGCATGTGAGAAGCTCAATCTGGTAAAAAGGGTGTTCGTAGTGACATCACCAAAGGCTGCAAACGACCACAACTCGCTCATGGAGGAGTACAGAGACTGTTTTGAAGGACTTGGATGTCTACCTGGACAACACAAGATACATGTAGACAAAAGTGTGTCCTCAGTCGTGCATCCCTGCAGGAAAGTCCCGTTCAAGCTCAGGGACAAGCTGAAAGTGGAGCTGGCACGCATGGAGAAAATGGAGGTCATAAAGAAAATCGATGAGCCTACAGAATGGGTCAGCTCGCTGGTTATAGTGCGAAAGAAGACTGGTGCGTTGAGAATATGTCTCGATCCGAGGGATCTCAATAAGGCCATTAAAAGAGAACACTTCAAGTTGCCAACCAGAGAAGAAATCATGGTGCAGTTTGCTGGAGCGAAATGGTTCAGCAAGTTGGATGCCTCGTCAGGCTTCTGGCAGCTAAAGCTTGAAGAGCAGAGTTCAAAGCTTTGTACCTTTAACACACCTGAGGGCAGGTACCGCCGGGCCGCCATATGGCATCTTGTCGGCACCTGAGGTTTACCACAAAACCATCCACATGATATTTGAGCACATACCAGGAGTTGACACCATGATGGACGACATAATAGTGTGGGGATCTACCCGAGAAGAAGATGTTGTCAGTGAAGAGGGGGTGAAGCCGGATCCAAGGAAGACATCAGCGATCAACAACATGCAGCAACCCCAGAATAAAGACGAGGTCAGACGGTTTCTCGGCATGGTAACATACCTCGCCAAGTTTATTCCACAGTTGTCTACACAATCTGCACCTCTCAGAAGCCTTCTCGATCAGAAAAATGAGTTTGTCTGGTCACATGAACAGGAACAATGCTTTCTGCAGTTGAAAAAGACTCTAACACAGGAGCCTGTGCTAAAGTTCTACGATCCAGAGAGGAGTACCAGGATCTCTGCAGACGCATCACAGTACGGCTTGGGGGCGGTGCTACTACAACTACATGCGGAGGAGAAGTGGCTACCGGTCGCCTATGCATCCAGAGCCTTGACGAGCGCAGAGACCAGGTACGCCCAAATAGAAAAGGAACTTTTGGCGAGTATGTACGCGTGTGAAAGATTTCACCAATATGTTTATGGCCAAGAATTTGAAGTAGAAACGGACCATAAACCACTCGTGTCGATCATGTCCAAGCCACTGAACGATTGCCCTGTAAGAATACAACGCATGTTAATTAGACTGCAAAAGTACGACGTCCAGATGTTATACACACCCGGAAAGTACAGCTAAACGACTACCTACCTTGAAGCATGGAGACAGAGTATGTCTCAGAGACATCAACTCAGGCACATGGAGACAGAAGGGATGCATTGAGGAAGAAGTTGCTCCACGTTCCTACAGGGTCCAGACGGAGTGTGGACTGTCCCTGAGGAGAAATCGCACTGATCTTCAGCTGCAACAGACTGATGAAGAAACAACAGCTCAGGAGAGGGAGGTTTCACAACACACTCCAGAATCTCCTGTACCATTCAGCAGCAAGCAGGACCATGCTGACAGTGATTTGACAGCGGTGTCTAGCTCACCAGCTGCTGAGAGACTTTCCAGACCTAGGAGGGATACTAAGCCAACTCAGAGGTTGATTGAGATTTGCTGAAAAGTAACACTGACTGTTTAGTAATACGAATTCCTGAAAAAAAAAAAAAAGGACTGTTTATGGTTACATTACCTACCTTTACTTACCAGTGTTGTCCTGAAAAGAAAAAAAAAAGAGAAAAAACATGTGAGTTGTAATGAAAATGTTGAAATGTGAAACCTGACAATGTTATAATGTTGTAGGGCCCATGGTTCTAAATGCTTAAGTGGGGGGGGGGGACATCATTTGTTGGTTAGTTTTATTACATAGAAACTTAGATCTCTTTATAGGGGAGAAGATGTGGTGTTATGTGTTAATAACATTAAGTACTCCAGTTCCCAGCATGCTCAGTAGAGCTAGGCATGCGCAGGAGATGTAAAACAGACAGCGTGTGTAGAAGTTCATGTTGGATGTCGGCAGCAGCACTTGTTATAAATAAACTACGACAACTTGGTATACGTCTCGTCTGGCTTGATACCTGACATAACAATTACATTATAATATTGTCTCTGAATTGTAAGGCATCATACTATTGTATTACTTTTAAGTTATTTTTACCAAAATATCTAGAAATATGGATTTGGAATTCTAAATGCAGTTTATTATGCTCAATGCAGCTCATTGCACTTCTAATGGAGGGTGATGTGGTACAACAAATTGCCAGGGCCGAATTTTGTTCCCAGTCCGAACCTGCAGTGGAGTATACTACGAAGCACGTTAGACATATCTAGGCTATGTAGACATATTGAGGCTTGACAAAGCCTTGACTCAGGGGTATACGTTAAGGGATACTACGATAGCAGTTATGTGATATATTTGTCTTAGCCTGGGTGTTCCCATGCTGCCTTGCGCGCGATTTGATTCACGCTGCTAAGGCAGCCTGGAGACCATGGAGCAAATTTTCGCCTGAGATAGGGGACCAATCACAGAACAAGGGGGAAAGCAAGACGATGATTAGCTATGCACAGACGCATTTGATAGACATCCGTGGCACCTAATAAACGGATCTGGGCATTTTTTTCAAATACGAGAAAATTAACGTTTGGTTCCCAGACCATGTCTCATTGAGAAGTGGTGGCGCTAGCCAGGCTATGTCAAACTAGGCTTTCAGCTCAGATCTGTGCGCATTCTCGGTGTTGGGATGACGTTATTAACGTGAAACATGGAGGCGACAAGACCGCCCTCTATTTAAAAACAATTACTTCGCATTTATGAGCCGATAGTGTAGTCTACACTGCGGTAATTTTTTGTGTCTAACCTATAACATCAAATAAATCAATTGTCATCAGTTGTTGTATGGTATGCACGTCCATAGTGGGATATTTGCACTTTGGCACTATTAAAGCGCATTCGAGATCCAAAATGTTAGTAGAGGCGGAGCTCCACCTGTAAGATATATGACAGAATCCTACACGTGAGAGAACTTCGTTTTTAAGACAATTGATTGGTCAGTGGGCGGTAGAATACACGATTTGAGCTATAACTTAGCACATAACCTCCTCCCGACCAGGTTTGGTTGACAGCATAAGATACTGTAATAAATCTGCTGGGTAGGAAAAGGTCCCCCTCTAGCGACCCCCTTTGTCCCTTCCCCCAGGTAGACAACTCAGAGAATGTGTAGACCCCACACCACCACGGACGGTACAAAAGTAGCTTTATTTATTTCCACAAGCACAGCCAGGCAGCTCCGGACATTATAATTAATCAACTGACATGATTTGGGGGATCCTCACTCCCAATCCGTGCAAAACAGCAATCCAATAAAACACAGCAATTCATAAACACCACAAAGAGGAAAACATCTCCATTCGGGTATCACAGCACACCTTTCCAGTGTTCTCAATAAAAGGTTCCCCGCAACCCTGTCACTAATAAATTATGTTGCACAAAAGCTACCCGACTTTCAATTATAAAAACAGACACAGATACATATTAGTCAAATGAGAGTTATTAAAAGGGAGACTTCCCTGCTCCCTGAGACCCTCCCCTGGGGGCCTGATGGCAAGGGACAGCTTAATCGAACTTTCAGGTGGCCAGCGAGGTTCCAGTATGTAAATTCCCGTGTGTAAGTTCCAGTATGTAGTTCCAGTGTGAAAGTTCTAGTCTGTAATTCCAGTATGAAAGTTCTGAGGAGTTCGTGCAGGGGCTCACGAGTCCAGTAGTCCAACTCGCCCGCCAGTCGCGGCGTTGGTCTAGGTTTTGACAAAGGCCTATACTAAGGTTTCCTCCCCCCCTACAGCTATCTTCACTGGCGGCGATCCTACTGACCGCGACCAGCACAATTGCATTACCGGTTTTGACCAACGCCCCCAGCGTTTAGCCTGGACGCCCAGATCAACCTCGACTCTCTCTCCCTTACGTTGCTCCTCTGCATGCTCATATTGTCTCCTACCCAGGTGAGTCCAATTAGGGCAATTAGGCATCAAACGCTCCCTCATTATCTCCAGGCATTGCCCCCTCAGTTCACCACACTTCTCCCTCCCTAATGAAAAGAGACTCGTCCCCGAGTCAGTCTGATCCTAGCTGAAAATCATTAGTCCAGGCAGGTCGCCGCCTATCCCGACGTGGACGTGCTGGTGCCGTGAGGGGGGGATGGGCCCCATCACCCATCCCCACCTCACTGGCTCCCTCTGGGTCCTGCCCGCTGGTTTCAGAACCTGGCTCGGTAGGCCAGCCTCCATTCCCCTCCTGTGCTTGCTGCTCTGAAACAGCTACAGCCCCTGTCGCCTCCAGCAACGTTCCAGCCACGGGAGACGTACTTGATGGCACATCCCTCTCAGCATCATCCCCATCAGGCTGCATTCCTCCTGTGGCCTGACTGGCCTGGGATGCTGATGAGGCAGGTCGGTCATTGGGTACTGTGTTGTCCCTTGGGGTTTCCGATGGCTCCCCTGAAGCAGACAGACGAACAAAAGGTTTCAGTCGGTTAAAATGTACTATCATTTCAGGACCCCCTTCAGGCAAAACCAACTTATAGAGCACATTTGAAATGGATCCCAACACTTTATATGGGCCTTTATAACGCCTCTGCAATTTTGGACAACGACCCCTCTTCCTGGCTTTATTTTGGACCCACACCAACTCCCCGATAGTGTAGTACTGATGGTTGACTTTGAAATCAAATGCAGCCTTCTGCTGCACTGAAGCCCTGTCTTGATGTCTCTTCACTGCGTCAACCACTGTAGATAATGTGTCAGTAAGCCCCGCCACATAATCAGTCACTGCAGAGAACCTTTTCCTATGACCTGTGTCCCACATCACATCCACAGGAAGGATTATCTCCCGCCCAAACAATACCTTATGCGGTGTGAACCCAGTGGAGGCGTGAACACTACTCCTGTAGGCCATGAGCACATAGGGTAACAATACATCCCAATTACACTGGTTGTCCTCTACAAACAATGCCAACATGGACAACAGGGTGCGATTAAACCTCTCAACCATCCCATTCGATTCAGAGTGGTAGGGAGATGTTCGTGTCTTATGTATACAGAGCAATTGACAAACCTCTTTGAACAGTATGGACTCAAAATTTCTCCCTTGATCAGAATGGATGCTGCGTGGAGCCCCAAACCGACACACCCACTGTTCTACCAGGACCCGTGCCACAGATTTTGCTTCCTGATTTGGCAGCACAATAAGGAAATAGAATTGTTGCTACACGGAAGGGAATTCAAATACACTCAACACCTTACCATCTTGATGTCATTGTGTTTGAGATATCTGACATTTTTCTGTTAAAGATTGGCATGGAGACAATGGGACATGGTTGCCTTTGTCAGTGTCCTTATGTGAACTTGTCCTTGGTAAACTTGCTCATCTTTACTTGCGTACCACTTCACACCAGTGCTTCAGACCAGAGCTGATGCTTCAGCAATAGCTGTCACTGAAAAGCTGTAAGTGTTGTTGAACACAGCTGTTCTCACATTAGCTGACTGCGATAAACATAAACCATTGTTGCCTAATTACCAATTATTCATTACACCAGTCTGTAGTATCTACTTTTTTTGTGTTTTTCACATATAGTATTTTGCAGTATTTTTAAAATTACAAAATTATTATTTTGCATTTGAAACACATATTACATGTTTCAGAAATACTACCCATCCCTGGGAACAGGCAGATTACATCTTTATAGTTGGCCATATAATGACATACTTAGGTTAATACTGTATTTCACCAGTTAGGGGGCACAAAATGGCCAGGAGCTGCACTGTGTAGCCTATCTTGACATGTCTTTAAGTTTTGGGTTACAATATACAGGTAGTGGGCTCTCTGTTGATTTTAATGAGTAGGCCTAAGCCTAAAGTTACATAATTTCTATCACAATTGACCAGACTTTGACCTTTTGTCTTCTGTAAAAAGAATTCTGGCTATGATTGTTCCTTGTATTGCATCATGAGCCATCACTGCACCTATTGCATTCCACTGTTGTTAGCCTTAAGCCTAGCTCAGTAATTATGTTGTACCACATCACCCTCCATTAGAAGTGCAATGAGCTGCATTGAGCATAATAAACTGCATTTAGAATTCCAAATCCATATTTCCAGATATTTTGGTAAAAGTAACTTAAAAGTAATACAATAGTAGTGTCATGCATTACAATTCAGAGACAGTAATATTATAATGTAATGAATTACTTTGAAATGACAGTAATAAGTAATACATAATATATTACGATTTTGAAGTAACTTGCCCAACACTGATTAAACCACATGTCACTGCTTGACTAAATGAAAAATATAGGCTACTGAACATGCATGGAGATCGTCATAGTTGACAGAAATTACGATACTGATTATATAATAACCTATAGGTCCGAATCTAAATGTTTGGGTTCAGTTTATGAAGTGTAGCTACAGCATGATACTGTGTGTTTGTTATTTATGGGGAATCAGGGGATTTTGCATCGGTGGGCTTGTGTGTGTGTGTGTGGGGGGGCGGTCCAGGGCCGAATTTTGTTCCCAGTCCGACCCTGCAGTGGGGTATACTACGAAGCACGTTAGACATATCTAGGCTATGTAGACATATTGAGGCTAGACAAAGCCTTGACTCAGGGGTATACGTTAAGGGATACTACGATAGCAGTTATGTGATATATTTGTCTTAGCCTGGGTGTTCCCATGCTGCCTTGCGCGCGATTTGATTCACGCTGCTAAGGCAGCCTGGAGACCATGGAGCAAATTTTCGCCTGAGATAGGGGACCAATCACAGAACAAGGGGGAAAGCAAGACGATGATTAGCTATGCACAGACGCATTTGATAGACATCCGTGGCACCTAATAAACGGATCTGGGCATTTTTTCAAATATGAGAAAATTAACGCTTGGTTCCCAGACCATGTCTCATTGAGAAGTGGTGGCGCTAGCCAGGCTATGTCAAACTAGGCTTTCAGCTCAGATCTGTGCGCATTCTCGGTGTTGGGATGACGTTGGCCAACGTGAAACGTGGAGACGCACAAGACCGCCTCTATTTAAAAACAATTACTTCCGCATTTATGAGCGATAGTGTAGTCTACACTGCGGTAATTTTTTGTGTCTAACCTATAACATCAAATAAATCAATTGTCATCAGTTGTTGTATGGTATGCACGCCCATAGTGGGATATTTGCACCATTGCAGCACTATTAAAGCGCATTCGGTGATCCAAAAATGTTAGTAGAGGCGGCGGAGCTCCACCTGTAAGATATATGACAGAATCCTACACGGAGAGAACTTCGCTTTTAAGACAATTGATTGGTCAGTGGGCGTAGAATACACGATTTGAGCTATAACTTAGCACATAACCTCCTCCCGACCAGGTTTGGTTGACAGCATAAGATACTGTAATAAATCTGCTGGGTAGGAAAAGGTCCCCTCTAGCGACCCCCTTTGTCCCTTCCCCCAGGTAGACAACTCAGAGAATGTGTAGACCCCACACCACCACGGACGGTACAAAAGTAGCTTTATTTATTTCCACAAGCACAGCCAGGCAGCTCCGACATTATAATTAATCAACTGACATGATTTGGGATCCTCACTCCCAACTCCGTGCAAAACAGCAATCCAATAAAACACAGCAATTCATAAACACCACAAAGAGGAAAACATCTCCATTCGGGTTATCACAGCACACCTTTCCAGTGTTCTCAATAAAAGGTTCCCACCCAACCCTGTCACTAATAAATTATGTTGCACAAAAGCTACCCGACTTTCAATTATAAAAACAGACACAGATACATATTAGTCAAATGAGAGTTATTAAAGGGAGACTTCCTGCTCCCTGAGACCCTCCCCTGGGGCTGATGGCAAGGGACAGCTTAATCGAACTTTCAGGTGGCCAGCGAGGTTCCAGTATGTAAATTCCCCGTGTAAGTTCCAGTATGTAGTTCCAGTGTGAAAGTTCTAGTCTGTAATTCCAGTATGAAAGTTCTGAGGAGTTCGTGCAGGGGGCTCACGAGTCCAGTAGTCCAACTTCGCCCGCCAGTCGCGGCGTTGGTCTAGGGTTTTGACAAAGGCCTATACTAAGGTTTCCTCCCCCCCCTACAGCTATCTTCACTGGCGGCGATCCTACTGACCCGCTAACCAGCACAATTCGTACCGGTTTAGCCTGGGCGCCCAGATCAACCTCGACTCTCTCTCCCGCAAGACGTTGCTCCTCTGCATGCTCATATTGTCTCCTACCCAGGTGAGTCCAATTAGGGCAATTAGGCATCAAACGCTCCCTCATTATCTCCAGGCATTGCCCCCTCAGTTCACCACAATACCATGGTGATATAGCGACACTAAAACAGATCCACTTTCGTGTCACAGCATACCCTGACTTTGAGCGCAACATACCTCGCTAACCCACTAATCGAGATTCGTAGTATACCCCACAGGTACGCCGACATGTCTCGGGAGAAATTGTTAGTGGAGGGGTGGTACTTATAAAGGTTGTGGTTAACGGAAACCTCGGGTTAACCAAGAACATAACCTGCTCGGAGCAGGTTTGAGATGCAGCGTAAATTGCCATGGCAGCATACCTCGGTTAAAACCTATCCACCTTTCATAGTACAGGTTAATCGGGAAGTTACGCCACACGTGATCAAGTTACTCTCGAAGTTACCCAGATAAGCCATTAACCCCGCTTCATAGTAGCCTACAGGCCCCGGGAGTTGGGGATGTGTCCCCATCAAAGCAGAGACCAAACCTATGCCCTTGAGCATATATAGTGCTCCCCCTCTAAAAGCACACCAATCATTGAAACGAATTCCTCCCGCCATCCAGCTGAGCTGCATTGGAACAATAATTAAATTAACACAGCGCAAATTGCTAAACATCAGCCTGTGCTACTATGTTTACATTTTGGGACAGTGCGTCGCCATCTTAATCCTGGATGGTTTCGCTAAAACCGTTCCCTACGTGGAAAAACGAACACAGATTAGTTCCGCCCCCCATTGGAATGTAGTCACCCCCGTGACACAAGGTCTTTCCTCATTATTTGTTCAGTCTGCACATTACATTACATTACATTACATTACATTACATTTGGCTGACGCTTTTTAACCAAAGCGACTAACAACATGGTAAACAGTAAGTTTTAGAACAATTCTCACAATTTTAGGACAGTTTAAAAAAAAACATTAGAGTACAGTAAGAATAAGTGCGTCGGTGAGTGCTGTTTTTAGCAGTTACTTGTCAGTTTAAAACGGCTGTTGAGTGCTAGGATCAGTAAGACTTGTTGTAAGTGTTGCTATGAGAGTAGATGTTCTCTAAAGAGCTGGGTCTTCAGGAGTTTTTTGAGAGTGGAAAAGGATGTCCCTGCCCTTGTAGGAACTGGCAGTGTGTTCCACCAACGAGGAACAACAGATGAGAAAAAGTTTGGATTGGCTTGAGCGTGTCGGTGGTAGAGCTAGACGTCGATCGGCAGAGGAGCGCCAGTCTGGAGGTAGTGTAAGTCTGTATGAGGGCATTCAAGTAGGTGGGAGCAGAACCAGAGACTACTTTGTAGGCAAGCATTAGAGACTTGAATTTGATGCGGCCATAGGTAGCCAGTGTAGCTGGATGAGCAGCGGGTAACATGTGCCCTTTTGGGTTGGTTGTAGACCAGGCGCCCCCTGCTTCTGGATCATCTGAAGTGGTTTCACTCGCAGGCTGGGAGACCTGTCAGGAGGGCATTGCAGTAGTCGAAGCCGAGATGACTATTGCCTGAACCAGAAGTTGGGTAGCATCTTGAGTCAAGTAAGTCCTGATTTTCCGTATGTTGTAGAGTGCGAAACAGCATGACCGGGCGACTGAGGCAACATGATCTGAGAAGTTTAGTTGGTTGTCGAGAACAACTCCTAGATTTCTTGCAGTCCTGGTCGGGTGAAACAGACAGGGAGTCAAATTTTGATGTTGATGTCGTGGGTGTATGGTAGGTTTAGCTGGGATGACCAGCAGTTCAGTCTTTGAGAGGTTCAGCTGGAGGTGGTGTGCCTTCATCCATGTAGCTATGTCTGAAAGGCAATCTGAGATCCGTGCTGAAACCAGGGGTCGCCAGGTGGAAAGGACAGATAGAGCTGTGTGTCGCCTGCATAGCAGTGGTATGAGAAGCCGTCTTGAACGGGATAATCTGTCCCAAGGAGGTGGTGTAGATAGCAAAGAGGAGGGGCCCAGCACTGAGCCTTGGGGACCCCTGTGGTGAGATGGTGAGGTGCGGATAGCTGACCAAGCCATGATAATGCTAAACGAAACGTCCTGTGAGGTAGGATTCAAACAAGGAGAGAGCAGAACCGAGATTCCCATGTCAGCAGTATAGAGAGAAGGATACGGTGATTAACCGTGTCAAAGGCAACCGATAAGTCAAGCAGAATGAGTACTGATGACCGAAAGGTCGCCTGGCTTCTTTTAAGGCTTCTGTTACAGACAGCAGAGCCGCCGGTAGAGTGGCCGCTTGAACCCAGACTGATTTGGATCCAGAAGGTTGTTCTGTGAAAGGAAGTCAGAGACCTGTTTGGAGACTGCTCGCTCAATGCCTTTGGATAGGAAAGGCAGTAGTGAGACAGGGCGGTAGTTCTAGACTTGAGCAGGGTTGAGAGAAGCTTTCTTAAAGAACGGTGTTACCCGGGCCACTTTGAACGCTGTTGGAAATGTGCCGAGGTTAGCGAGGCATTGATCACATGTGTGATAGCTGGAGCGATGGATGGTCGGGCTGATGGACTGAAGTAGGCTCGTAGGTATAGGGTCCAGTGAGCATGTGGTAGGACGGCTGCATGTCAGAGTCTGGACACTTCACTCGGAGAGAGGCGTGAATGCTGAAAAAAAGATGTTCCAGCAGTCCCTAGAGGTTGTAGGAGCGGCATCTGAGTCAGATGCGTTGAGTGGGCATGTAGAGAAATTGACTGCCGATTATCGTCACACTTTGTTTGTAAAAAAACGAGGCGAGGGTATCTGCAGTAAGGCTGGATGGAGGAGGAGGCAGCTGAGGGTTGAGTAGCGATTTGAAGGTTGAGAAAAGTTTTTTAGTGTCTGTAAGCTGTTGATTTTGTCATGGTAGAGAAAGCAGTCTTAGCAGCAGTGATGCTGGCTGAGAAGGAGGTCAGGAGTGTCTGGTAGTTTTTTTGAGGTCGCCAGCTAGTTTGGTTTGTACATTTCCTCTCCTGGCTCTGAGTTTGGTGCGCCATGATCGGAGGGTATCATTTAGCCATGGATGAGAATGTTTGGATCGAGCTGGCCTTGTGGTAAGAGGGCACAGCTCGCCTAGACACGAGGTCAGTGTGGAGCAGAGCGAGTCAGTGGCTTCATTAACCTCCAGAGAGGAGAAGGTGTTGAGGAGGGAGGTAGACCGGAGGCAACCACAGAGGAGAAGTGCGTTGGAGACAGGTTCGGATGTTGCGCGAATGTGACCATCGGGCTGAGGAGCGGAGGCTGTTCTGACAGGCTGGCGCTTGAACTGGATGAAGAAGTGGTCAGAAAGATGGAGAGGCGTCACCATGAGGGTGTCTGTGCTGCAGTTCCGAGTGAAGATCAAGTCAAGCTCTTTGCCAGCTTTGTGAGTCGGTGGGCTTTGAACCAGTTCGAGGTCAAAGGTGGACCAGGGCCAAAAAAGTCCGTTGAGCCTGGGGCATCTAAGTGGATGTTCATATCCCCGAGAACAAGAAGCGACAGTCATGCTCAGGGATGGAGGATAAAGCAGAGTGTCAAGTTTGTCAATAAAGTCGCCTAGTTGGCCTGGAGGGCGGCTGCAGATGACCAGCACGAGTTTTGCTGGGGCCATCACTGTGATGGCATGGAATTCAATGAGACATATTTGTTTGAAGGCAGTAGCGGGTGAATTTCCATTTGTTGGAGATCAGCAGGCCCGTCTCCTCCTCGCCCAGATAGGCGAGGGTGTGGGATAGTGTAAGGTTAGTGGAGAGTGCAGTCGGGGTGGCAGTGTTCTCTGGTTTGATCCAAGTCTCAGTGAGAGCAAGGAGTTCCAATGAAAGGTGGTTGGCATATAGCCAGCTATGAAGTCGGGTTTTGTTGACTGCGGATTGACAGTTCCACAAGCCCATGGAGAAGGAGGGTTTCTGTCGGTGAGGACCGCTTAAGTTCCTGGAGGTGAAGGGATTTCTGCCCCTTTTGACATTTCTGCCCCTTTTGGCATGATGCCGCTTTTCTGCAATGGCCGGTGATAACAGATATGGTGGAACGGCACATTGTGCCTTTGTCGGTGCCTGTGCTCGTGAACTTGCACAGGTCAACCTGCTTGTCTTGACCGTGTCCGTCTTTACACGCCGGCTGGCTGAAACAAGGGCTGCCGCTATGCTGCCGCTTCAGCAGCAGCCACTATTTTTATTCTGCTAGGGAATTGCATGCAGCTGTCCTCCTGTCTCACTAATGATGCATCAGCGTGACCGCCCTCTGACGTTCGCACAGCTTAGATTGTTCAAAAAGGGTGTTAATTACTGTCAACTGAAAGTTCGCCGCTCACACCGAATCGAAACTCACAGTTTCAAGTAGCCTCCTCCCTCAGCTGTTCCCAAACGCCCAGAGTCCAATTCTAACAATTGGAGAGGATTTGGCCAGTAGTAGCCTATGTGTTCTTGCTTTCTCTCTCCCAACTCACTGCAGTTGTTGTCTGATTACCTGAGAGGTGCTCCGATATTATAAGGAGCTAGTCACATGAGCTGATGTGATGAGAATAATTTCCTTCCTCATATTTGTGACTCTGCAGTTGTGTGGTGTTAAGGATGGGGAGGAGACCTGATAGAGAACTGGTAACATGGGCGGACTGGCCATCTGGCATACCGGGCATTTTCCCGTTGGGCCGACGCACCTTTTGGGCCGATAGAATAGGCTATATAATTTAATCAAGTTGATACAGTGTCGGCCCAAAAGGAAGGACAATCAGCGGCCCATTGGTTACATTTCCATATTGACACTCGACTGATCCAATGAAAGCTCACGTCAGGCCCCACCCCTCGCATTTTGGCTCAGAGCCAGGATTTTGTGAGCCAAAAAGTTAATCGGAGTTGCCTACACGAAATTGCGGCGGGTGCCAGCAGTGACAATATTGCAAAAGTAACACCAATGTAGAAGCTTCAAAAATATAATATTGCAAGTAGGGTAGCATATGTCAGCAACATGTTGAAGTTTGTTGAGTTTGAACGAGCATGTAAGCAACCAGAGCAGAAGGACAGTGAGCAGGTGGTGGAGCCTAGTTGAGGCTACATGATAAGAACTCAGTGGTGGAGCAGGTAGGCTACTGTATAGACCTCTCCAGAATAAGTCCCGCCTCCTAACTTCCGTATCCATCAAACCTTCGGTAGTCAAATGTCTATGGGAAATAACATGGCGTTTTGAAAGATCGTACCTCTCAAACTCTGTAGGTGACAAAGTAGAAAAAGCTGCTGGGCAGATTGGCCTACACACTTCTGCCATCTAGTTTCCACTGGATTTTTTGATTTTCGGTGCCGTTTAAGTAGTATAGTCTATAGTATACTACTTAAACTTTCGGTGCCGTTTAAGTAGTATAGTCTATAGTATACTACTTAAACGGCACCGACAATAAAAAAAATCCAGTGGAAACTAGATGGCAGAAGTGTGTAGGCCAATCTGCCCACCAGCTTTTTCAATTTCGCTACCTACAGATGTTTTACCCGTATGATATTTCGAAACACCATGTTATTTCCCATAGACAATCCAAGCCCGGAAGTTGGATGGATACGGAAGTTACGGAGGCGGGACTTATTCTGGAGAGGTCAATGTGTGACATGCCATGCTGACGATGATGATTATGATGACTTGCAATTGCGGTAATGATATGGTAATGATAACGTAAGGCCGTGCTGTGATTATAATAACAAATAGCGCAACTTAAATGTTCTAAATGAATGATTTGCAAACCCAGACAGCAAAAGACTGTCAAATCGATGTTAATTGTTGGTCAGATTAATCAGTTTCCGTCAGACGCCCAAAATTCAACATCGATGGCATGAGTGGTGGTTGGCCTCTCAAAGTAGAGCGTAGAAAGGGTTCTATCTTGGAAGAGTTCTCTTGGTAAAGATGGGCTAAAAGACTGTAGACTGACGGAAATGTAGGCTACAAAACATAAAGTCATTTTCATGCAAGCCAACTAATATACAGTAACATATGATGCTACTGGAAGACATCAAAGATAATTAGTTAATGTAGCTATAATGTTCCAAAATACGTACCAGCAATGTAGTATAACCTACAGGAATAAAATATTTCCAGCAACAGCCCTGTTTATTTTGTGTTGTCTCAGTTGTCCTACAGTGATTAACGTCTACGACAATCTAGGTATGCCTAATTTAGCTCTTTACACATAGGCTTCATTAACTGTTTGGTGCTGCTGTCAGTTGAGCATTGTATAGTTTAAATGTAGCCTATTGAATAATTTGAAATGATACTTTGAATTCAAGCAGAAACTCTTCTTTAACTAGATGTACCGCATAGCGGTACAAAATATGACCGCCGCTCAGTCCTGTACATCCGTTCCGCGAAAATAAATCACACTTCAATTTGTCTCCATATTTTACTCCATTCCCCACTCTTGAAACTTTTGTGTATGCTTGTTTGGCATGCCTGAGTGTGTGTGTGCGGCTGCACAGAAAGTACCCTACTGGTGCTGAAAAGGTGAATAGATTGTAGAATAGCCAAAGAAGATGTAGAATTGTTGTAAAACCTTTAAAATCTCTAAACAATCACAAGTAGGGCACTTCATCACAGTTCATCCATTGCAACTGGATTGATGAAAGGTCACTTACACCTGTAGGCTACATTGTATTTGGGAAAAGCAAAAGGTATCAGCATAATGTTATTTATTTATTTATTTTTTATGTATTTATAAACAAAAACATCTCTGTCAGTTCCATGCCGTTTTCAACAGCTATCAAAAACAAAGGTCATTTTTGGATGGATGGATTTTTTGTGAATGTTTCTTCTTCTACATAAGATTTTAGTCATCTTTAGTTCATGTAATACTTTATTGTCAATGCACAAATTAAGTAACAGTAGTCTGAAACGTTATTGTTAATGCACAAATTAAGTAACAGTAGCCTAGTCTGAAACGAAATGCTGTTTTACATCTAACCAGTGGTGCAAATAACTGACATGTCCAAATGGGCCTTGATGAAATGCGTCGGCTAGACTGTTCATACACATTTTAACGGGCCAAAGTTGAAGAGCTTTTGTCCGTTATTGTTAGTGCAAAGATAGGCTGATTCATGTTCCCTTGCATTGTTTAACTGAGGTCCATGGCTAGTCTGGCTTTCATCAGACCAAGCTCAATCTTTTAAGAAATCAAAAAATAAATAGCGGGCAGATCAGGCTGGGTTCACCCAGCCTAGTCCATAGGCACCGATATTGTTTAATTTTCCCGATTGAGATATACACGCTCTGGCTATTCTAAATGCAAAAATGCATCAGGGAGTTATGACAAAACGGTAACTAACAAACTAGATCCTAATAGAAAGTTGTTAGCTTCCCTAAGCTACAGGTAGGATTATAAGGTAGGCCTATTGACAACATAAATTGTCAATAGGCTATGCTGGCGACACAAATAAAATCTCCTTTGGAAACCAATGGCTTACGCCTTTACAGTATCAAGCGGACTTAAACTGTCATATCGCGGCTTAAAAGTTGTAATAACATTCACGCAGCTCCATGAGTCAAGGAAAGCGCTTGAATGAAGTAGCCACTTCTAAATGGGACCCACTACACAGTAGCTTAAGGTGTTTTGCTAAAGCAGCCATAATGAAATGAAGGTGTCATTATTTGGATACTTCACACACACGTGCTTTTTAATTTCACAGACTACAACTACCAAGCTGTAATCAAAGCACATCGATTCCCCTCTCACACCCTGCACGCACTTAAAACAAAATAAACAGGCGTCTCAGTCTCACGCATGTATAGGCAAAACTGTATCAGACCGGGTGTAACGTTGGTAAATCTTCCATTGCACAGAATGATTTTGTAGCACGGCAATAAATGACAGTCGAAGATACAAACAGTGCTGCTATACATTTGCTTGGTATTACCGCATTTATAGTTTTCTACAAATGCAATAAATCAAATGCCTCCATCACTCAACCAACGCTAACGGTAACATTACCTAGGTCCTTATTGATATTACAAGATTAATGTACCTGCAGTAAAAACCAAGCATGTCCGATAAACATCCTCAGATTTATTTCGGCTTCAAGAAGAAATGGGAATTACACTTCATGTGAACATCGTCCTATCCTTATTAGATGTTCGCTGCGGTAAATTACAGTCCTTGTATGAAGCGCCCATTGTTTTTCCAACCCACTTTTAACTTCCAACAAAATTACGCCTCACTGCAACGATCGCCCATCTAGTGGACAAACGACTACTTCTCGCCAATACTGAAAATGCAGCCATGATGATGATGATGAATATTTATTTTGGCTTTCTTTTAATCCTACTGATTTTCATTTTTTACCGGGGCAAATCACAAATGAGTGATTATGAGCCAGGTTGATGTGGGCCCTTGAGACCAACATACCATAAAAGATTCACAGAGAACTGTGTCTGCCCTACCCTCTTTTAGGGGTCCAGTCCAGCGGGGGCTGCAGATGAAAACGAAAAATGACGGTTCCATGCTATCCATGTGGGGTACATGCTCACCAAGTTTTGTGTACCCCGGTCTTTCAGTGTCCCGGGAATCCTTGTTGGTGTACGTCACTAAATGTACACATAAATTATTTTATTGTAAGGACCCCCATGAACGAAAGTACACAAAACTTGGCATGCATTCAGAGGGTGTCATAATGATCCTACACTTTTAATTTCGTGCAGTTTTGACCTTGTCAGCCAGAGATATTGAGATGAAAACACCTAATTTTTTTGCTTTTAATTTTTTAACTAGGTGGCGCTATACATGAAATAAGTGGTAATGGGATGGGTTGACATGCCCCTTAAGACCAACATACAAAAAAAAAAAAGGTGGACCTCCTAGGCCCTACGGTTCTCGAGATATTCACAGAAAACTGTCTCCGGCCACCTACAGGCCAGTTGGTGTATGGTAACATAAATTAATTTATTGTGTGGCCCCCATGAACGGAATTCCACAAAACTTGGCGTGCATACAGAGGGTGTCATAATGATCCTACACTTCCAATTTTGTGCAGTTTTGACTATGTTAGGTCACAGATACCTTCAATTACACCACCTCATTTTTACTTTTTTGTGTTTAACTAGGTGGCGCTATACATGAAATGAGTGGTTATGGAATGGGTTGACATGGCCCCTTGAGATCAACATACAAAAAAAAAATGGTCCTCCTAAACCCTACGGTTTTCGAGATATTCACAGAAAACTGTGTCTGCCCTACCCTCCTTTCGGGGGGTCCAATTCAGCGGGGGGGCTACAGATCAAAACGAAAAACGATGGTTCCATGCTATCCATGTGGGGTTACATGTCCACCAAGTTTTGTGTACCCCGGTCTTTCAGTGTCCCGGGAATCATTGACGGAAATTTGGGCATGCAAAAAAAAAAAAAAAAAAAAAACTAAACCTATATGACCGCCCGGCTTAAGCGCCGGGCGGTCATAATAATTGCTTGTATAGCCTAGGCTACTTGAATATGGAGATCATGTGCTCCATGGCTACCTCTGATCAGTCAGAGTGATAGCCAATGAGGCCTACATTACTTTCAGTGCTCCATGACAGTTGAAAATATATGCATATTTAAGGGTAATGCAAATATTTTGTATTTAATTAGGTGTGCCCGACCGATTTGAGGGCCGCTTGGACCAAATATGCCAGGGCCGATTTTTGGTCCCAGTCCGCCCCTGACTGGTAAATAGCTTTTGTGGTGTGGTGTGGAAACAACCATCTCCTTTTAAATGTGGCCATATACAATATGACCATAACAATATGAATTTGGCCCCCAACCTCTTCATTCACCCCAAAAATGGACGCAGCATCCCAGAAAACCTTTGATTTGATAGCAAAACCATCAAAATTTACCCATTAAGTGTGGAGATATGCTATTCTTATTTTCCATTCGACTGTTTTGGCTGCCATGTTGGAAATAAAAAATTGCCACTTCCTAAATGTAATGTCGTAATGATACCAAAAATGCAAAAACCTCAATAACTTATTTTTTAAGGGGTCCAGCCTATTTTGCAAGTTTCCCCCCTGACTATAGTGTTATTGGACTTTATTCCACTGCTTGGCTGAATTTCCCATTGCCCTGCATTCTTTAGAACGTGTATTAACATATGTTATTTGCACACCTACTGTGTATGAAATAGATCCAATTTTTTGGCCGTATCACACTTGTATATTAATTCGCCTAACTCGTTGTGAAGTTAAAATGACTGTAATCATACTATGTTGTTTTTTTTATGTGTTTTAATAATTACTTTCTGGACATTTTTATGTGTTTTAATTATTAACTCTTATACACTTATACACTTTTAAAATATTGCCCTTTTATGCTTTTATGTATATTACCTTGCATGTTCTATATTTTCTTTTTTATTCTTTAAGTTTTAAACTGGTCTTTGACTATTGCCCTTCTATGCTTTTATTAGCTATTACTGTTTGCTTGTGTTTATGTAAAGCACAATAAATGACCTCTGTGTATGAAATGCACTTTATAAATAAAGTTGACTTGACTTGTCTTGACTTGACTTTGAAATGAGACAGAAATGTAGTTTGGGCTGTGTTCTGGCATTGAGACAAGAATTTATTTATTTTATGTTTTTCCTTATTCATGTTTCATGTTTCAGGTTGTTTACCAACTCTCCACCCACAGGGCATATCTTGCCCACATACTATATAAAACCACACCTGTTGCTTTGTGGTTCTTGTCACAATAAACGTGTCTATTCAAGATGTCTCTTCTTATCAATATTGTATTGACCTTTGCACTGCTCTATCAAGGTAAAACAAACATTTTAACATTTCTCAAGTATATTTGATTTGCTGTTGAAAGATGGAGATCAGCTGTTTGTTTAGATCATGTCAGAAATTAGATATGCGCTGTTAACATATGGAGCATTTTGAACTGATAATACTTTCTGACAGTTTCCGCGCAGTTGCAGTGCCAAGTGTGCCTTTTAGATTGTACTACCCCACTTACCCAACCGTGCAGCACTGGAGAAATATGCTTTACATCAACCAGCCAAGTAACCACTGATTGTAAGTTATGACATGAAACTTTTTCCAATGTGCCGTTGATCAGGATGTGTTAATCCAGATGTATAATTGTAAATCATAGTTGTTGTACTTCATATTTACACTGTAAAGTTTTCATTTTTAGTCCATTTGGCAAATAATTTAGCAGTTATCACTTTCTTTACATTAATATTTCTCTTTACTTCTAGCAAATGCCCCTTCTACCATCCCCATCAGAGGTTGCATTCCACAAACTGTGTGTAATGATCTGGATGCCCTGACCTCGACACAGACCTTTTCATTTGGCTTGGGACTCACCCGTGTCACCACTGCTGCATCCTGTTGCAATACAGCTGGGTGCAATTCTAATCAACCACCAGGTTGTGGGACAATTTATTTTCCCAAATATCTTCTCAATGTGATATATCCAATATATAATTATATTTTCTTCTTAATCTGTACATATTGATAGTTTTTTTTTTTCTGTATTGAGATGACATTGGGTGACAGATTTAATTTTCCCAATCTTGTACTTATGCTTGTAATATGTTCAATGTGTAATTGTTTTTTTTTTCATGTATGACATGCCTCTGTTGACCATGTGCATGTAAATTATTTATGTGCTTGTGTATTTTACCTCAGCTCCTATGAATACAACAAAGACAGACCTATCCTGCTTTACCTGCAATAGCACTACTGATCAGGTCTGTCTCTCTAATGTCACTTGTGTGGGAATAGAAGATCGATGCTTTAACGGCTCCGGTGAGTTGTGTGTTTTTCTTGCATTTCAGAAAAAATCCATGACCCCATTATAAATAACCCATTTTTGCAATGACCAGTTTTAATGTAGGCCTAAAGGTTTTTATTTGTATCATCTAATCTGAGACCAATTGGATTTGAGACACTAAAGGCTTGTATGGCTTTTCATGTATTGTCGTTGCATTAATCATTTATCTTCCATTGTTACTGAATTGTATATTTAATATATGTTTATGTAGTTCGCACAACAGTGTGGGCACTGAACTGAAAAGATACATAAACCAACAACTATCACATGCTAAACCTACAAACATCCATTTCTCCACTTAAAGTGAGATTGTTTTCTCTTTTTCAGTGACTTTTCCAAATGGCTTTCCCCTCACAAACAGCAATTTGATTCGTGGCTGTGCATCCAGGAATGTGTGTCCTGCTCTGCAGGGCCTTGGCAGCTTTGGTAACTTCTCTTGCTGTGAGGAGTGCCTGTGTAATGAAGCTTCGGACCTTAAACTAAACCTCAGTTTTCTGATCTTGAGTCTAGTTGGAATATTCATGCACTAGATTGCAGATGATAATAACATACTAATGAAAATATGTATTATTACTACTACTATTAAGAACTTAGGAGGTGACTATTGTCTGATGTCTGATTGTCTTTTTTTAAATCTCAATAGGACTATAACTTTGTTGAATACAGGAAAAAAATGAAAATTACTTATTGCTGTCTCAATCATGTGGTATTTATTTCTGATAGCGAAGTGTATTTACTTCTTTATGGTTGTAAATACAGTCTGAAATAACTCAAGTACTGTTCTTTGCTTTCATCCTATTAAACTAAAACCATCATGTGCATATGCATAAATAAAACATAATATTGAACACAATTTTTGCCTAAATGATTCCTATATTTAAGCAATATGACACGACTGGGAGTGGGGTTGAAGATATCCCCACCGCTGCAACTATCAGCCGTAGGTACAAGACTGAAGGCCGAGTGCCAAATTCTTAGGCCCAATTGTGATACGGGCACTGTAGCTCCATGGTGCATAGTTCTAGGAGACGGATGTAGAAGTGCTTCTGCTAGGGTGCCATGTCTTTCTGACCCTCGTATATCCAAAGGGAGGCAGGTCACATGTCCCAGAGGCACACCGGTGCTCACTGAGTTGGGACCGCGCAAAAGGACAGTGCTGCCACTGGTGCCAGGGAGCGGAGAAGCGGCACTAATCCGACCGGGTAAAGGGCGTTGCACCTTTGCTGGAGCATATAGCACTATGCAGAACCCCAAAAGACTTTTGATTATGTCAAATTGAAGCCCCCTATATATCTATGCCCCCCAGACCACTGGCCACCCACAGGATTGTCTTGCACAGTGCCTTTGCATATGAATCATGATGTCACAGTCAGTTTTAGTCTTACCATAGATGATCTGAAATGTATTCTCTTTGCATGGAGCATATAGCACTATGCAGAACATTTATTGAGGTGTATATTTGCACACATTGGTATCAGTGTTAAATTCATTCGATTTGGATATACAGTATATTAGTTTTGGTAATGTAATCTTTGAACTCAATTCTTTATCCAACCAGGCAATGTGCATGTGGGTCTAAATGTGTGTGTGTGTGTGTGTGTGTGCGTATGTGTCAAGTGCGTGTGTGTGTGTTAGTGTGTCTGTCAGTGTGTGTGAAGGTGTGTGGTGTGTGATGTGTGCAGAATGAGGGAATATAATTACTTAACACTGCATAATACTGTTAATAATAGCTAATTCAGAATGCCATTACAGTATGCCCTTGAGGCAAGGACCAGATAGCCTAGCCATTAATCAACTAATCAACACTAGCAATCACTAGCGACACAATCGCATAAACCTGCAAAATCTTGTGTATGATCTCTTTTTTGTGTATGCTTCTATGAATGTTCAGTATGTGTATACATGCACTCTTGAGTGTGAAAGTATACTGTACTGCATGAGGGTGATGTGGGCACACAATGCATCCAACATCATTTGTATTTGTCATGAGGATGAAACTCCACTGCACTTTTAGTTTAGCTTCTTAGGACAAGAAAGGAAGCATTTCTCAGAACTTAACCATGGTATTTCTGTACCTCGGTAATTAGGAAGTAACATGTCTTGCAATTGCTTCCCTCCAATAACAGTAACTCTGCTTTGATACGTCATTGACATCTAGTGGCACATATGCAAATCCTTCATTCCAATACCATTATGTTGTAAGTGTGTTATGATGGAAATAATAGGAAATGCTATAATGTGCTATGATGTTTCATACAACACAAATGTCAAACACATATGAATATAAAATGTATATACTATAATATAGTTATATAATATAGTTATATAATATAGAGCTGGGGATGAAGCTGGCATGAAAACAGCGAGAGCCAACCTGTCCCGTGGCATCAAGGAAGCAAAAAAGGAATACACTCACAAGATAACCACCCACTTCAAAGACAGCAGGAACGCACAAAGCCTATGGCAGGGCATTCAGGCCCTCACGGACTACAAGCCCGCGCCACAGAGCTGTGAGAGCAACATCCCTCTGCTCAACAACCTGAACCGCTTCTTTTGCTCGCTTTGAAGCACAAAAACAGCACCTGCCCACAGAAGACCCATCCCCTCTACATGAGCAGCCCCTGTGCCTCTCTGCCGACAGCGTGAATAGGACACTTGCTGCTATCAACACCCGTAAGGCAACAGGGCCAGACAACATCCCAGGTCGTGCGCTGAAGGACTGCGCAGGGGAGCTTAAGGATGTCTTCACAGACATCTTTAACACTTCCCTGAAGCAAGCCATCGTCCCATCATGTTTCAAAGCTGCCACCATCATACCTGTGCCGAAGAAAACTGCTCCATCCTGCTTCAATGACTGCCGCCCTGTGGCACTGACACCCATCATCATGAAGTGCTTTGAGCGGCTTGTCATGTCACATATCAAAGCCATTCTCCCCCCCACCCTGGACCCCTTCCAGTTTGCATACCGAGCCAAGCGGTCTACAGAGGATGCAATCTGCTCTGCCCTCCACCCAGCCCTCACCCACCTGGAAAAAAGAGACTCATATGTGAGATTGCTGTTTATAGACTTCAGTTCTGCATTCAACACCATAATACCACAACAACTCATCTGCAAACTTGACAAACTGGGACTCAGTACCTACCTCTGCAACTGGCTACTGGACTTCCTCTGTCAGAGGCCCCAAGTAGTAATGCGTGTTGGCAACAATACCTCAAGCAGCATCACACTGAGCACAGGGGCCCCAAGGTTGCGTGCTCAGTCCGCTGCTCTTCACCCTGCTGGCCTTGATGACTGCACTGCAACCTACAGCAACAATCACATAGTGAAATTTGCTGACGACACAACTCTGGTGGGTCTCATCACCAAGGGCTTACGACTCAATACAGGTTGGAGGTCGACCATCTGACCACGTGGTGCAGGGACAACAACCTCCTGCTGAACGTCAGCAAGACCAAAGAGATTGTTGTTGACTTCCGGAGAGGTCACACCCAACACCTGCCACTGACCATCGACGGTGCTGTGGTGGAGAGAGCGAGCAGCAGCACCAAATTCCTGGGGGTGCACATCAGTGAAGACCTCTCCTGGACCACCAACACTGCATCACTGGCGAAGAGAGCTCAGCGCCGCCTGTACTTCCTCGGGAAACTCAGGCGAGCAAGTGCTCCACCAGCCATCATGACCACATTCTACCGAGGCACCATTGAGAGCATCCTCTCCAGCTGTATCGCTGTGTGGGGCTGCACTGAATACAACAGGAAAGCCCTGCAGCATAGTGAACACAGCTGGAAGGATTATTGGTGCTTCACTCCCCTCCCTGAAGGACATTTACACCACCCACCTCACCCATAAGGCGACCAAAATTGTGAGTGATGCAAGTCACCCCGCTCACAATCTGTTTGATCTACTGCCCTCTGGGAAGAGGTACAGAAGCCTCGCGCCCCGACTACCAGACTCACCAACAGCTTCATACACCAAGCTGTAAGGATGCTGAACTCTCCCCTCCTCTCCCCCCCTCCACCCTCAGCTACATAACATCCTGGACATTGAACCCACAATGGCCGCCTGCACTACTCCACTTGCACACTTGAACACTTGCACACTTGTACACTTTACAACTTGGTGTTGTTGTCCTGAAAACACAACACTTCTGCTGCTCTTACATAACTTGCACCACTATGCCACTTTCTTTATTACTTAGGTCAAACAGAACTACCCAAGCCTTTTATTGGCCTGACTTTGCACTAGTATTTTATTGACTGTCTATGCACAATTTCAACCAAATTTTGCTGCTCTTATTTTTTCATTATTATATGTGCCCTCTTATTTACTTATTTACTTACTTTTTTGTTTACTTGAATGTTATGTTTGTCTGTGGACTTAAATTGGTAAAATATGTCTTGTCTTCACCGTGGGATAGTGAGAAACGTAATTTCGATCTCTTTGTATGTCTGGAACATGTGAAGAAATTGACAATAAAGCTGACTTTGACTTTGACTTTGACTTTGACTTTGATATGACACCAGTTCTCTTGTATCTTTTGCTGCCTCATCTCTATTGACATGATTATTTTATAAAGTCTTCAGAGATTATTAAAAAAAGGTCTTGCTGATCCCCTATAAGTGACCAGGCACTAGTCAGATTTTCAGACAGCATGTTGTTTTAGAAAAAGGTTCTTTTAAATTGGATAATGATCCCATCCCAAATGTAATTTCAGCAAATCTTTGTAGCCTAAAAATAGGTTAAAACGGTTGTTATTAATAATCATTTATTATCATGATTATTACCAGTTATACAGAATACAAAATCAAAACAGAATGTAGAAATGAGAGCTAAGGGAAGCCTACTGTACAGAGGATATTACTGAAATATTATTAAAATTGTGATAACACAACAGTGTGATTAATGTTAGCAATGTTATCACTCCATGCAGTGTAAAAAAGGTGAAGCATAAATCTGCATATTGAAGTTCAGGTGAAATATTGCAGAAAAGTAACAGCATATAATGCATGAGCGATAAGCTGATATGAATATGATATTATCACAAGTAGCTTTCTCCATGTTATAACTGAACTCTGTAAAAGCCTACATTCAACATTTCCATATATTGCTTAACAAAACACAGTTGCCACATTTTCTCTAGGAGCTCTGAGTGCATGGTTACATTTTTATTCTCCAATTCCTCTCTCTAGATTGTTAATCTAGAATCACTATTTACCATGAGGTGATGAAAGGTTTACATTGTTTAGGGACATATTTCTCTCTCGTATATGCCTTGCCCAAATTGTTCCTCTACTATACTTTGTCCTCAAGATCACATACCTTGTTCCTCCCCTATATTTGTTTCATGAATAGTCTCTGCACGTCTTTCCACATTCAATTATTATACCTCTGGACCGATGCTTGGGTCTTAAATATTAAGGATCCATACTGTGGTTACAAAATATTCAAATATTAGCTACCAAGACATAGAGCATAAATAAACTATATGACTGATATCAGCATTATTACAATTCTGTATATTGAACCAGTGTGTAGGCTACTGTAAAACCTACATATTCATATGGAATCTACATCACATTTCTAAGAAACTCTAATAAAAAATATATATGTATCTCCTATGTAAAGGTGACAGCATTGTAATATATCAATATTTCTGTTTCAGTGTCGATACATGATACTTTGCCACAATTTTATGGACAGTCGGGATCTGTTGTATAGTTTGAACGACTTTGGTTTGTGCTTTTCCCAGACATGGAAAATTGCCCAGTGTTACTACTTCTCCAATTTTGTCCATTACCAGTTTGGTCCTTTTTATCCCGTACGCTGCTTGAGTCACGACAGCACTCAAAAAATGTCAGGAATATGGGAATGAACATTATGCCATGGAGTGCGCCGAATGAGATGACCAGAAACATAATCTTGAAAAATGTCCTGAAAATGTAGCTCTTTGCTGCTGAGAGGACCACAACACCAGCAAGAGTAGAGACAGCTCCTTGTATAATTGGATACCCAAGGTTGTATATGGCGTCAACAGCTTTTTCATTAGCTGTTCTCTTTTCACTTGAGACAAAGGCGTAAGAAATGTGTGCAGAAAAGTCAACAGAAAAGCCGATGCAGATTACCAGGTTGATCATGGAGATGGAGTCTAAATTAACATCCCATAAAGCCATGAAACCAGCTACACCAACTATTACAGAGGCAATGGCAAAGGTCACCCACAGAGAACAGAGAGGGTGTGGAATCAACAGAAGAGAAATTACAAGCATGACCACAGTAGCAACTACAATATTTTGGATGGTATTGCTAACAATGACTGCATATTGATCATAGAAAATAAAGGCAGGATGGTAGACCATTAGATCCATGTTTTGGCCACAAGTGGGAGTTTTGTTTCTGAAAAAGTTCAACATATCCTTCTCATCAATTGCAGTTCTGATGTTTACTGTGGGGATAAATAGTCGGGAAGCCCGTATTTTATCATTGCAAATAAGAACATCCTGTGTCAAACCTGACCGTTGAAGATATGTGGGTAAATTTCCCATAAAACCCTTTTCATCTGCAAGATTTAATCCTAATGCATCTCCATGATTTATATAGTCTCTAAGCCAAGATATAGTCATGCTTTTGGCAACCATGTCGGATAATTCAAATTCATTCAGGCATGCGTCAAGGTTTTCACGAGCACTTTTCTCCCAATATTGGAAGTTTTTATCTTTAATAACTAACATGACAAAAGGGCCATACTCTGAGAAATATCTGTCTTCGTCATCATAGTAGCTAGCAACATACGAATCATCAGGTGCTAAATTTTTTAGATCAATCCCTTCCTGCATTTGCAAACAGCCATATATGCTACCGGCCAAATATCCTAAGTAGAGCAAAATAACAAACACTTTAGTCCAAGGCTTTGTCAGAAATGGACCATAGTACTTTCTAAAGAGGATATTAATGGGCATCTCCTCCTCTGCACCTGTCTCAGGATCATAAGCTCCTCCAACTGAGCAGGCATTGCCCTTGTTGTCTGGACTGGGAGCTTTAACCTTCCTGCATATGAGCCAGTGTCTATTGCTTCCCTCTCGTTGTCCGTTCAGTGCCAGAAAGGCACCAAAGAATGTGATGTTGTAGATGTAGCAGAAGAGGATGGCTGTGCCGGTGTACATGCAGAAGGACTGGACTGACCCAAAAGGGGTCATGAGGCCGATGTAAAACGCCAAGACGTCAGTGAGAGTGGTGATGGTGATGGAAACAGCAGCCTCCTTGTACGTCTCGGCCATGCGATCTTCCACCTTAGCTCTGACTTTTGTTTTCTGCCAGCATGAAATCATGATGAACATGTCATCCACACCAATACCTGTGGCAAGAGAGGGCAAACCAATTTGACAATGATGTAAAAGCTATGGACTACATCTATAAAGTAATTCAACCATAGAATATGATTGGGGGGGGTTATTATCTTTTCAGTGATGATCCCAAACCCCAGGAATTGTTAGATTCACTGTGCTGAGAAAAGCTTTGAAAGAAAAGAACATAAACTGGATGTCTTTTTGCACACCAAGAATGAGAAAGGGAGAAGACGCCACCGTCATCACGAATGGCATCCCACAGAAGAGCAGCAGTCCAAAACTGGTGAGCACCGCCAGGCCTGCAGACAGCACCCCGAAGGTGGCCACCCAGACCTTATTCCTCACACAGTCCAGCCTGAATGAGCACATGACACCATATGGTTAAACATGAATCTATACAGTCAGAAGTATTCACAAAGTTTACTCTTTCTGTTGACACAAAGGGGAAAACAGTAGGGGGAAATACTGTTGAAAGTGAATGATCGATTGGGTGTGTTGCTGTTATCATAATGTATGCACTGTTTCATAGAATTTCAAAGAGCGCTCATTTGAGAGGTTGAATATAATGAAATGACTTCAATAGTCAACACAACATATGTTTTCAGTAAACTGAAGTGATATATTATATCAACTGAACAGATTCACACACAGATATTCCATATAATATACGTAATCAAATAATCATTTACAGTGGAAACAACAATACATGATTTCAAAACAGTACCTCATACACGAAACTATGGAGACGGTAATGGCCAAAAAGTAAGTAATGGAGAACAGTGGTATCACTGTCTGTGGATTTGTTTCAAATTCCTCTGCCCGTGATATTGAAGTGAAATAGGAAACAGAGATCTGTAACAGCAAAAACATACATGCTAAGCAACTGAAAAAAGTTGTATTTGATCTTTGAAACATCTACAGTCTATATTATAATAGAGGAGAATACAGGCTGGGCTCAGCACGACTGAAATACCAAAAACATTTAATATCAACCTTATTGATGAGCTGTCTTAGATTATTTAGGAAACCATAATTTCAATGATAACCTAATGGATAAGGCCTGGCAAGGACATTTAATGGCATATGTATAATGTACAAATGTAATTTGGATTAAGATGGAGTTAAGTAGGTCCCAGCCTATTCCTAAGCCATTTTATTTAATTAATAGACAATAGCCTATATTTCCACATACATTTCTTACTCATTATAATGATGAAAGACGGTATATGCCTATTATGTCCTGAGGCATTGTATGCCTATTTCACAAAAATGCATGTTTCTCATGCTAGAGGCTGGTATGTCTTCTCTTGCTGTTTTTACACTTACCTTTTTGTCAGTTGCTTCTTCTTCTGACAAAGTCTGAATGAACTTATTCAACCAAAGGTCTGTTTCATTTTTCTTGTCCTCCGTTAAATAATAGAACATTCGTATTGCCTGCGCAGACTGAATGGTATTGTTCGAGTGTTTACTCACGCCGCCAATTACTGATCCTGTGAATTCTCCGTTGTGCCAAGGGAAATTAATCGTTGTGTTAACATTAATAAAGATGTTCATTATATCCAGAATCGGGTTTAACACACATTTTCCATTTTTCTTGGCACACAAGTCTGAAAATGTCAGCTTACTACCGTTTACTCTGATCTGTTTCACTTTGTGGTCTAACTTTACTAATTCTTCGAAAGCATTTAAGTTGAGAATGTTTGTTGGGTGCACAGCGATTAGTGAAGCAAATGTTCCCTCTGTGTAAAGCCTCAAACTAGAAAACTCTTCTCTTTGCGGAAAATGCTCTTTGATAAATGCTCTCTCCGCCTTAGCTGGACCGTTTTTTGGAGTGAATTGTTCTTCGATGTCGTTCGCCTCTCTGTCTTTTAGAAAATAAAACCCTGCACCAAGACCCGCTGATATTATCAGAGGTGAAATAAAGAACACCCATGGATATATACCGACGATACGTCCAAGTTTTTCAAATCCTTTTGCTAGCGGTTTCTCAACGCAATTTGTGTTGCATTTGGGCATTTTAAAGCCGGTATTTTTGGATGAATGCTACGCTATCCTCTGACTCAAGCAGTGCTGAACTGTAGTTCATCAGGCTTATAGCACAATAAGGTTTGGACAGATTGTAAGCTAATAACTCCAGTGAAACATTAACAGCAGGGCAGTGCAGAGACCTTTGGAGGGGCAGGTGCTTAAATTTCAAAAGGGGCACGAACACGATTAGGCCTGGCCTACTGGTTAGCGCTTCGGACTTCGAACCCCGACCAGTAGGCACGGCTGAAGTGCCCTTGAGCAAGGCAGCTAACCCATCAATGCTCCCCGAGCGCCGCTGTTGTTGCAGGCAGCTCACTGCGCCGGGATTAGTGTGTGCTTCACCTCACTGTGTGCTGAGTGTGTTTCACTAATTCACAGATTGGATAAATGCAGAGACCAAATATCCCTCACGGGATCAAAAGAGTATATATACTAGATGCTGCTTCCTTTTTTAGAAGATGCCTTATAGATAAGGGCCCTGAGGATTTTTTAGGGTTTACTGTATCTCAAAGGGACAACATTCCTTGGTAAAACATCAATGCATGTTCGTATTTGACAGCTCCGGAACCCAATTAGATATTATGATGCATAAATCTATCCTGATGATCCTTGTGATAAAAAAGACCTGGTGATGCTGATAAAACACTTCCCACAATCACTATCAACTACCTCATTTTTTTTTATATCCTCTCTATAAGACAATGGTATTTATGATCAGTTGATAGTGTTGTTGACAGCTTATAGGTGAAACATTATTGAATGTTCTCACAAAGACTGATAATATCATAAAACATCAGATATTCCACAATGAACTTGCTTCTTTGTTGCTATTGTCAGCGGCACCTCACATGGATTAAAAGTGTTTGCCAGTCAAACACAGGACGGCTGTTGAATGTTATTAACACTTTCCATATATGGGACACTAACATCTACACCAAAATGAGTAAAGTAGCACCGTTTCACCTTTTAAAATATGAGTTTCAAGTCTTGTTCATTTAGCATGCATTAAAGGTTGTATTAGCGATGGTGGGGTAACATCACTTCTGTTGGTGTTCAAACAAAACAGAGAGCTAGCTCGCTACTCCCTCCCGTGCAATTGAAACTCTCCTGAACGTGCATCTCGTCGGTTATTGGTTGGAACACTTTATTTTGCCTTTGAGTGGTTGGCAACACTTGTTGTTAGCAATTGTTTTTGTGTGCAGATCTCAGAGCCTAGGCTGCCTACAGAGACACGTTTTTTTGACGGCCTGCTTATGGGGTGGGCACTGGGCAGATAGCGTATCATTAGGAAAGATGGAAGTGAATGTGATCATTTATGTTTGGTCCTTTTTTTTGTCCTGCAATCGCTGATACAATCTTTAAGCATACTGGATAATGGGGTCGGTTTCAAAAATAATTTAAGGGTCACTAAGTTGTAGGTTGTAGGGTAGGCTCCTTACTTTTAGGCCTTTTTGAGTTTGCTGTGCATGTGTAGTGGTTGCTGATCCTGAGATTATCAAAGGCATTGAATGTATTTTAGTTGTAGTATTCACTGTGTTCTCCTGAAGGTGAGTACTTGCCCCCAACTTCCCTGCGTTCCCAATTAATGTTAATTTCGCTCCACCTAGCTCCACTCATCCATCTGGAACCGATCCATTGAAGTGTTGCTTCAGAAGGCTGGGCCTAATAAAAAATGCTTGCATATGATTGAATAAGCCACTTGTCCGTCATCTATTGACGTGCTACTTCAACCACACATCGAAGCCAACCCGTGACGCTAATAACAGACTCACAGTCGCTTCTACGCTATGTCACATCTATGAAACTCCGCCCTGCGGCCCTGATTGGCTAAACCATAAAGTTGGTTGGAGAAATCACTCTCAATGGAAGAGGTCCCAGATGGATGTGAGTGAAGCTAGGCGGAGCTAAGTGGAACGACATTCATCTGGCTAGGGTCAGGTTAAATTAATGTTGCCTCCAGGAGAAAACACCACTGCCTGAAACCCAGTTTGTGCTTAAATATATATTTTCCATTGAAATGCCTTTCCATGCTGCCCTAGATGGAGCCACGCTACTAGTGGAGTGAGCTACTAAACATTTAAGGGTGGGTCCCACCTGAGGCTTTGTACGCTAGAGTAATGGCCCCATCCAGCCAATGGGAGATCCTTTGTTTTGATGAGCCCCGTAGCAGATGTACAGAATTCGGTGTAAACACAGCACTCTCACCCAGGGGCGTCAGACTGGGGGTAAAAGTGGGACTGATTACCAGGGCCACAAGAGGGGAAAGACCCATTGAAAAGTTTGGAATACGAGCGGGGGGACATGGGGCCCATCAGGACTGCCTATGCATAGGGCCCAGGATCTTGTGCTGCCCCTGCTTTCACCTGGCAGAGGTTATGTAGCCAATGTTCCTCCTGCTGAACGTCAGGGTGAAAAGCAGGTAGTTCCTTCACTCTGCTTCTAAGGGCAGAGGGGAGCACCTTGGGCTGGTAAATTGGGTTGGATGAAGGACAATCTTTTGTGTCACTCGTAGTGAAGTGCATGCATACAGAGTTCACTGACAGGGCAGTTAAATCACTCACTCGCTTGACTGAAGTCAGGCCAAGGAGGAAGACCGTTTCCAGGAAAAGCATGTTTGAGCTCAATCTTGTTCAGTGGTGCAGATGACTTTAGACTAAGGACCTTACAATCAGATGATTTCTAGTTAAATGCACTTCCCAATGTACTTGCATGATGTCCAGTGCATGATTAAATGTACTTCCTGTTAATCAGATGCACTCTGTTTTACAGTATGTCTTAATTATTTTTGTTTTATGTACTTTATTATCTTTAAGCTATTGCCCTTTTATTTACCATTATTTAACATTCTTTGCAGTTGTTTTATAATCTCTCACTACTGCATGATGGGAGCTGACAGGCTACGGCTATCTGTAAACCGTAATTTGTAATTGGTTGTGCGGACTGCAAATAACTCAATGTTTCCAAGCACACAACACCCATAGACTCTCTCATAACCAAACACGGCGTCCGTTCCCTTCAAATGGTATTTTCTCTGTATTTTTCCTCTGTAACAAATTCACTACAATTATTTCCACATAATAAAATCCCATTGGTATCTTAATGTTCTGCAATACCACTGAACAAAACTGCAACACAATCAGACCTAAATTAAACTTTTACATGTTTATGGCTATTGATCATTTCAATGATTGGAGAAAATGAGGACGATGTGTTATCGGTTTTCTGGTCTTGGTGTCTCTCAGACATATCCGCATGAATGAAGGAACACCACATTCAGATGAACCTCTAAAAGACTAAATTGTTGGTCTTGCTGGACAAATAAACCTTACATTACAATATCACTTTCAAAATCTCTGTTGTGTGGTTGTTAGAAACCTCGGTGTCATGATTAATAACAAACTAGCTTTTTCTGACTAAGCTGACTTTGTTACCCAAATACACTTTGCTCGTGACATTTTGCATTAGGGTTAATAAGTTAAAGGCCATAGTTAACTGAATACCAACACAGGCCATGTTTGTCTGACACCTTGGCAACTGTAACACCCTTCTAGTGGGTCTCCCGGCTTGTACAGGGAAACCAGATGATCCAGAACACTCTGGCTCTCCTCTTGGTATAGCCAGTGACAATATGTTTAATGTTTGTTTGTAATGTTGTTTATTAGCCACTGTGAACTGGGTTGGAAATCCCCTACCTACAGCACAAGGAAGTTGTCACCTCTCGCGTGTATCTGAAATCTTACAGTTTACAAAAACACTGATGAGACACTGTCTAGTAATTAAGAGATATAGCTGTTTTTGGTGATATAGGTGACAATGTTGTGTTGGGATTGGATGCAATTTTCCAAGGGGTGAGAAAAATAAAAATATTTACATATCTTATCTTTTTGAGATCATTTAGATTCATTTAAAATGTTATATGTGCTTAGAAATGGCTTCATTATTGCCATGGGCGTCGGAGGCATTCTGAAAGTGGGTGGGCATTTCAGCGGGTGGTTTGGGGGTCTTCCCCCCCAAATTTTTTTTTGGACTAGACGCAATTTTCTGAATCCTGGTACATTTTAACAGGTTATTTAGATACTTCTATATAACAAGTTAACGGTGGGCCGTTAACTTTTTGTGCCAGTCTGAATGTCGTGAGCTTAAAGATATATTCCTTCTGAAGTTCATTTGCTGCGCCCTCGCAGCACTTCAGCAGCCTACGTGTAGAACGGTCACGTAGGAGTATAAAAACAAAATACCACTTAATTCGGGTTAAAATGCATTAGAGCGCGTTACTGAAGTTTGTCCCGAGTAAAATATTTACCAATTTTTTTGTAATGCCTTACATTAGCCTACCACGTTACAGCAAATTAGGCCTACATTATGCCACTTGTAACGTGTTACTCCCAACACTGTATACTGACTTAAGACCCTTTCCAGCAGCTGGGTCTCCAACACGTCGCTCTCAAGCTCAGTCGCTTGCCACCTTGCCAGAGCTTGCCAGAGCC
This sequence comes from Alosa alosa, assembly GCF_017589495.1. Lineage (NCBI taxonomy): Eukaryota > Metazoa > Chordata > Actinopteri > Clupeiformes > Clupeidae > Alosa > Alosa alosa. The sequence goes on from NC_063204.1 coordinate 18,192,765, forward strand.
TCTCGAATACAAGCCTGCCGCAAATAAAGGCCTGTGCTTTGTCTTAAGACCCTGGCCATAATTTGAGTCTTAGATGGCTGTAGTTAGTGACATGATGCTGTTAATGGGGAGTTTTATGTAGCCTAGCGTAAATCTATAGGTTTTTATTTATTTGGCGTGCCTATTTATTTATTTGGCGGCTTTTTTCCTTATCAAAAGTGAGGGGGATGACCCTTGAGGATGAGAGGGATGAGGGGGATGATGGGAGAATTCAATGACAATGAAGCACTAAACAGATGCTGAAAACAGCACTGGTATTTCGCATGGCAAAAGTGGGGGGGTCCAAACTAACAATTTTAAAAAGTCGTATAATGGCTCAGACGCCCATGACCATGCCTAAGAGACAAACACTTTAAGACTTAGGGCTCTATTTTGCACTAAGGGCGTTTCAGCGAAAAGAGAGGGCGTGTTCCGGCGCAAACTGTCCCAGTTGATATTTTGCAGTTTCAGAAAACAATACCACCACAGGAACCTCCTGGTCTAAAGTCAGTGGCGCAAATTTAGATGCTATTTTAAGGGCGCATGCATGGCCACAGGCCTGCAGGAATGAATGCTATGCACACCGATCTACAGACACCCTGTGCACAGATACATTTAAAGCCTTGATAATATTTGTCCGTTTCCCGGGTTTGTTCGTGCATTGGTCAACTAAAAATGTAGTAGCCTACTGTATATAGTACATCTACATGCAATATCTTTACAACAACAACAACGCCTAATTACGACTTATTAATTTGGACAACTTTATAGAGCCCTATAAAGGCTAAAGTTACCTTTAGTTTTGTTCCAATTTACCGTTGTGTATGGCTTTTAATGTAACGGGTAGATCAAGCGTACTACATGTCCCAAGATCCCTGCCTATGCTCCGCCTTCACCTGGCTGCGAGGCTTACCTGACGTAGGGCATTCGTCTTTTTAAATTAATGACCCCGCGAAAGCTCACCTGTGCTGTCTTGCTGGGAGAATTGTTTGGTGTCGGCGTTTGGTGTCTGCTTTCTCGTTGCTGTCCCTCCGAACTCATCCTTTGTGTCGTTTCAGTCAACGCGTCTTTGGTATGTGTTACTTATTTTATCAGTATAAACAGACATTCACACTGGCGGGATGTTAATCCTGGTAATCACAACTAGTATTGCAGTATTGCTTTACCTCTGTCGTGGTGACTGATTCAGTGACGCATACAGTGGGCAGTGCTTCGACTTGGCCAGCTTCACTCGCGGTCCGCGCGTGGGATCACGCGGTATCACGCGACTTTAATTTGTATTTTTCCAGTGAGATGCTGCAACAACCCAAACAACCGGTAGATGGCTCAAGTGAGCAGGGTGTCTCTAAAAAGAAATGGAGCCTGGAAAACCCTACACAGACTTCACTACAGACTTTAGCAGACTAGTTTAGAAATAATGTAATAGCCAGAAATATGCCTGCCCTGCCCCAATAAAGAAATATTTGGTTAACTGCAGTGAATCCGTTTGCAGGCCGTGAGACGCAGGACAAATTAAACATTCTGGTTTTCTCCGAAAGTGCAACGATGATAGACAGACATCATTTGGACAAAATATAGAGTATTAACCTCAGTTGCTCAGCCAAATGCCTTCCTGTTACGTCCTGTTATCAATGGAGTTACAGGCGATAAAAACGATTTTTGATAAGTTTACTTCATTAGGGACTGTTCGTTATTTATTTAAGGGGCTACGGAGGAGTTTTGGGAGCATTAGTCCAAAAAAAGACGTGACCCTCCTCGCCAGCAATACATTTTTCTATGACCCTCCAAAGTGATTATGAAAAAATCACTGTCAACTTTTTTCCGGTTTATCGCCTACTGTATTTTAACGTTTTCACATATTTGGCCATAAGCCGTTTATCATAGGCTATCACGAAAACCAAACTACAAAGGCGAACACTTTAACAGGGGAATTAATTGGGCATGAATCATGCTGAACGCTATTTCGCTACCTTAGAATAATAAGGTTCTATCTGCGTTTTGAGTAGGTACAACCGGGGCGATTGAAACGGGGAAGAATGAAACATTCGGTTTTCTCCGAAAGTGCAACGATGATGGACAGTCAACATTTGGACAAAACATGGAGCATATTAACCTCCGTTGCTCAGCCAAATGCCTTCCTGTTACGTCCTGGTATCCACCGGAGTTAAGCGATAAGCGATTTTTTGATGGTCACAAGTTTACTTCATTAGCGGTTTATTTTTTTGGATTATTAAAGAGTGTTTTTTTTTTTTTTTTTTGACTTCGTGCTTATTCAGTAGAGCATTTAGTGCTCTCCCCAATCCCAGACGTTCACATTGCATGTTTGTTTGTAATGGATGCAACCGCGAGATAGGCTATGCGTTTGACAATGAGTTGTTAACAGAACCAAGACATATAGCCCAGCAGCAATCTAGGGACTGATCGTTATTTATTGAAGGGGCCACCGGAGGAATTTTGAGTGCTTCAGTTGGAAGTTGCATGACCCTCTCTTGCCTGCTAGAAATTGTTCAATGACCCTCCGACAGAATTGTTAAAAAAGACATGACCCTCCCCTGCCAATTGTCTTCCGCCCACAGCCACAGCCACACACTTTTGTGATATCATTCTTAAATCAATCTTTCCCGTGAGCTTGCATGCTACCAGTCCTTCCTTTTCAAATGTGTTGCGCCTGTTTGCACAATTTCACAAATAATCATATGTGATTAATAGTATGACAAATAATCCCTGTGCACGGGGACCCGAAACAATGCATGCCAACTTTTTTTTTCCGTGTTTATCACGTATTTTAACTTTCCCCTGTCTTGCCGTTTTAATGTTTTCCGTAGAATATCCCATATTTTAATACTCTCATAACAGCCCTGCCATCGGGCCTGTCTCTGTGTTGCCCTGTTGCTACCCCTGCCCTTCCAACGAAACAGATGTCTTCAAATCATCGTTTTCCTTGCTTGAAGGCTTAACTTAGAGTGATGTTAACCTATTTAAGTTTAACGGTGCTGATTGTCGGAGAGCACGATTCATTAAGCTTGCATGTTCGGCCTTATGTCTCGTACACCTGAGGCTACTCAGCTGCAAGAGAAATAATTTCCGTTTGTATGTTCACTGCAAGTTGGCCTACCATAACTTACCAACTCTGCACTGTAGACTGGCTATTTATATTTTTCTGTGAAATAAGCAAATGTATTTGTTCAACTTTATGAAGCAGAATTACGCATAGGGTACTTGGAACATAATACATTTGACAAAGGACAGATGAATGTTGCTAGTGACAAAATATTAACTTTCAGTGTTTTACAATGTCTTTGTCATGGGGAAGTGTTTTCCCCCATGCATTTATTCTAGGTTACTGTCAGTGACTGACGCGAGAGAAGTGGGGTCTGTGTTGTGTTGTGTTGCGTTGCGTTAATTTATTTTCATTGGGCACACCGTGCCGTCCACAGCTCTTCAGTTCTGACAAAGCCAAAATTACTCCTTTTGAAACAATGGAGTGCAGGAAGCGCGTTTGTATGGTTATATTGCTTGACGGGGGGGGTGTCCCAAGCAGCTTTCAGCCATAAGGCTACTTTGAGAACATTTCAATTCACCCGACACTAATATTCAAAATGTTGAAAACTATTTCGGCATAGCCTATAAAGCAGTTTAATTAAATAGAATGTTAGTTGTAAACAAACGAGCTACTTGGTGAGGCTTGGCCTCACAGATGCTTCGTGCCTTAGATGGCAGGAAAAAATCTTCACGATAGGCCTATTAACTAACCACCCGATTCCACGTTGGCTGGGGGAGGGGGGCCATCAGACAATTGTGCCCAGTTAATCCGGCCCTTCCCCAAAAAAAAATCACACCTTCCCCACCTCTGACAGCTTAAAAGAAGTCAAGAGGACTCCTTACTCACAGACCTATTCACAAACCTGCGGTTTTGAAATCCTATGCAGCTACAGGAGCTTCCAATCGCTGAGGAAGCAATTTTGCATTATTAGGCATAACTAACATGCAATAACGCCAACAACAACAACCAAAACTAGGCTAATCATTGTCAACATGTAAATTAAATGTAACATTATTGTGAATCAAATTAAAATGTTCTCTTTTGCAAACGTAGGCATAGTAACAGAATAATTTAATAATGTTACAAAGATACTACATCAATCCGTATGTTTCATTGGGCTACTAGGCTATTTGTTTTGCCTTGATTCATTTAGGCTAGGCCTTTTATTCAAGGGCCGTATTCACAAAGAATTTTAAGGCTAAAAGTAGCTCCTAACTGGCGAATTTAGGAGCAACTCCTAAAAAATAATGGGCGTGTCACTCCTAACTTTAGGACTCTAATTTTTTCACAAAAAAAGTAATTCACGAAGCATTTTAGACCTAAAAGTAGCACCTAAGTCTGGGACAGCTTAAGTCGAGAGGGACTCCTAACTCACTAAGACCTATTCATAAACAGCTTTTTTTGTGGCATTTTACGTTCGCGATGTTTTGAAATAGCCTATGCTAACAGGAGCTTCCAATCATGAGGGAACAATTTTGCATTCATAAAAGGGATGCAATAACGCCACCAACAACAACCAAAACTACTCATTGTTAACATGTAAATGAAATGTAACGTTTCATTGTGAATCAAATTAAAATCTACTAGCTACTGCATCAATCCATAGGCCTATGTTTCATTAGGCTACTAAGCTATTTGTTTTGCCTTACTCTTTATTCATTTAGGCTAGGCCTTTTTATTCAGTTATTAATAATCTTCCGTCCTTCGCACTACTTGTGTAGCGCACGCATTCTCCGACCTGTCACCTGTCAGTCATCATCGGAAGAGAGGTGTTTGGAATTCCCGCGTTACAATCGTCAGCCAATCAAGGTGGTCACTTCAGTCAAGCTCGTGCATGAGTAATGACGTCATCCATAGCCACGAAGACTCACTCCTAGTTTAGGAGTTGTCTGAAAGGCTTTGTGAATAACTTTTAAGAGAAAACTCCAATCTAAAATCTTTAAGTGCGATTTAGGAGTAGCCTACTCCTAGTAGTAAGATAAAAGCCTTTGTGAACAGCCTACGGCCCCAGTTATTCATCATCTTCCGTCCTTGTGTAGCGCACGCATTCTGAGACCCGTCACTCATCATCGTAAGGGAGGTGTTTGGAATCATGCCCGCCAGCCCGCGTTACAATCATCAGCCAATCAGCCAATCAAGGTGGTCACGCTTGCCCATTTACCCAAATTAATGGTCGAATATTACTAATGATCATTGTTATTTAAGAACATACAGTGTGCGTAGGGTACCAAAAACATCTTGCTCGTAAAAAAGCATCATAACGCACATTCTGGCGGGTCTGTTATTTACTGTAGGCTGCGCAAACCACATGCCTTTATTTTGGGCAAGCATTCATTCATTCATTCAACCTTTATTTATTCTCGGAGGGTCATTGAGGGAAGCCCTCATTTTCAATGAAGCCGAAATTACAGAAGCGAAGCAAAGCGCTCCACAAACAAGACAACATTCGAGGCCTTCTGTTGAAGAATTTTATATAAAGTCTGCACTGACAGTAATCCTCCTGCCCCTGATAGGCCTACCACAGCTGAGGATAGTGTGGAATGTTCAAGTAATAACACAATCCAATGTGTGTCTCAATTGTCCCCCGCTGACCACCTCACACATTCAGCCCCGCTGACCACCTCACAAAAATGTAGGCATGGGGACATGATTAAGTAGGTTATCCAACTGTCGTGTGTTAAATTATTGTGATTACGAGCCAGTGGTTTTCAAACATTATGCGTGACTCGGACATCTAACTAAATGCAACAGGCTCATATCGTCCTCGCATTCGCAAAATGAGAACCAGTGTTTTGTCAAATTGCAAATAGCTATTCGTTTTAACCATTTTTTTATGATAGTAGCCTACAAAAAGCACTTCATACTATCTTAATCTTGGAATATGGGGAGGGAAGTGGCGCGTCTGCAGTCAGCCAAATATGAATGTAATTCTGCGGCATAAAGCAGATGTAATTGTTTATTGTACAGAAAAAAAAAAAAGACATGTCAAGCAGTCAATTGACTACATTGCAGTCAAGAAGTAGGGCAAATTAATTTACGAAACTAAAACGTGGGTCATAGTTGTCTAAGCCTCTATTGCGTAGCCTGTTAAAAACGTCGCCAGATAGTATTAAATCGGCAACAACATTGTTTTCTGCAGAAGCCTACCCAAGGCTACAGATTAATTCTGAACAGTTATTTCTCTACTGGCTCAATTATCACACCACTGTTTTGATTTGCGTAGTTGCGTTAACCCCAACACTGACAATAATGTAGACAGCAAATTTCGATTTCGATTTTCGTGTAGTCAAGCCTTAAGCCATACCCAAGTAGCCTAAATCGAGGTAATGTTTAATTATGCATGATTTATTTTGTTATTGAATTCGTAGGCTGGGATTACTCTCTGCAACAATTATGTAAGGGACGGCAGGCAGAGCAAGCGTGTACAGTGGCAGAGCGGACGCACAGTGGCTGAAAGTGGTACTAAAGCTTCACGCAGCTTCACGCCGCGTAATGCGCGAATGAAGTGGTCATTTGAAAGCAATGCCCACTGTAGCTTTATTCCACGTTGTATTTTGTTGCAGCTCAACCGTGTGTTTTTGCAACTAGCGACTGCGGTTGTGCCGGTAGCGCGACTCATCTCTGTAGGCTACGGCCTGGCTGTCTTACTGTGGTGATCCTAAGTTCCCGAACCTGGAGGTGTGCCGTTTCTCCGCACCCTCGAACGTCACCATAAAGCGGTCAATCACTGTTTTCCCCTGGCCACTTTGTAACAGTGCACCCAAAGGTTGTTATTTTGTTTTGTGTAAAATTGTATGTTTTGTTTGGGTTTTCTTTGTGTAGCTCTACTGTATAGTTGTCCTGCTCTTTTGTGTTTATGGGTCGAGTCACCTGTCCGTGATATCCAGACCTGACCTCTTCAATTATCCCCCTCCCCCTGCATTAGCCTATTCACAGTGTGTGTGTGTGCATACATCAGCTTGCCCATTTCGGGGTGTATTACACTAGTTATAGTATCAAGAAGTTACTGGGTTCATTGGGTGCCCATTTTGGGGTGTATCACCATTGTGAGTAGAAAAGTAATTTTTCCCATTTTTTCCCATAGACCCCTCTCCCCTGTGTTCAGTCTGGGTACTACGCCTTATGCCTCCACTTCGTTGTGGTTGGCCTGATACCCGCATCCGCCCCTCAGCAGTGGCTATAGTAGAGAGCTGCCCCGTTTTGTTTTGTTTCCCTTGCCTGCCACTAGGGTGGGAAATGTCTTTCTTATTTTCTTTACAATGTTTGAATGTCTGTGTGGGGTGCCTGTTACTGTCTAATTATTGTGAGAAAATCAACCCCCAGAACCTTGAAAATAATAGTGGTTGCAAATAAAATCTATTTTTGTATTTTGGTAAATCAGCCTCTGTCTAGTCATTCAGTTGTCTACCCTAGGCGGGACATTCTGTTACTAAGGCAAAGTTACATTAACATTGTGTGCGCTTTAACATCAGCCTATAAGCATTATTCCAGTATTCCAGCTGCGCTAAGGTTTTGACAAGGACCACAATTTTGCATACCTTGTTGTAGCCCATCTGAAATAACTCCCAAGCTTTGCTATGTTCCCTCTATCCTTTCGTTGTTTTCAAAAAACGTTTTATATCCATGATGGCCTTGAAGTCTTGAGTTTGTGAATTCGCTTAAATAAGCTTATTATGTGCTGTTAACCAGCAACCATAGACAGTAAAAGAAAGCAGCAACCAGCCTTGGCTACAATTTCTGTAGTTGCTGCGTCCATTCATCGTTATTCTCTCTCCTGCTCAAACAAAAGTTGTGCGTGCATTAAGTTGATTATAACGTGTTTACAAAATCTACTTTACATAAAATATTGTAAATAGCCTATTGTCATGCAATTAATGGGATACTGTGCAGAGTTGGAAAGGTCAACTTGGAAACTGTTTCTGTTGCCTGATGGTAAGGTACAGCCGTAGCTTACACCTGCAGGAGCGCTTGCTTGGGCGCCTGTGCACAGGGATGGATTACTGCACGGGCGTACCGGGCCCAGGCCCAGGGGCCCAAGGGGTCAGGGGGCCCTGAAGCCCAAGCCTTTGCATGGAATCATTGCCTTAATATCAACAAATCAGGATGTAGGCTATGAATCTGATTGAATTTAGTATTGGCCATCCCCAAAATGCACCAGAATACAGGAAATCACATCAAACAAATTAAAACATTTCTGGGGGAGGAGCCCCAACCCCCCCCCCATCCCCATATCACGACAATAAGTGGGGGCCCTTAATACATCTGGGCCCAGAGGCCCGAAAGTTCATAATCCGCCCCTGCCTGTGCACTTTGCTTCTCTCATCTATACGACGCAGTTCCCATTTCTCCAAATCATACATAATTACAAGGACAAATATTGCTACACGAGGGAAATCAGTGTGGTGTCCGATGTGAAAAAATAGGTATAAATCTAGCGTACACATTTCCACGAATCACGGATGTGTTGATGACATAAATTAGGACATATTAGAGGACTTAATGAGACGTGATGTTGAACAGCATGCCACTGCCATTTAATCCAAATGCCCCAGCAGCAGCACGGGAGAGGAGAGCTTATCTGACAGATCTGCATTGTCTATACTCTATAGTGAGGTAGATTGCAAAAATATCGCCATGCATTTGTAACCTGCGTTGTGTTAAACCTGCGCGATTCAGCCCTGCACACGCCCGGACTCCACCCCGCGAACAGCAGCACCTCGGATCGGGAGGCGAGCGCGCTAACAATTGAGCCAATAGCCCAGGCTACTGGCTCGCATGCCAGCAGCACTCTTGAGGCGTCGGGGAGTGAGGTTTACCAACGTTCCACAAGCACAGCTAAGCTAGCTGGCATCCGTTACACATTCATAACCTCGTGATTCAGTGAGAGTGATCTCAAAACATCGGAAAGTGACATTTCTGTATTACATTTTGTCAAGAGGAAAAATCAATAGCAAACTGTTCCCAACTGACTATAGCGCTGTGAACCGTTCCTGACTGCTCCTGGCAATTCCACCATCATAATAGCAATCCGCTATGGAACAAGCGTGCCTGTTGTTAAAGGGAATGTGAGATGACGCTCTGATTGGTTTATTGCACGTTACACCCATGATTAATGTAGCTACTTCAGACCACCCCATTTTAGATTTGCGTTGGGCGCAAAAGTCATGATCCCGCAGGTAAAATAGAAACAGCGCCCAAGATCCGCCCACAAAGCGATTTGCGAAAAGTCAATTGCGCTAAAGTGCAAGATATATAGTCTTTTATCTTTTCATTGACACTGAAAAAAGGCTGTCTTTCACTGCCACTGTCAGATACGAATACAATGCTATCCAAACAACCATTCTGTAATAATCTCACACATTGACCACTGTAAGACACTTCTAATGAGTCTCCCAGCTTCTACAGTGGAACTTTTACAGATGATCCAAAACAGGGCAATGCATCTGCTTTTCAATCAGCCAACATAGGCACATTGATGCCACTGCTCATTGATCTCCACTGGCTATCTACAGTGGCCCGCATCAAATTTAAGTCATCAATGCTTGCCTTCAATGTAATTTCTGGGTCTGCCAGTGGGGTTTTTCCCCACTGACCTAAACCTACTCGAGTAAAAGTAAAAAAGTACTTTGTTATGAAACTACTCAAATTACAAGTTACTTTTCATTTTTGTATTGATGTGCTTGGATCAGTGAAAAAGACATAACAGGCCCTATTTTGGTGATCTAAAACACATGATTACTTGCGGATAGCTTAAATACATTTAGGGGTTTGTCCAGTCCACACTCGGGGTGGTTTTGAACGTCAGGCACCTGGTGCAAAAACCAGGCGCCTGGTGCTTAAACCAATCAGAATGACACCTGTCATTCCCTTTAGAAGCAAGCACTGCAACTTCAAACAGCACATCTGTATTTTGATAGTCAGTGGCGCATTTCAAGGAATCAAATTGAAACACAACTACCAAAGTAGGGAGAGAGAGAGAGAGGGAGAATGGTAGAGGGAGATGATAGCTGGAACAAGTTACCAACTATTACATTTTGGTTAAGCAATCTACAAAATCCCATACAATAATTGCTGCATATAATCAGCAAGTTACATTGTGTTGTCAACCCTTCCTGAAGCATACATTCTACTAGTTATACCAGGGTCTCCAACCTTTTTAGGATTGAGGGCTACCTGAAGGATCCAAAATCATAGGGCTACTCATTTGAAACAAACAGACCCTCACTCCTTTTTTGCGAGGGTGATCCTCCTAAATAATAGACCCATGTGATTTTTACATTTAAGTTATCAATATTATGTAGGCCTATGAGCCTTTCTATATTAAGCAACTGTATTTTCATCTGATTCTTCAATACATCAATATCAATATGCAACACTGACCGTTTTTGTTCAGTTAGTTCAATTCAAAGTTTCCATGAGGAATCTGATTTAATTTTTTAAACGAAAAAAGCCATCTTTAATGCAATTAATAATGTAGATTACAAATAGCATGCCCACCATTCATATTTCAGAGGTTGTTTAAGTTCTGATTTCAGTGAACAATTCGGTTGTAACATTCAATAGCAATCACCAACACCATTATAACTTAGGAAGACGCCTTATTGCACATCGGAAATCTCTCCATGATCTGACAGTCCTATTGGTATGCCACAAGATTTTCAACGCTATTGCTACACCAGTAGGCTACGGAGGAGAAATGGCCCGTGACCTAAAGCAATTGTTTTTCAGTCCTTGAACAATCATGCACGAACCGTACGGACACGGAATAGCCACAGAACTTTTGCAGAGATATGCTTGCATTGGCTACACCAGATGAGCAAGCTAATATAGCCAATATTACAGATGCATGGCCTACAATTAAATATCCACAATGGAGGATGTTTTAGAGCGTGATCTGAAGGCGACTTGTTGGCTATTTTTAGAAAGTGCGATGTGGGCGCCGTAAAGGCATCCCGCAGGCTACATGGTGCCCGCGGGCACCCTTTTTGGAGACCCCTGAGTTATGTCAACAATATAATAGCCTTTGTATACAATAGCCTTTGTTTCAGTCGAATACAGCTAGTACTAGCTCGCTAAGTAGCACTACGAGAACCACTGATAGAAAATAATACCTCAACATTTTGAAGGCTGATATTGTTATGCTTAGGCTGACACATTCCTTTCATTATACGGTTGTCTCCCTTCCTTAGCATGGGACGGAACAGTGTTGCAGATGTGGCCAGACGTTGACCATGGGAGTGGGGGCTGCTTTTGGTAGTAGGCTACTAACGTTCATCTCTGCATCCATGGCGTTTCTAGTCCTCAGTACCAACGTAACGGCCGACTAAACTTCTCTGCTGTGTAACAATGTTGCAACCCTAGGGAGGGCGCCACGCTAACGATGTATGCTTGTATTCCAGTCAAAGAAGATATGTGTAGCCTACTTCTATCGAAATACTCATTTTAATGAAGGCCCAATGGGAAATGTAATTGAGTAAAGAGTACAATTCTAGTACAAATATTTACTCGAGTAAGAGTAAAATTACAGCCTTAAAAAAGGAACGTGGAAAGTATTTGTTACCCGAAAAAAGTACTTTTTTTACTCATTTGCGTTACTTGTAACGCGTTACTACCCACCACTGGTTGGCGCCTTGTACGGCAGTCTTCGCCATCAGTGTGTGAGTGTGATTGGGTGAATGTGAGGCATGACATTGTAGCTTTGAGTGCTCGGAGGAGTGGAAAAGTACTGTATAAATGTTGTCCATTTACCATTTTTCAAGAAAGTTGATTAAACAATTAAAGGACATTACCCCCACAGGCATAAAACCTGCTGCAATATAGTAAGTTCAAATACAGAGAGCTTCTTACAAAAAAAAATAATATATAATATAATATAATATAATATAATATAATATATATATATATATATATATATATATATATATATATATATATATATTATAAGAACGGTTTATATCACATTCTTCGTTAAGACCATGGGGAGACATTGTATTTAAATAATAAATCCAAAAAGTTTCCCTTTTTGGGGAATTTACCATTTACCATATGAGAGTTGTGCTTCAGTGAACCCTAAAGACATGGTCTTAGAACCACTTATAAGAATACACCTTATCGGAAACATAGCCTTGGTTTACTGTTCAACAATTGTGTCGGTAACACTAATATCTACACACTATGAAGCATTTGTTAAGCATTTGTAAACTACTTTTTTCATAATTTCTAAAGCATTGTTCCAACATTAATTTCCATCAGTAAGGTTTATGTTTCAGGACAGTTTTGGGTCAAAAGGTCACCTGCACCTGGCGTGTGTTTTAGGACTACCTGTCTGTCAATAAAAGTCTTTTATTTCCTTAATACAACTGTCCGTTGTCATTGTATCCATGGAATGTAATGTTAAATAGACTTGGTTGTTCATTAGCCACTATGGGCACAAGCACAAGGAAGTTAACACCCCTCCTGTGTAGGCTACATCTGAAATTAACCTATTCCAAGTCATAAATGCTTGCCTAGTGAGTTCAAGGTCTACCAGTGGGGTTTTCTGAGAGTAATAAATAGCAGAAATGATCTGTACTTCCTCCAAGAACAGATTTCTATCAGTTATCACAAGGCTGAGCCTAAAGTTTACTGTCTGCTAGGCATATCTGTTATTTGTTTTTATCTTTCAGCTCACACTACCTCAGTAGTAAACTATGTGACTGTTTCCATGGGGACTTTGAATTTGATATCCTTTGACTAGAAGAGTGCCATAAACATACTGGTGCATTCAAGTCAACCTGATCCCTACAGAATTATATTGTCTTCCAAGTACACATATGAGAGTTGCACCTCAGTGAACCCTAAAGCGATGGTTTTAGAAATACTCATAGAAGAAGATACACCATATGAGAAACATACCCTTTATTTATTGTACAGTGTCTTTTGTGTTAACTTTTTACATATCTTCCATCCTTAGAACTTCAACAAGAGGGTAACGCAAAGCTCATCACTGTCAGTTTAATTTGTCCTGGGAATATTTCACGTTTTCTGACCAATCAAACCAGTGAAATTCTTCATAGGGGCAAGGCAGTTCTTTCCATTGTGCAGACATGAGTACTTTGCATCACTTAGCTATGAAATACAACTTGAATTAATTTAATTATTATAGTCTTAGCATTGCATTACACTTTGCTGCTACTCTCTTATTTTCAGTGTGATCCTCGCTTCAGAGCAATATAAAACGTAAAGTCGATGATTCAATTTACAGTAGAATATTCACTTACTTAACCCTCTATACCCCAGTGGAATTCTACAACAATGCTTCAGATTCCTGGGAATTTTAAGAGAAAAGGGCAATTTGAGAAACATTTTAAATAACCAAGAATAACTAAAAATCTAATGAAAAGTGTCAATTGTAAGTTTCTTTCAGTTTAAAGATTAGAAATTGCTCTTTCAAATGATATATGATCCATTAAAAATTATATATTCATGTTTCCCATAGACAGCCATAGGCCTACTCACTTACAGTCTCAAAGTTTTTCACTAACAAAAAGTTATAAATATGGTTCACATATTTCTGTATTAGAAGCTGGGAAACACGATACTATATGAGTACTGATTTCATTGAAATAGACTGGCATATCTTGCACTTATTTGGGATTTAGCTGGACAGTGAGCCTTACAGCTAAAAAAATGATGAGGATATGAACTAACGTAGGCCATGAAGCATAGCGTATGAAATCGTGACTCATTTGATAAGCATGTCACCAACAACAGGGACTGTTAATCCTGACATGGATTTACGTTTTGTTTTATATGCACATCATGTTATATAATTTATCTAAACTTGATCAGTTGATGATAATGAACCTGTTGCACTCTTTCACTAACCTTCAACCTATCCTCAACCTATCCTGTGCTAACATAACGAGTCTCAGACTAGCGTCACATCAGTGAAGGTAGCAAATTAGCAGGCTTTTTTGTAATCACGAAGATGACGAGACATTGGCCTACTTGTATACAAATACATTTTCCTGACATCCATAAGCAGAAAACACAACGGTGGTTCCCGCTTTGGTTATTAGTCAACAAAAACTCATTTAGAGAGACATACATAAGTAGTAGTTTGCAATAACTATCTGTAAGTGGGATAACGATAATGTTAGCTTTACTGTACATGCCAGAAAGGGGTAATGTTAATGTTATGTGTTAAGATATAACTGCAAATAAACCTGGCATGGGTTTATCATAAACTTTATTGTTAATTAGGCCATGACCCATCATTGAATTATGCCTATATTTTGCTGGTGCTAGCTAAACTCAAACTGACTTTCACAGTGACAGCCATACAATGTTTTTATGCCAGAGAGGCAGCTAAGTCAGTCATGACAAACGGGAGGATGCTAACGTTAAATTTATTACACTTTCATGTTTTTATTTTGTCATTTTCTTACATCAATATGATCGTCACTTACATCAAAACATGGTGGATGCACATCAATACCATCTCATCTAATGAGAAAAGACGCGGACGCTTGTTAGAAGCCATAACTCCAGAGGCACCGTAAGTCCTCAGCCGGTCAGTCAACAGGCTAAACTCAAAAATACCGGAGAAATGTCAATAGCGACCTAGCCATTTAAGTGTGTCAAAATAAAAGTCTGGTGTTTATTTATCCACTAACGCTGTATTATTTCATGTATGAAGGTTATACTGTAGCAGATGTCTCTTTAAGAATTGCGGCCGGCCGCGGCCGTTACAGGAGAATACAGAACGGCCGTCGACGGCCGCTACGGGGTATAGAGGGTTAATAAAGTGCATTTTTGTGTATTTAGGAATACCCTACTCAGAAATGGTAGTAGCCTATTTACATGAATATTTTTATAAAAATTGTTATTTTTCCACTTGCCAGTTACATTTATTTAGACATAGTTTTAAAACCACTCCTTTTTCATGCTTCCTTGTGATTTCAGGGACAGCTAAATTAATGTGAGAGGAATTTGACTGAAATCAGTTTAAAATGTGATGGCTTAAAACAATGACTGCAGATATTACAACAAAATGCAGATATTACTGAGAAGTCTTGAGTAATTTCAATATAACAGTATTTCATGTGTTAAATGTTCAATTTGAATCTGAGGTTTACATTATTTTAAAAGATAGATAGATACTTGATTGATGGGAATGAACACAATGAACTTTTAAGGAAGCTTTTGAATTATGCTGTTACTCAATAATGGAATAAATCTAGATACTAACAAGTGTACCATGACCCAGACGTGCTGAGACATATATAGTCCACAAGGCTAAAGTTGTATTGTTTCCACAATGATAAATATGTATATACATATAATAGAGCAGATGTTTAATGTTTAATACAACTGGTCATTGTTACTGTATTCTGCGTCATGTTGTGTAATGTTATATAGGCTTGGCTGTTGATTGACCATTGTAAGAACCTACCTGCCCCCCTTACTTACAGCACAAGGAAGTTAACGCCTCCCCTGAGTCTTACAGTTTATAAAAACATACACAGCCTACCTGAAGAGACATTGTAGAGAAATAAAGAAATATAGCCGTTTCCTTTGGTGACATGGATGACATTGCTTTGATTGGGATTGGATGTAATTTTCCAGGGGGTGAGAACAATATTTAGCCATCTTATCTTTACTGAGATCGTTTTGATTAATTCATATGCCTGATGACTTATTGATTTGCTTATAAAACTGGCTTCGCCATCTTTTAGACAATCCACACTTTATTCTTCTCATTGTCAGACAAAAATATCTTTAACTGCACTGTCAGATGCCAATACAAGTACTAACCAAACAACCATTATATGTGTGTCACATATCATTTAAACTTGCCTGCCATCATTTTTCAGGTGAAGGGCTCGACAACTTCTGGAAGGTTCTAGTGGAAGGGAGGAATTGTGCAGTAGAGATTCCAGATGAGAGATTTGATTGTTCTCAGTGGTATGATCCAGATGAGAACAAACCTGGGAAGACACGGACCAAGAGGGCTGCTCTTATAAATGGGTATATTTCTACAATGGTGATTAAATTCGGAAAAATTATAGTCCTCATGTTGCATTGATTTAGTAACTTCTCAATCTCCTTACCCAGGTTTAATGAATTTGACAACAAGTTCTTTGGCATCACGGATGCTGAGGCTGACCAGATGGATCCTCAGCACAAGTTGCTGCTGCAGTGTTCCTTCAGAGCCCTGGAGAATGCTGGGATTCCCATGGAGAAAGCCAGTGGCACCAGAACAGGGGTTTATATAGGTAAAGTCAATGCACATTTCTGGAAATATCTTGTACAAGCATTGTGCAACACAATTTTTTTTGCTGCAATATTAATGTCATATTTTGCATAATGTATTGCATATTGCATGGAATCCTATGGTGTCAGTTAAACCAACTGCATCCAAATTCACACCAATTCTTCTCTGTATAATTGCTCATTAAGTACTTGTCATACAGATATCACACTTATACCATGTGAAACTGCGCAAACTAAGCTTTATAATGATATGAAGTGGCTAGTTGCTATGATAAACAGGAGATATTCGTGAGAAAATTAACTTTGAATATACATGAAATGTATTCCTATTTAAATTCTGCACACAGCTCTGCACCCCAGGGCCACCGCTGGGGGATGGGGTGGGGTTAGGATGATTCTAAAGGCCCAGCACTGACGGGGCCCCCAGAGAAACACACCTAAACCATTCATATTGCTCATAGCCTCTAACGGCAATAGTATTGTATTGCACATTTCCTAGTTGTGTTGCACTCATACACCAGTGAATATAATTTCACAATTCTCAATTATATTGCACAGTCCCTCTTTCTCCCCAGATATTGATATTGCACATTTCCCTATATTGATATTGCACATTTCCCTTTGATAATTGCACATTTACTTAAAACGGACCCCCTATACTCAAAAATAAAATAGCATTTTAAATTACATCACAAAGCCTGAATAAATTCTGCTGATTTGAATAAATTCAAATCAGCAGTAAAATCATATCTTCACTCAACACATGGTAAATCAACAGAATCAACAAAATAAACAGCAGACCTAACCGCATAAAAAGATATAAAGTAGTCCTCTGTATAATAAGCCGTTCCCAAGCAATCCGGTCTTGTAATTGCAGCAAATTTCTGAAATAGCACCCCAAAATAATGAACTTCCTTTCCATATCAAAGAATCAAAAGTTGGTCATAGCATGCACAGATCAACAGTGATTTTGGCTACATGACATCTTCAGGTATGCAAGCACAGCTTACATCAGGTCACACATGCAGAGGAGTACAAGGCACATTCTTCATCCAGTCGTTCAGTGACAAGACTTCAGTGAATAAAACAATTCATAATTAATAAAATATTTATATCTGTATCCCACCATCATGATTGTTATAGTTATTATTCCAATCCAGACAATCCCACCTACACAAATATGAATAGATATTTCTACTGGCATGCTTCCTGGAGACACAAATGCGTTTCCTTGACATAAAAGCTGACATAAAACATATGCAAGTATTATCACATCATACTTTCTCAGATATGGGTAGCCCAGACTGTCCTGAAAAAAAAAAAAACAACAACAAGAAACAGCATGTATAGATGGCCATTACAATGACCAAGATAAGATCTTAAAAGTGAAGGTAATAAAATGACATTGGAAATAGCCTAGGCCTCAACGGGAGTATAGTGTCTATATGAAGAAAATTGGATATGAAAGACTTTTAGTGTCAAACAGCAAGACATCATGGATGTGAAAGTAATTTGTGGCACCTGCATGAACAAACTCACTTTGTCATTTTAGGTCTCATGAACAGGGACTATGAGGTCCGTCTAAGTAGCAGCAGCAACACAATAACCCACTATTTCTCCACGGGTACGGCTATGAGTGTGGCAGCCAACAGAATCTCCTACACTTTCAATCTCACTGGGCCTTCATTTGCTCTGGACAGTGCCTGCTCCTCCTCCTTAGTAGCCCTTCACTCTGCCTGCCAAGGCATCAGACAGGGTAAAAGCACAGTTGCAACACAAAAGTTTCAGAACTAATTGATATTGTTCATAGCCTACATTTTAATGAGACATGGCATAGTATTTATATTCTTTCTACTTGGAAGTAACTATAAAATCTAATGTTATTATACTGTATTAAGAGTTAATAATTGCACTCATATTGGTGATATGAAAACAATAGGTTCCAAGGTTTCACCATAAACATGTCATCATATGAATGTCTCTGGATTTGTGTAATCATACAGGTGACTGTGATATGGCTCTGTGTGGAGGCGTCAGCTGCATTTTTGAGCCAAACATTTTTGTGGCTCTCAGCAAAGCCAAGATGATCTCACCTGATGGCACTAGCAAACCTTTCTCCAATAAAGCAGATGGATATGGCAGAGGGGAGGGCTGTGGCATTGTCCTTTTAAAACCTCTGAAAAGGGTAACACATGTTGACATTTTTATTATAAACATTGTAATTTTAACTCATGGTTAAAAAGTAGATGATAGTCAAATTTCATATTACTAAAATGGTTAATATTAACATTACTTTCACTTCAATATTTATAAGAAATATGGACTTATTTTATGTATATTTGTCTTAAAGTCAAGTAGTAATATGCTAAGAGGTGCAATATTAAATTCATTTAATAATATTAACATTACTATTTAATGTTATTTTCATTAACATTCACATCAATATTCGGACTACATTTTCCAGGCTTTAATGGACTGTGATCACATATGGGGCATTATCAGCAAAACTGCAGTAAACCAAGATGGCCGCACTGTCACTCCAATCACCAAGCCATCCATGGCTCAGCAGGAGGAGCTACTCAGCAGAATCTACTCTACAGAGAGAGACCTGACCAGTGTCCAGTACATAGAGGCTCATGGGACTGGAACACCAGTAGGTGACCCAATAGAGGCAGGCAGTATCTCAAAGGTCATTGCCAAAGCAAAACCATCGGGATCAGGGCAGATTTATATGGGCTCAGTTAAAGGAAACATAGGGCACACTGAATCAGCAGCAGGGGTGGCAGGACTGATTAAGGTTCTCCTAATGATGAAACATGAAACAATTGTGCCCTCAGTGTTCTACACAGAGGATGGATCTAGCATTGATGCTAAATCACTGAATGTAATCGTACCTATTCAGCCACAAAAATGGATAGCCCCAAGCACTGGAAGAGCTGCAGGGATAAACAACTTTGGTTTTGGGGGCACCAATGCCCATGTGATTATCAAACAGCACATACAACAAATTCATTTAGATAGAGAGGTTAAAACATTTCAGCACATGTTTGTGCTCTCAGCAGCATCAGAAAAATCTCTTACGAGCATGATTGCTGATATGACTGATCAGCTGAGCAAGGAGGCAACGTCTGACATACAAAGTCTTGCATACACGTCAGCATGTAAGAGAAGTCATGAAAAACACAAATACAGAAGAGTTTTTAGAACTTCATCTTTGACAGATTTGGGAGTACAGCTCAACTCTAGTCTTGACAAAAAGATCATTCCCTCCAAACCAGATCCTAGATTAGTGTTTGTTTTTTGTGGGAACGGTGTGACATACAGAGGCATGTGCAGGCAGCTGCTCAAAGAACAGCCTGTGTTCAGGAAAAAGATCAAGGAAATTGAGACAGTCTTACAACGCTACAAAAGCCTGAGTTTGATAGATGCACTTGAGAATGACATTGTTGAGGAACTTGATTTCTCAAAACCTGATACAGTTCAGCCTCTCCTTTTTGCTGTTCAGGTTGCAATTGCTTCTCTCCTAAAGCACTGGGGTGTTAAACCAGATGCTGTTCTTGGGCATTCTGTAGGAGAGATTGCTGCTGCTCATTGTTCTGGACTGTTGTCACTTGAGGATGCTGTCAAGGTCATCCATTACCGAAGTGCACTGCAGACCAAGGTAACTGGTGGGAAGATGCTGGTTGTCAGTAACATGTCTGTAACAGATGTCCTTCAATACCTGCCTTCATTCTCAGGAAAGATTTATTGTGCAGCGCATAATAGTCCTATATCTTGCACTCTATCAGGTGATGCAGAATCCATTTTGGCCCTACATCGAATGTTAAGCAACGCAGCAAACGGCAAGACTCTGTTTCTTCATGTCTTGGATGTCCCTGCTGCATACCACAGCCACATGATGGACCCAATTCTCTCAGAGGTAGAGAGCAGCATAGGCTTTTTGGAGAAAAATAAAATGGATGCAGAATTGTACTCAACTGTATCAGGCAAAATAGCTAGCGATCATGATTTCTGTACTGGCTCATACTGGTCTATGAATATCCGTGAACCTGTTGAATTTGAGAAGGCACTGATATTAGCAGCTAGTAACAATAAGAATGCAGTGTTTGTAGAGATCGGTCCCAGGCGATCTTTGTACAGAAACATCATTGAGACACTTGGGAATGACTCTACTGTCCTGTCTTCAGCACAGCCTGAAAAAGATCATGAGACACTGCTTGCCACTTTCAGTAAGCTGTTTGAGTTAGGGTTCAGTGCTAACTGGGATCAATTCTATTCCGGCATGCAGATCATTCCAACTTCCCTTCCGAGGTATCAGTTTGACTGTGTTAAGAAACACATCACCCTTTCACATGCACCAGAGAGTACAGCAGGCGGCCATCCTGTCTTTAAACAGACACGGATAGGAGCCCATGAGTTTGTTTGTGATTTGTCATCCCAAGAACTCTCATATTTGTCAGAACACAAAAACAATGGAGTCTCCATCATCCCAGGGGCTTTATATATTGAGATTGGCCTGGCTGCTTACATGGCGAATGCCAAACCAAAGGCTCCACTCAACACACTGCAACTGAGTATCAACTTCTTGAGTCCATTTCTGCTGACTAAGCGTCAACCTGAGCTGAAGGTGACACTTGAACCACTTGAGCATGAGACTCTTTTTAAGATTCATTCCAGCAGCACAGTCTTTGCATCAGGGAGCATAGAATGTAAAAGAGAGCAAATGGTGGATGAAAGGAGCATCTTGTTAGATTGCATATCTAACAGATGCACATCTGTTATCACATCTGATGAGTTGTATAGGAAACTAGACATGGGAGGGTTCCAATATGGTGGTGTCTTCAAGAACAAGGGAGACATTCTTTGGGGAGAGGAATTCAGGGAGGCATATTCTCTTGTGACTCTTCCAGAGGAGTTGCTATGTCAAGTACATGATTTTTGCATTCATCCAGTTATCCTGGATTACCTAATGCAAATGACACTCATTACAGGTTGCCAAGGGAATGTAGTCAGACCAAGCTTTCCTTCAGCTGTTGGTAGTTTCATTGTGCTGGAACCCCTCCAGAAGGAAATGGTGATATATCTAAAAGCCACTGATCTGGCAAATGATCACTTTGTAGTGTGTGGCTGTCTCACAGACAGGGAAGGGAGAGTTATTGTTGAGGTGAGACATTTAGTGGTCAAGTATGTTGGGAGTTTGTCTCGTGTTCTAGAGGAGAATTTCTTTCACAATGATCTCAGCATCATTTCAGAGGATGTACAGTCAACAATGCCTCAAGGCAATGCATTGGTCTTTTCTGACCATAATGCCATTTCCTTGGCCATGAAACCATATCTAAGTAATGGCTCAAAATATATTTCCTTAAAATATGCAAATACAGTGTTGAAACAAGGACCAGCTGCATTGTTTGCTAAGTTAAACATCCCAGATGTATGGAAAAATATCACAGATATTTTGTTCATGTGGGGTAATCAAGACCTCTCCACTCAGACAGTCGATGACATCTTGACAAACATGGCAAATTGTTGTGAACTATTGCGTCAAATACTTTTAGAACTGAGGAAGATGAATTACTCAAACTCTGTTAGAGTAGTAACCCATCGATCTTCAGAGATCACAGTGGACCATATCAGTCCAGGGTTTGTCCTTTCAGGTATGACAAGAGCATGTGCAGCTGAAATATCTGAATTTACTTTTCAGCTGATTGACATCAGCTCTGTCTCAGCTGAGGACATTAGAGCCCTTAATCAGGTCATGACCACCTACCCCTGCAGCGAATACCCAGAGTTGGTAGTAAAAGATGGTCAGATTCTCCAACCACAAATTGTAAACACCAGAATACCCGTCACGGTGAGCCAAGAGAAGAAGGTTTGCTTTTCACAAGCAAAGGCTTTCACTTTACAGACAGCAGACCCTTTCAAAATAACCAGTATATCTGCCATTCCCTCTGATGTGGAAGTTGGACAAATACCAGAGAAAAATGTTGAGGTTCAGCTCAGTAAAATTTGTGTCCATTCCTCAGATTACTATCCAGTCAGTGTCGCTGACCACAAATTTGGTCAAACAATGTACTGGAACAAACACACAAATCAGAATCACAAGCTCCTGGCACTTGACTTCAGTGGCATTGTGACAGCTGTGGGGAAAGGTGTGAGGAAACTAAAAGTTGGAGACCACATTGCTGCATGTTACCCTGTAATGGCCTCCTCAAAAATTGTAGTACCAGAAGATGTTTGCTACAGAACAAAGAAACTTCCATTTTTGAGTGACCTCCCATGTGTTTCATACTATGTAGTAATCTGGAGGATACTCCACTTAACTTTACCCAAACTGAAATGGGATGGCAAGTTGGGCATCCTCTCCTCTGTCCCTGACTCAGGCTTGGTGAAAGCCCTCACTCTGATTGCAAATAAGTCTGGATGGAATGCCTTTGTTGCAACTGAGCTGAGTGGGCCACTGCAAGATCTGAACAAATTTGATGCACTTGTCTTACTACCTCCATTTGACAAATCTCTATTTGTCAAAGCTTGCACCATCTCTGGTGTCAAAAATATTGTTGTTTGTGACAGTAAGTTTTCAACTATTGGCTCTCAAAACATTTTTAGAGAAGACAATGATGTTGCTTGCATTCAGACCATTGAGGTCTCCAGCATTTTGGCAAAAGGCTCAATCCGAGCAAACCAGCCACGGATTTACAAATGGCTGAAGGCATTGCACCTAGATAAAAAGTTGTTAGCTCTCACAACTATTACATTTCAGAGGAGCATAAGTGAAAGCATTGACATATTGCCCTTTGATGAACCAGAGTCTTACTTCAGTGTCAGAACTATGCCCATGGTGATGCTACATGAAAGCAAAGGTAAGCATGCCGTCTCTGACATTTCACTGCTTCCAAGAGAACACAGGCTCTTCAACAAGAACTGTGTGTACATTGTGACTGGAGGACTCACAGGACTTGGGTTTGAGACTGTGAGGTTCATTGCTGAGAGAGGTGGAGGGTACATTGTTATTCTCTCCAGGAGGAGCCCCAGCTCTGAGACGCAACTAGAGATTGATGCCGTGAAGCAGCAGTGTGGGGTGGTGATTGTTAGTTTGCAATGTGACATTGCCATCCCTGAACAAGTGAAAAGGGCCATCCATACCATTGAGGAAAGTCTCACCTCTTGCTCCATAAAGGGAATATTTCACAGTGCAGTTGTACTTCATGATGCGCTTTTAGGGAACCTTGACAAATCCCTCTTTGAGAAAGTCCTGAAGCCTAAAGTGAATGGAGCGCTGAATCTCCATCATGCCACAAAGCACTGTAAGCTTGACTATTTTGTGTGCTTCTCATCAATTGCCTCCTTTTTAGGCAATGCAGCCCAGACAAACTATGCAGCTGCTAACTCATTTCTTGATACCTTCTGTCATTATAGAAGGCGTCTCGGACTTGCGGCGCAGTCCATCAACTGGGGGGCCTTAAACCTTGGCCTTCTGTTGAACAAAGACCATCTGCAAAAATTTCTAGAGACCAAAGGATTGATGGTGATGCATGGTCCAGAAATCCTTCAGAGCCTAGAGCAGTGTCTTATGTTGAACAAAGCTCAGCAAGTCGTTTGCAAGTTCAACTTAAAAGCTATGCATCACCATGGGTTTTCACAAAATACCTCTCTCTCTAAACGGTTGGGCACTTTGGTTTTAGGTGAACTGACTGATGAAGAAATGTCTGATGTGCCGGCTGAACACAAAGAATCGTCCTCTTCCCCAAATGAGTTTGTCAGGAGGGTACTCAGTGAGACCTTGGGTGTTGAGTATGATGAGCTGAATGATGAAACATTCCTCTCAGCTCTGGGTGTTGACTCCATGTTGGGCATGACCCTGCAGAATATTATCTTCCAGGAGAGAGGTATAAACATCCCTCTTGTCAAATTACTGGATCCTAACTTAAATATTTCAAACTTGGCACTAATACTAATGGAACATTTACAAGATGATATAGAAGACAGGAATGATGATACACCATTATAGACTCCAGGTGTGTAAGTCCAGGCAATGGTGATGATGATTTTAAAGACTATCAGAGCTATCTGCTGTGAAGCGTTAAATTTAAGATATAACTTCATCTAAAAAGCTTTTGTAAATTTACAAGAATTTTTATTCATAAGAAAAGTGTATAAATTAATTTGTGAATATGAATGATTTACTTGCACATAGCATGGTCATTATTCATATTGTGATCATAATATACCTTAATTTTATATAATTTGTGTTTTGAATGTAAATCTCAGTGCTTTAAATTACATTTAATTCACTTTTGAAGACTACATTTTACTGTATGTAAAATATTGTTGTATTGTCCATTTTCCTGTGATAACATGTGATAAAACTTTGCACTGTTGCGCCATATTACTGTTAGATATAATGTATAATCACAAGTATTGACTGATAAACAAATCTGAAAGAAACAGGAATTACAGTTTACATTATAGTTTCTTTGGACTGCTTAGGTTCTGTCCTTGAAACTACAGGTTATTTGTGCAAAACTACACACTAACTATAAAGCCTTACACTAAACCAGCAAAACATTATACTGTACATCTCTTGGAAAAGCAAACAACTCTACTAATATTCCCCAAACCCTTTTTTAAAACAGTGTTTTTTGTGTTATTACAGTGAACACAAGCCATTTGAATGAGCACATGAAGCACCAATTACACACTGATAAATGAAAAAATGCTGGTACAACATTTTATTTTTTTTTTACAAGCATACACATTATATCCAAGTATTAGCACATTGATACTTTATTGAGTTCCGGTAACAATTACTTTTAAAGACAACAAAGAAGCTACAATTTGTGGAACTTTTATTAGAGATATTGTAGGTGTTAATGGGTTTGATCAATTATTATCAAGGTATATCTTGGTGTTGTCACCGATTGTGATGTTACATATAACCTCTAAGAAAGATGAATGAAGGTACTTTATTGAATGTTGTGTTGTGTACTAAGTGAAATGAGAAATAAAGTGAGTCAAATACAAAGTTGTTGTTGTACCCTGCAGAATGAGTACTGATGACCGAGCGGTCGCCCTGGCTTCTTTAAGGCTTCGGTTACAGACAGCAGAGCCGTTTCGGTAGAGTGGCCGCTTTTGAACCCAGACTGATTTGAATCCAGAAGGTTGTTCTGTGAAAGGACCTGTTTGGAGACTGCTCGTTCAATTCCTTTGGATAGGAAAGGCAGGAGTGAGACAGGGCGGTAGTTCTCGACTTGAGCAGGGTTGAGAGAAGTTTTCTTAAGTAACGGTGTTACCCGGGCCATTTTGAACGCTGTTGGAAATGTGCCGGAGGTTAGCGAGGCATTGATCACATGTATGATAGCTGGAGCGATGGTCGGGCTGATGGACTAAATAGGCTCGTAGGTATAGGGTCCAGCGAGCATGTGGTAGGACGGCTGCATGTCAGGAGTCTAGATACTGCACTCTCGGAGAGAGCCGTGAATGCTGAAAAAGATGTTGCAGCAGCCCCTAGATGTTGTAGGAGTGTGGTATCTGAGTCTGATGCGTTGTGTGGGCATGTAGAGAATTGACTGCTGATTGCCGCCACTTTGTTTGTAAAAAATGAGGCAAGGGTATCCGCAGTATAAGGCTGAGAGACGCGGGCTGGGAGGGGGGCCGTTGGCTTCCATCTCCTCAAGCAAGCGAGCCAGGAAGAGGCCCTAGCCTCTCGCAGTGCGAGCAGAATTGTGGGACCGCCAACTCTGGCATGAGATATACCTGGGCATGAGATATACCCAGACAGCTTATGCAAATGGAATGTGGGTCCAGGGTGGGGATGAACTGCCCACACCCCTGGATACACCTCTTCATTTGGGCTCCCTCGGACATACTTGCTTTTTAATGATTTTATATATTATTTTCAGAAAAAATTATTCTTCTGTCTTCCGTCAGTTGTTTCAGATCCTATTCTTCTGTCCTCAGACCAGTGGCAATAGACGTCGCTGAAGAATGAAAAAGGGCTTTCAGACAAAACCTCCGGAGTATACGCGGAGGTTTGTCAAACGGAGGTCCGATCGTTCGGGTGATTCAGATATGATGCTAACCTGTGGACCTTATACTGACCTATGTGTGAACGACAGACACACATTACAGAATCTCCGTGTGGTTGTCAAGTGAGGGGTGGGGGCTTGCAGAGTTTGCAAGAGGCATGTTATGACTAATGAATATACGCAGCCGCTGTCACAGCTGTTGTTTTTGTTTGCAAAATCTATGCATTATCTAGGCTAAAGAAAAAAAAATCTATTGTGCGTAGGCTAATACTTGAAGTAGTCACGTAAGTGTGCATAGGCCTACTTGAAGCTGACCTACATCATTTGTATGTGTGCATTTATCGGTTTTCAACGTTATGTAGCAGAATTACTTGGCTATGGAACCCAAATATGTGTAACAAGGTGGACCTTAAAGGAACACGCCACCCAAAATCAGTAGAAATATATGTTCTTACCTTAACTTTAACGAGTTGAGTCGTACCTCTCCCGCGTCGGTATGTGCACTCAAACGCGGCTCTGGCGTCTTGACCCTAATGTGTTAGCATGTTGCTATGCTAGCGGGCTCTGCCGTGGCCGTAGAGAGAGTAAGATGGCATTAATCAAACACATCCACGTTTTCCCTACTTAAATAGTTGCACAAGTAGTTGATTAAAAATGTTAGGGCACACAACATGAAACGTGACTATTTTCCAAGCGAATAAACAGGAGAACTACAATGTCTGGCGCAATAGCACTTGGGAGTACTTCGACCTAGGTAGTAATATTAATTAACACCTAATTGTAGATCCTATCCACCACAGAGTTTAGAATCCATGCTTGATCGACCCCTCAGCCTCCCCCTCCCCTCTGAGCGAGAGAGAGGCACACACACTAGAGATGCGCTGATGGGCTATTATTTCAACCATAACTGCATAGCAAAACGTAATCCATCCATCAGCAAAGTTTTTTGACCAATTTTCAAAACCGCACCCACCCGCCATCTGCTGTGTTTATAATGTATATGGGATGCTTTTAATGTAGCCTATATGGGATGCAGCGATGCTGATGTGAGGCTAGAAAGCTCTTGCCTGTTCTTTCTAGAAAGACTGATCCAATGCAGCAAATATATTAAAAGGCTAAAGTCCTACATTGGCTATGTTGTAGCCTATATCCCCAGAATATCAGCAGCAAACTCAGTCTCTGTCTCGCAAAACAGTCTCCAAATAAAACGCACAGACCTGTTGCCTAGCCTATTCTGTGTGCCAATATAGCCTATCGTCCAAAATGCTTGACTGCATTCTCCACATTTTTAGCTAAATTTTCATGTACCACATCAGCATTTTTGTTCCGTGAATCTTTTGTAAATTGCTTTACAATAGCGTCGGACCCTTGTCAGCAGCCTTCGGCTCGACTCTTGCCACTATTCACTCCTTCGTCTTCAACATTCCCTGTAGAATTCTCAATATTTTTGGCCTCAATGTGTCCAGTTACATAGTCTGTTCTTAGTCTTGGATTTTGTGAAATAAATGTCTAAATATCACCTGTTTGCTGCAGCTCCGGTCTGCACGTCCTTTTAAAACAGCATCTTTTTCTCTCTCGAGCATTTAATCTGCTGCCGGCTTGTCTCTCCACGTCGTCCAAAATGCTTGATTGCATTGCATTCTCCAATTTTTAGCTAAATTTTCATGTACCACAACTTGTCAGCAGCCTTCGGCTTGCCTCTTGCCACTATTCACTCCTTCTTCCGATGTAATTTCTGAGTCATCTACAAGATGTTTACACACACACACACACCTCAGTAAATAGAACCAACTTGACGTTGACTTCAACCTGTGCTATATCCTAGATGAGACTGCCTGGGTTATTTTGTTTCGATATCAAACACATAGTAATTGTAGCCTTCAGGGAATAGTAATTGTAGCCTTCAGTGAATAGGCATTTAAAAGAGAGACAGAGAGTGATATGACTCGTATGACTTCTACAAGCTCAATAGCATCCACAGCGGAAAAAAGAAGGTAAGAAAAAAAGTCGGAAAACTTAGAAGGCAAGCAAGTTTGGCGGTTATAATGTGAACATGCACGTTGCACTGTTGTGCGGTGGACTTTCGGAATGAATGGAGTCGGCGTTTCTTTAATATCGAGGTGCTAGTTTGTCCGATCATCATGAATTGCGCTGTCTGTCTGAAAAAGAGGCGCTCTCTTCCCATGCAGTCAAAATGAATGGGAGTCTTCAGAACAGGCTTGTCAGTGTCACCCTGACATGCCAGTGCGTAAAGTAATGTGAATGGCTTGTTATTTTATCAAGGATTTCTTTCTTTTTGCAAAAAATAAAGTACAATAGGCATTAATTAGTAGGCCAGCAGCATGTTGAAATTATGTGCCAAATTGCGTTTTTTTATTACAATGATAAAATTGTAAAAGGACGTGACCGAAGCTGAGGCAATAGGCCTAGGCCCGGCGGTAATTGTAAAGCAATTTACAAAAGATTCACTGAACAAAAACGCTGATGTGGTACATGAAACTTTAGCTAAAAATGTGGAGAATGCAATGCAATCAAGCATTTTGGACGATAGGCTATATTGGCACACAGAATAGGCTAGGCAACAGGCCGATGTGCGTTTTATTTGGAGACTGTTTTGCGAGACAGAGACTGAGTTTGCTGCTGATATTCTGGGGATATAGGCTACAACATAGCCAATGTAGGACTTTAGCCTTTTAATATATTTGCTGCATTGGATCAGTCTTTCTAGAAAGAACAGGCAAGAGCTTTCTAGCCTCACGTCAGCAGCGCCGCATCCCATATAGGCTACATTAAAAACATCCCATATACATTATAAACACAGCAGATGGCGGGTGGGTGCGGTTTTGAAAATTGGTCAAAAATTGGTCTCTAGTGTGTGTGCCTCTCTCGCTCAGAGGGGAGGGGGAGGCTGAGGGGTCGATCAAGCATGGATTCTAAACTCTGTGGTGGATAGGATCTACAATTAAGTGTTAATTAATATTAGGCCTACTACCTAGGTCGAAGTAACCTACTCCCAAGTGCTATTGTGCCAGACATTGTAGTTCTCCTGTTTATTCGCTTGGAAAATCGTCACGTTTCATGTTGTGTGCCCTAACATTTTTAATCAACTACTTGTGCAACTGTATTTAAGTAGGGAAAACGTGGATGTGTTTGATTAATGCCATCTTACTCTCTCTACGGCCACGGCAGAGCCCGCTAGCATAGCAACATGCTAACACATTCGCGCCGCGCGCCAGAGCGTTTGAGTGCACATACCTACGTGGGAGATATGACTCAACTCGTGAAAGGTAAGATTTTTACTACAAAATCCTGTTCGATTTTTGAGACATAAGTGTTCATTGAATCGATTGTAAAATCGATTTCTCATGTCTAAAGACGTTTCCATTTTCAACGCCAAATATAGGCTAATCCACAAACAACTAACAGGCATTAGGACGAACGTAAAGAGGGCGCTTGTAGATGCAAGCCAGCAATATTTCTGATGATTTATTGGCGTGAAGTTTCGCGCACAATGACAAACAGGAGTGCAACATTCTCGAAAAGCAATAAGCCGAGTGGACTGCCATTACATCAGTGACAAACATTACTGCAGTCTTCAACGTATCTGTGTCTACGATTAGAAATGTCAAACAAATTTCACCTACATAGAACTCGATTGCACAGTTTGTTTGCATAGCCTACCACTTTGTTCTTCTCCATAGTTTGATATACCAAAAATCCGAAGTAATTCCACATCGAACTCCTCAAGTTATTAGGGCCCATCACTCGTCTCATGTCGCACAGGTTGATCGCGTCGTCCTCCATTTTTTGGCAAAACACGAGCAGCACAGCAGCTGATTGAAACAGCTGTTTCCGGTGCGTAAAATTGGTGGGAATTTTCTTTTTAGCTTTCGCAATGCTTACTGCACTTCGGAATTCTTTATATTCTTATCTTTGTGACATCCATCCTTTTTATTTGTTTAATTCGTTTAAAATTAATAGTGTACATATTTGGTTAAAATCGATTCCCTATTTTAGTTTTCGAAACTTGTGTTGCTTGGTCCAATCGATTTTCGCACATAAAGTGACAGCCCTAGTTGCAGGTGACCCAAATAAATGGATAGGAACAGAGATCTTTGGTCAATAATTGTTGCTTTTTATTTCTCTAACTGCTCCAGGAGGGGGAAAGGAGACTTGGTCAGGGGGAATGTCAGAACAGAAACAAACAATAATAACTCAATAAACTTGGGGATAACAAAGACAATGACACAGGGAAAATACTGGGTACAGCTGTGACTGTCTTTTAAGCACTAGTTAGCAAAATACCATACACAGTCCCTCGACTAGGAGGGAACAAAACTGTGCTCACACGCACCCACAAGTGCCACTACACTGCAATCATCAGGAGTGAGTAATCAATCACACTAAAGAACACTCATGAAATGGTTTGAAACCCACACTGGCCACTAGGGCATATACTAAGAGGGAGCCTACTGCTATACAGGCATTGTCTATCTAGCAGAATGTTACAATAGGTCACAGCTAGGAGGGGCAAAGAGACAAGAGGAAACAAATAAAAATAATAAAACTCAAACCAGTAAAAGGGAGAAAAATCAGGAGGGGAACATTAACTGAGGCAGCCCTCGAGCGGGTGGTTAAGAGGGCTGCTCAAAAACCGACAGGGTAGGAGAGGGGAAAAGCAGAAAACAAACAAACTGGGGATGAACAACCAACTAACTCAACCTGACCATAAACCAACCTACCAAAACCAACCTTGGCATTGCAAGGAACAATAATGGGCTAAGGACAGAGCAGGTCACTACTATGGGCATACCAAAAAAAAAAAACTAAATTTAATCAGGGGAAAACAGTGGTCAGACTGTCACGCTGTGATCTATAGCAAACAAGCCAGCTGTGATCTATAGCAAACAAGAGAACAAGATTTTACTAATAACATACATCATCTTCAATTATCACATACATGCCACATAAGTCATAATTTTACAGTTATCAATACAAAGAACTTTTAATCAGTACAAAATGTATGCACTTGAATCTTACAATAAAAACTAGAAAATGTAATTGAGGAAATTACCAGTGCATGAAAATATAAATATACTGTATATTAACATAAAATGCAAAACAAACTTTTATTTGGAAACAGTTGGCAGGAGTCATAGTTGATAACAACTGACAGTTGGAATGTCTAAACAGTTAAATAGTTGAGTAGTTTAAATAGTTAAATTATTTAATAGTGAATTATTGTAGTGAGGACATTTATTTTGAAACAGTTGTGGGCAGAGGAAATAGGAACAGAATCTGTAGTCTTAAGAGCCAGATTGTATGCTTAAAGCCTGAGAGAGTATATAGTTTAAAAGTTGAATTTAGATAGTGTAATTGATGTTGATAGAAAGTTGAATGGATGTTGATAGGCAGATTGTTTAATGGATGTTGGTGGATAGTTTAATGGGTGGATGAGTGAATGGTTTGAAGAGGATGAATGGATAGAAAGTTGGATGGAATGTGCCTTATATCCTTGTAGAATGGAGAGACACAGAGAGAGTTGGCCTAGTTAAGCAGAAAGCAGTTGATACAGGTGCAATCAGTTTAACTGGCCCTTTGATGGGTCCTAGTAGTGAGCAGCTGGAAGTTGATACAGGTGCAAATCAAGTTAATTAGCCCATTTGTATGTCATCAGCCCATGTTAAGTCTATGGGGAAAAATAAGCTTGTTTTTTTATCTCAAAGTATAAAGTTTACAAAAGTGAAAAATACATTCCCCACGTGGCCTTTTCAAGACCTATGTTACAAAGTTTGAACGAAGTTTCTACGGTAAATGGTTGATGAAGACGAAGAACTTCGGATAACAGAACAGTGCATTTTCATGCACTGTAATAACATACAAATACATATATTTTTAAACCCATGTAGCAACCCCAATCATTATTGCATGGTTAACTGGCAAGTACAGTAAGCCATTGCTGCCTACCGTACCTCAGCTGTTTTTTTTTTACTCGGTAATGAACTGCAAGAACTGACAGTGTGAAAGGCCTGATTTATCTTTTTCCAAGTTTACACTGAATAAGGATAGGTAAATAGGCCTATTATTTAGACAGAAGTAGCTATTGCACTGGTAAATAGATCACATAAATTCCCATTGAGAGACTATAGCCTACTGATAAGCTAGCTAGCAGGCAAACTAATTTAGCTAACGTTATATTATCACCATTGTTCTTTTTTCTACCTGTAGGCTATACGTTAACCCTTTGTTCACGGCCTGCTTAAACACAGAGCATAGGCATAGGCTATTATTATCAATCACTAATAAGGTCAAGATTTCACTCAAGCGTCTGATGTAACTTAAATAAATGCAAATAGTTGGCCTAGGCTAAACACAACCGTGCTTGACACTAATTATTATCGTTTCCATGCAGTCAAAAACTCCCAAATTGTCCTGCTTGCCTATGTGAAATGCATATGACCACAGAAGTTCGTTTTAAAAATCATTAGCCTATATACAGGCTGGAGCCAAATTAAAACATATCTTTGTAAATTAGGCTACGTTTAATTAAAAAGTGTTTCTTGCGTGCGTTCATTCTCTCATTCCCTCTCCAAAATGTTCCTGTTCTAGGCTGGCCAAGTGCATGAACCCAGCATCGGTGCGCGCGTCACATGAAACACAATTGAGACAATAGATTGACCATATTGTACAACTGCAAAGCCTTATCATAGGCATGTTATATTCATGACATGAAAAGTGGAACTTATACAACGAAAATGAGAAATTGCGCAGTCGGCTAAACGTTTTAAACTTGCGCAAAACTGATGAACCCAGCATCGGTGCGTCGCATAAATTAAAACACAAATTGAAGCCGCACAGCTTGACCATTGGACAATCCTACCACAAAACCTTTCCATAGGCATGCAACGTTTATGACATAAAAAGTGGAATATGAACGCATTTCATCACACCTGACAAATAAACAGGGCTGTGGCCGCGATTTTACTGATTTATTGAGCTCTCAGCGCAGTGCTGACTTGCGCGTCTTTGATGAGCGTATACGAAGGAAAGCCCTCTAATCGGACGGGCAAGACTGACAAGGAGGCCAGCCCGTGGCTACGCGTAGCCTATGTCAAACAGGTGCTTTCTCTTCGACCTCCACAAATTAAGCTACAGTTAATTCCGTAGTCGTTTGAATAAGTTTGCGATTGACAACGCGACTGACAACGTTGTGATAAATAGGCATTCTAACTTTTGCAAAGTCAACTTGAATGCATCAATTTTGAACAAAGTTGTATAGGCTACACCGCGCCAGTTGTAGTCTGCATGAAGTTCTTGCACAAGCCACCGTTTTGATTTCCGTAGGGGAGATGCGGGCTGAACCCGCTTGAGGGAGAGAGGTGCAGGGAGAGAATGGGTGCCCTACACTACGCACATCTCTATGAAATAATGTAGCAAAACAATCATGGAAACAATGTCAATAGGCTAGACAGATAGCCTATTGTGAGTAGGCCTAATGCAGGAATGGACGTTACAGTTATTCAGTAACTATATCGAATTACTGAAATTTAAATTGTAATGTGTTACCTTTAGACTACTTCGTTTCCCAATAAAGTAACGAAATTACAGTAACACGTTACCCCCAACACTGGCCTATTGAACTTTGGTGGATGATGGACAGATGTCAGTGCCCTAGCCTAATTTACCCTCGGAAATAATTCTACATTGTCTTTATACAATATATTTAACTGGTCTAGACATGGTGTGGTCTATTGGGTTTCACCTAATTTCAACATACAGCTTTACAGAATAAATATTGTTAACATGTTAGGATCAGCGCCATAGGATTCCCACGGTAGCCAGCGTCTGTGACGACACCTGAGCTTACCAAAATGGCGCATAGAACGTAGTCTACTTCAACATATCCAACGTATTCTCCTGCCAGTAATCTATCTTGCTCTGTTCTAGAATCTTTGCTACCAACGATCATATATTTAAAATAATGTAATTCAAAATATTCATTAACAACTTCTCTATTACTCAAAAACATACTTAAAGACAATATTATTACAATAGCAGCACTTAAAAGAACAATAAAGTAAAAGCATCTCCGATTGGTTTTTAATTAGTTAGCTCAGTTTTCTAGCATGCTAATCATCCTATTGACTTGAATGCACTATCAGCTAACTGTGCTAATCACTCTAGCGAAGTATTTTAACTCACCGGAGTTCGAGGTTCAAACAACACAGGTCTTCAACAATCCGTAGAAAAATAGATATAAGGAAAGGTAAAATGATTCAATATGAGAGATAGATTTAGAAAAAGTTAGATTAGAGTTAGATAAAGAATATTATTTTTCTTAAGAGGATTATCAGTAACGTCTAATCAATATCATTCAAGTGGAGTCTGGAGAGTGAAAAAACAAACCCGTCACCTAGGAGATGACTATACCACAATAAAAGTATTTTAGAATACCTGCACTTTCAAGCAGACCAAAAAAGAAATACATATAATCATGTAAACTCAGCTTCTTGCTATTTATTCATATTTATATATTAAAATATTTATTGAACTCAAACTGTTCTAAAACTTGGTTATGGTCTTAGTAACCAAACTTTAAGGTGGGTTACACCTGGTAACGAGTTGTACGGAAGTTGACTGTGTGCTTGTTTTCATTGATAATAATACCGTATAATTTCAGTAATCTCCCAATAATCCCATGTTCAAATAAGTATCTGAGTCGTGATCAGTTTGATGGGAATAGCATGTGACTTTCTAGGGGTGTAACGGTACACAGAAGTCACGGTTCGGTTCATACCTCGGTTCGGACATCACGGTTCAGTACGAGTTTGGTACAATGGAGGGAAAAGCAAAACAAAAATGCAGAAAGCATTTTTTTTTGTACATTTCTCAGGCTGTACCACCTAGTGTCATACAGTCTCTTCCCTGAGCTATCTGCAACAGCCTGAAGTGTGTAAGATGTAGGCTAAACAGTACAATAAGTACCCAGACTCCATCTGTAACTTGTAAACAAAATAAAACAATCAGCTATAAAACTGAAAATAGGCCTACAGCATCTCTTATTTCTGAAATTACATAGAAAAATTATTTTTAAAAATCCACTTAAGCAAGACCTTCGCATCTGTGTTAAGTTGTATATGGAAGGGTCTACAATTTGCCTCAATATTTTTCATTGTGTGTAAAGTAATAATCTAGCCTACTAACTGTGAAAATATCACACTATTTTGCCTTTTTTTAAAAAACGAAATTGCTCCTTTCATTTCATAAACAGACTACAACTAGAAGTCACGTGACTTTGCCCTTTGACGTTAACTCACCGTAGCATGGTTTGTTTATTAGCCTGGTTAGCGTTGTCACTTTACTGTCTATGCACTTAACACTACCAGCTCCTCATGTGAGAAGTTACAAGTTACCCCAACAGGTAATTATCACGCGATTTACATAGCTTTCTGTCATTACGAAATCGTTTAATTTAAGCCATAGGTTTTGGCCCTATTTGTATATGTATCCAAAGGCTGCTGAAGCGCAGGGGACGTTTTTTATCCCTCGTTTCAGTGATTGGTAGCCTACATCATCTGGGTGATGGCTTCAAATATGTGTAGCATTTTTTCCACTCACATACCCAACTGCTGAACAACGCCGACACAGAGTTAGGTGTCGCTAAAGAACTACCGTAACTCTCGCTACTTAACAGTAATTGCGCATGACATTAATTAATCCACACACGAGTTTTATGTATTTTTATACCGTGTATTCTCCGTGTAAATTCATGCACCGAACCTTGACGCCCGTACCGTTTCGGTTCAATACGAGTGCATGAACCGTTACACCCCTACTTTCTACACACATTGAAAACATTGCAATCCTGTTATTGATATTTTAGGCAGCGCGAGATGGTTATAGCGCAACTTGACAGGTGGTGTCTGTTGGCCAAATCGATAGCGCAGTTGTTGGACAGCGCGCGATGGTCTCTGGTTAGCGCAACTTGACTAGGCAGTGTCTGTGTTGGCCAACTCGATAGCGCAGTTGTTGGACAGCGCGCGATGGTCTCTGGTTATGTTAGCGCAGATTGAATAGGTGGTGTCGGCCAACTCGATAGCGCAGTTGTAACATTGGACAGCGCACGATGGTCTTAGGTTAGCGCAGCTTGACTCAATAGCTCGAAGTGCAACTGAATGGGTGGTGTCTGTGTTGGCCAGGCTTTTGATTTGTTTGGCTCGCCATACGCCCCTGGCTATAGTTAGACAATATTTTCTGTCGCTAGGGATGGCCAAAATTAAATCTAGCAACAAAATCACTAATTGGCAACACTGAGCACTGACAGGTCTAGACCAGGGGCCCGTTGCACAAAACTAGGATAAGGGATTAAGCCGAGATATCTTGGTTATCCTGGCTCAATTTATCCGTGATCCAGTTGCACAAACGCGGGATAGGGGGCAGCAGGATATGTTATGGTATAAGTTACCATGGCGATTTATTCTGTGGAGCTAGCCTGCTCCAGACCAGGCTAAGTTCCAGGATCTATTTAATCTCATCCCTTATCTCAGTCAGCAGTCACCACAAACGGAAACCAATAATTTTTCCACTACCCACTACACATTGTTATCACATATACCTAGACCCACTGTCATTATTTAAACGTTTGTGATCATTAAATAACTTTTACATACTCGCCATTCCCGACCTGCATATGCGACAATGTGACGTCACGGGAGTGCTTAACCATTTCACGCGTGGTGGTCGCGGAACTAGTTGCAATATTCTCCTTAACAGAGGTGTTGCTGTTTGTTGCTGTTGTGAGAAGGCTATCTACCTACTTCACACCGTAGCAATGAAGCCGCTCTAGTTGCCATGGTGAATCAGTGAATCTGTGATCGGTGGCGGGTTCTATTTGAGGGAGCCGTGAGCGCGCACTTATCCAGGATAGGTTTCACCTGGCTTGATGAATCCGTGTCTGCTCATCCTTGCTCGTTGTGCAACCAATTAAGCCTGTACGATCGTGTTTTGGATTCATTGAGCGCAGCTTAGTAACTTATCCCGGATGTCTTAATTCTGCTTTTGTGCAACGGACCCCTGGTCACAGAAATCGGAACAAATAAATATCAAAATCAGTTTAGGCCCTGAAGCCATTTTTTAAACGTTATACTTTTGATCTGACCATGAAATCAAAAGCCTGGAAAACAACGTGTTGTTTGTTTGTATCACATTCATAAACAAATAATGAAATAAGTAATTTTTTTTTTTTTCGTTTTTGATTCTCAATTGAATATCAAATGAACGAATGATACACGGACCCCGTTTTGTATCATTTTCAGTTTTACTCATTATTCATTAAAAACTGGAGCTTGGAGGCTAAAACTTTATGGTCTTAAAATGTCTCAATAAAAAGGTCTTAAATTTGACTTACTGAAACCTGCATGAACCCTGTATTTAACATTTCACCAGGACATGACAATGACAAACTTAAGTACCATATTGTTTGAAAATGACAGCTTAGCTAACTCATGGGACATGCATTTGGATTCGATAGGCCTGCAACAACTGTAAATTATGGTAATGGAAAAAAAGGAAGAAAAAGAAACATGTTATAAATGTTTGGTTGTGCTCGACTCCATCAGTGACAGTTCCACCAATGGCCACAAGAGGGAGGTAGCTTATTAGTGTTCAGCAGCCTTCTGGTCCTGAGGGCATAACTTTATTTGGATACCTCATATACAAGACAATTCTGGTCCCATTCATTCCTGAAATACTGAAAATATTTTACTGCTGGATTGGATAGATATTGATGGTCCAGTGGTTGCCGTTAAGTGTGTCCCGTGGAGTGTTAAAGAAATCATTTTTACACAGGCTCATGAAATAGACTATAGGGCTATTTTTAAATGAATTAATGACACAGCTTCTTAATTAAATAGCTCAGTCAACATTCATGTGAGCACTGTGGTCTGTGGTCTTGAACGCCCAGAAAACTGTTTTAGCCTAGTGTGACATAACATTACTTTAGAATCAGTAACCATAACCAAGGTGAATTGGCATTTTGATTTGGTCTCAGGGTGCTTTAGCCCTGAAAAGATTGAGAAACTCTGATCTAGTCTACCTCTCCAGGACATCTCACAGACATGTCAAGTACCTCTGGGATATGCAAAATACTCATGTGTATTGCTACATGGTAGAGGAGACAAAAATAAAGATTATTTTCTCTCCTTGTAGAACTATTAGATGTAACAACAAATAAGTATTGAATCTTGCAATACATAAAGGGTTTTGGGAAACAGTTCTGAAATATGTATGGTATGGCAAGTCAGGCTTGAAATACATTAAATAAAATTATGCAAGCAAAAACAGAGACACAATCTATTTTGCTTAATATAGTCTTGCAAACCATTTTTTATCTGTTTTCCTAAAACCACCCTCTGCTCACATGACCAATAAGCCACTGGCACTGCTGTGTTGTTCCACTTTACTAGAAACAAAAGTGATTTCTGCTTCCTGTCTCCACAAGTGGTTGTTTGTTCCAGCAGAATGGCAGAGGCTACTTTTTCAGTATCTCAGGATCAGTTCAGCTGTCCAATTTGTCTAGATCTGCTAAAGGATCCAGTCACTCTTCCCTGTGGACACAGTTTCTGTATGGACTGCATTACAGGCTGCTGGGATCAGGAAGAGCTGAAGGGAATCTACAGCTGCCCACAGTGCAGACAGACCTTCACTCCAAGGCCTGTTGTTGGCAAAAATACCATATTGGCTGATATGATAGAGATGTTCAAAAAGACAGCAATCAATTCTGTTTCCCTGTACCCAAACTATGCTCGACCTGGAGATGTGGAATGTGACGTCTGCGTTGAAGAAAACGAAAGGCAGTCCAGTCCTGTCTGATGTGTCTGTCCTCTTATTGTGAAACTCACCTCAGAGTTCACAATGATCTCAACCCAGGGAAGAGACACAAAGTGGTTGATGCTGCTGGTAAACTAGAAGATCTGATCTGCTCTTGTCATGATAAACTACTGGAGGTCTTCTGCCGCACTGATCAGACATGCATATGTGTGCTGTGTGTTATGGATGAACACAAAGGACATGATACAGTTTCCGCTGCGGCAGAGAGAATGGAAAAACAGGTAAGAGAGTCCAGTAATTATTTCCTAGTTTGCTTATGACTACAATAAACAATAAGTAAAGCACATTGAAGGGCCTCTGTGTATGAAATGCACTTTAAAAATATCCGTTGCTTGCCTTGCCTTGCAATAAGCCAGGTAGTGATCTTTACCCCCTGGCTTATATTTGAAGAGAGTGTTTGTACAGTATGAACACCAAATACCTAATGTTACTAAAATGCAGTGAAGTAAGTACTTAAGTATGGGAGTGTCTGTACTTTACTTGAGTTTTTATTGTTCTTCCTACTTTTACTTTTACTTCACAATTTTAAAATTGAATGTATACGTTTACTCCACTAAATTTTTATTAGCAGTATAAGTAGAAAGTAGGCTAAAATAAAGTGAAAATGTCACAGCCATAGTTTCCATTCTCCATGTTAGAGTTTTGGGTAACACTTTATAATAACTACACACAATTCATCATTTATTAAGCATCTGCAAACAATTACTGGTTTGTTCATCATTTATAAAGTATTGTTCCTACATTAATTATCATCAGTAAGCATCTGTACACACAGTTATAAATGAAGAGTTTGGTTCCAAAACGCTATATCCATCATTTTAATGAATTTTCATGAATATATATTTTTTACATTTTGTTTTCCAAGTAACTTCAGTAGAAATGTAATTAGGTATTTGTTATTTGATTTATCTTTACTCAATCAAAACAACAAAACTGTTTGATTGATATTACTTGAAATATAAAATTAAATAGCATTATTTTTTTTAATATTTATATAGCATTTTGGAACCAAACTCTTCAAATGGTTTGATCATAATAAACAAGCCTATAAAAATGTGCTTATAAATTATTTGTAATACTTAATACATTATGCAATAATAATTTGTTGATGGAGTAATATTTATATTATTTAACAGTTGTTATGTTATGTACAAAATAATAATTAATCATATTTCAAAATTGGCCCTACTCAATTTAGGCTTAATACAACTCTTATATCCAACATGGGCGAATTGATTTGAGGTGCAGGGGAGCTAGAAGTTCCAAAATGTGTGGATTCCAGTTAAAGTTGTCAGTTAGGCTAGGCTACTGTTTGCAGAGCCCATTATTAGACATTCTCTGGTTATAGCCTAATGAGGTAGCATAGCTGTTGAGTTTTAAAATAGATATCCGAAGATGGATTACAAAGGGGATTTCAAAAGGATCTTTATCATGTTTTCACATGAAAAATGCGGTTACACTTTACTTGATAGTGTCAACATAAGAGTGACATGACACTGTCATGAACGTGTCATAAACAAGTCATAAACGTTTATGACATAACGCTTCTGTTATTAAGTGACATTCGGTTTTTGTATTGGAACTATGATAAAGTTATTATCATAGAGGTTAAAATAGCATTGGGTTTTGTCGGTTCTTGTGCGTACTGGCGGCGATTTGTGTGCGTGTGTTTGATAGCACTACATCAATTGCTACAAATGTACGCTTCATAAAGGCCTGCGAGTGAACGGGTTTTCTACATTTTTTAATAAAAACTAAAACATTTGGAGTGTTTTTATACCACCTTTTTATAGCTGATGCCAACGTTAATATTATATCGTCAACGGTTCGTACTAGTTGGGGTTCCTTTTAAGACATTTAATTAAGAGGTATGTTTATAGATTAGGCTACTTTTACTTAAGTCATTTTCTGATCAAATATCTGTAATTCTACTCAATTGTGGGTTTTGGATACTTTATACAACTCTGCTAAAATATCTCACAATATGTGGTGAGATAGCAAATGGATTAATGTTACCTCTTCACAGAAACAGTTGGAGGAGAGCTGCAGAAAAACCCAGCAGACAATCCATGAGAGACATAAGCACCTGGAGCAGATGAAAGAGGCCATTAAGTCTCTTAAGGTGAGTTCCAATCTGAGAGGTAGAGGGGCAGTCTGGAGGTTTCAAGGTGCCCAGAACACAATGTGGGCCCAGAGAGATTGGAAGTCCACTCAGGCATGCTATCTAAAGTTTTGATATTTAGGCTATTTATTCTAAGGGTACGTTCAGACTTGACTTCTTTTTCTGACAAGAGAATTTATTCAGTATTTTAAAAATCTGCCATAGTTTTTGTCCCAAAAAAGCTCCGTAAGCGTTTTTTCCAAGGACTTTTTTGAAAACATAGTCTACTCCATAGGATTATAATTCGAAACGGACACTGGCAGCTGTGAAAAATATGCCTAGTCTGAACGTTCTAAGTGCACAATTTCAACACAGACCGCTGGCTTTCCCAACCTATAGGGCTAAAAACCATTTAAACCTTTATGCCAGTTATGAAACAGAGTGGCAATAGCACTGAAATGTCCTCTTGTATCTCCAAACAGCACTCTGCTCATGCAGCAGTGGAGGACAGTGAGAGGATGTTTACTGAAATGATCCGTTCCATTGAGAGAAAACGCTCTGAGGTGACCAAGCTGATTAGAGATCAGGAGAAGGCTGAAGTGAGTCGAGCTGAAGAACTCATGGAGAAACTGGAGAAGGAGATTGCTGAGCTGAAGAAGAGAGATGCTGAGCTGAAGCAGCTTTCACAAACAGAGGATCATACAAGCTTTCTCCGGGTAATCTTTCTGCAATGATGTGATGAAATGACACGTCATGCCAAAAATGTGTTTTCCTCACTTACCAACATGAACTTACAGACTGTGTCTCTTTACAGAGTTTTCAGTCTCTGTGTTCTTTGACTGACCCAGAGGATTCATCATCCAACATCAGTTTCTGTTCAGAAGTGTCATTTGAGAAAATGAAGGAACATTTGTCTCAGTTGAAAGATAAATGGGAAGATTTACTTAAGCATGGACTAGACCAGATTTCTATCAGGGGTAAGGAATATGCAAGGAACATACACATTATATGACTCCACCTTCGTTGGTAAATTGTATTCTATGTTAGTGAAAACCAGTTTGATTACTGATCTCTTCTCTCTACAGCAAAAGTGATAAGAATATTCCGTCCCAGTGAGCTCTTGACCAGACAAGACTTCTTAACATGTAAGAATCATGCACATTACAGCTAGAAGACGCTGCAGCAGGGCTGTAACTACGGAGGTGTCATTGCAATATATTTCTGTATATCGAGAGAATGTGCGCTCATTTTACTAGATTGTGTGCACAATTTAGTACATTGTGTGCTCATTATATTAAATTGTGATCTCATTTTATTACAGTATATTGTGCGCTCAATTTAGTAAACTGTGCACACATTTTACTAAATTCTGCGCTAACTTTTCAAAAATTAAAATGAGAGCACAATTTAGTAAAATGAGCACACTGTTTAGTAAAATGTGTGCACAGTAAATTGTGCTCACGATTTACTAAAATTAAGAGCACAATTTAGTAAAATGAGTGCACTATTTAGTAAAACCTGCACACGATTTGGTAAAATGAGTGCACGTTTTCTGGATATACACCAAAAAGTATCATGCAATGACCCCTCCAGTGTTCCGTAAGTAAATTAAAGTATAAATTAAATTTAGGAGTGAACTAGTCATACACATTTTTAGCTATTACATTGTGACAATCAATGACCACTAAAATTTTAGGTTCTAGAACAACATAGTACTGTTTTTTTAATAAAAAATAAATATGACAATCATTAACTCAATAACTGTTATTATACCTTTGCTTCCCCAGACCTGTGTCAACTCAGTCTAGATCCCAACACAGCAAATTCCAATCTTACTTTGTCTAATAATAATAAGGAAGTTACTTGTAAAAGTGAGATACAGTCATATCCTGACAATCCAGAGAGGTTTGACTATTGGCAACAGGTGCTGTGTAAAGAGGCTGTGACTGGAATATGCTACTGGGAGGTGGAGTGGAGCCTGAGAGTTTTTGTAGCAGTATCCTACAAAACGATCTGCAGGAAAGGAAACGGGCAACAGGCTTGGTTTGGGTACAATATGCACTCTTGGAGTTTAGACTGCTCAACTAGTGCAAGCTCTGTCATACACAATGGAAAGGTGACTCAACTCAATGTTATTCCCAGCAGAAGAATTGGAGTGTATGTGGATCACAATGCTGGAATTCTGTCTTTTTACAGCATCTGCAGTGACAAAATGACCCTCCTGCACAAAGTCCAGACCACATTCACTCAGCCGCTCTATCCTGGTTTTTGGTTATATCTTAACGAAAAAATAAACCTATGCCATTAGGTATGCCATTTTTTTTGGTTTGGATGTCAGGGGTAGAACATGATGAGCCTTTTCAGGGGTAGAACATGATGAGCCTTTTCCATCTACTTGTACCCAAAAATTCCATCAATATGCAGCTTCATTTCTGACCCTGACTTGCCTTCACGATAACCCGTCTCAGTCAACTGCATATTGATTCACTTCAAGCATGTATTTGTTGTCAAATAAAGCAGGGCTCTACACATAACATCGTAATTTTTAAGGATACATGTTCTTTGGTTGATTGGTTCATATACATGTTTATTCATTTTAATGATCTGATTCATTGTTCTGTATACCTGTCTAATGCATTCATTTCAAGGCAAATTGCAAATGCATAAATTGTCAAATCCATAAACTAAAGCCATCATGTGGCATGTGAGTGCATTGAACTGACCCATCAATGTTTATGCTTAGAATGTTGCTCATGGCATGGCATTAGGCATGAAAATAGTACATTTTACGATTTTTATTGGACAGTGTTTACATTGACTACATAGGCTACTGATAGCGCCAGTCTTACTTGTACTGATATCTTGCATTGCATACACCAGAGTGACATTACTTTGGCCAAGATCTACACTATCTGACTGCCCTTGTTATGTAAAGCAAATGATCAATGTTGCCATTTGAAGAATTTGCAGCTCTTGAAACTGGTCGTTCTTTTGAGTCCTCAGACCTTGATATTGTCAGATGTATAGTATATATTACATGGCAATTCA
Organism: Alosa alosa; assembly: GCF_017589495.1. Taxonomy (NCBI): domain Eukaryota; kingdom Metazoa; phylum Chordata; class Actinopteri; order Clupeiformes; family Clupeidae; genus Alosa; species Alosa alosa. The sequence goes on from NC_063204.1 coordinate 18,237,145, forward strand.
TACCGCCATGTTCAGAGGAAAAGTCTAATCTGAGTTCTTGTCATTTGAGCGCATAACAAACAAAGCTCAACAACCTTTCCAAATGATTAGTGTAGACCTACGTAATATCAATCTTGGTTGTGCCTTGTTTTATGCTGAAAAGTGGAAATCAGTGACCATGAGGGTCACCCAGCAGATGGCAATATTTGTCAGCTTGTGTATTGCTCCTTTGAAGCAGCAGTTTTGTCTAGAAGTAACATAAAACTACATAAAAGACCAACTCCAACAATAAACTGATAAAAGCTTGTGTTGGTATGCTAAACTGCTGTATTTTGGTGTCATAGCTGGTGAAAATATATTGGGAAAGCATGTGTTACATTTTTACAGGGTGGTCAGACCTGAATCACAGCACTACAGAGGGCTTAGCCTTGATTGCAAGCCAGTGTGTTTATCTGTCCTTTGTCCAAACATGACCATATATCCTAAAAATTATTTGAAGATGATACCAAACTAGTTGCCCATAAAAATGTATCACGTAAAAAGTGGCATATCATTGTATCCATGTGGATCATATACTGAGTGATAACAAGCATCTGTGAAGTTAACCAAGGTGGTTAGAGTATTGTGGATGGCAAAGGCCACAACACTGAACAGTGCCTGCATCAGCCATTTCCATTCATCTTTTGTTTTTTGTTTCATTTTGATTTTTAAAATCAAAATGACAGTGTGTAGCCACTTTGTCTTTGTTTTTTTCTTTTGTGGATTTTTTTTTAGTTTTTTCCTTGTAAACCCATCCAGATGTTCACAATGTCATTCAAATTTCAGTATAAAATAATTGTCATAGTGCAAAAAAATGCTTTTTGGATTACACTTGATAATGAACACTGACTTCAATAGATTATGTTTATTTGAAGATCAAAGGCCATTTAAATGAGGGAACATTCCAGGTACATTTAATTTGACATTCAAAGGAGCCTTATTGGTCACAGTTTTGGCCCACTTATCTAATTTCACAAACAGGCACCCAATACCATAGAGTTCCTTTGAAAAAGGTATATAAACTTCAATTAATCAACTACCACTAGATATTTATGCACAACTGGAAGCTATACATAAATCAGTTGTAGATTCTGTTTTTATTTGCATTTTACACAACGTCCCAACTTTTTCTGATTTGGGGTTGTATACAAGGATATTAATAACCGAGTTTCTCTGTGTTCATGTAAACACCACATCCCCAATATGATCAAAACCGGGACAAGCCTAATAACTGGGATACTGAAGTGAATGTAAATGTAGTCATAGACTACTTATGGCCACCATGTGTGGATTGATTTTCATTTTAAAGTAAAAACATATAAAAAAAAACAAAGTTCAGAGTTACATGCACAGTGTTGCTTTGTTTTCTGGGTGCATGTAAATACACTTTAGACTTTAATTGAATCATACACTCAGTTTACCACCTCAATCAATGGTCTTAAGAGTGCTCTGTGCTCTAAAAACATGTTCACTATGAAAGACAATTTCTCAAGAATGGACCCGGAGTATGCATGATTAAAGCTGAGCGTGAGGAGATGCCTGGAGCGCTCGCTCTCTCTGTCTCTCCCTCCCTCCCTCTCTCTCTCTCTCTCTCTCTATCCACTCATACTGGTTATCTGAAAAACATAGAATTCTCTCTTCCAATAAATTTGGGTGTCATAAACCAGATGGCTCTTGTAGACCATTTTCTTTCAAATTGGCGATCTCAAATAAGAATGTTATTACTGTATTTTCTATTTGGCTTGAGAGCTTCTATGAAATAATGTCATAAGTTGGCTTGTTTAATGAAAACTACTTTTGAATCATGTGGGACTGCATTTTCAGACAGTGTCATTGTGCAACCGACATAACTATGAAAGAGTGTTGATAGCATCTCTATTCATGAATACGAATTCTGTAGTGCATTAACATGTTTTGCAACATTACTTGTTAACAAGACTTACATGCACATACATTAGTGTTGTAACTTACAGTAGTCTATACAAGCCTCTGCTTAATGTTATAAAGTGTGAATCCACTTAAAAGACAGTGTCACACTAACACCACTCAGACACACCAGGTGTAAACAATTAAAGCCCATTTAACAGAATCTGCCTCTTAACTCATTTAACCATTTAAGAGACATAAAACACCAGTCTTGCAAATCAAAGACTGAGTTCTGTTTGTGGAAACAGTGTCCTGTTTATCACTGAGAAGTGTTCTCTGGGATTTTGCTATAAAAGAGCCCCATCCTATGCCTTATCAGTGCACTTTGAAATCCAGCTTCAACAGACAGATCGCCTACGTCCGTCCCAGCCTGTGAGTACCATGTTGCTGTTTAGACGTCAGTAGTTTTTGTGACAGTATTGGCCATAGAAGCATGTGTTATAGGGATATTAATGTCATATTCAATGTATGTATTGTCTATATTGTATTCTTTGCATATTACTAGTGTATTACTTGTCTGTATTTTTGATTCTCTGTTATTTTTATAAGTTGATATTTTTGTTTTGGAAAACAATAGTTTTTGTGAAAGATCAATCCTATCCTGTCCTAAAGATAGGCCTGTCATATTTGTACTGGCCTTGCTAACACCAGGATCTGCCTGAGCAAATTCAATGTGTCTCATATTTGTCTGTTTCCCAGGCTATATTTACACATAAAAAAACAATGTGAAATAATGTGCTCTGTCTCACATTTTGTACATTGCAGAACCATGAGCAGAAACTACATGTCCAAGTATGATGAGCTCCGCAGGGGAGACTACCTTATGTCCAACAACCATGAGTGGAAGGCTGTGTTCCAGGTAGAATACTGTGTCTACAGACATAAGTGTCTTATGAACAAGAATGTAAAATCCGTATCTACCTTCAAACCAAACACATGTGAAGGAGAAATGTACTATCCCCATAACATATCTCTCAAATGCTCTGTAGGAGGATGGCAACTTTGTCATCTACGGCTGGAAGCCCATGTGGAGCTCGGACACGGCAGGCCAGAGGGATGCCCATCGCCTGTGCATGCAAGATGACTGCAACTTTGTGATGTACAAAAGGGACAACAAGATGATGTGGCAGACCAAAAGCCAGGCCTCCGGAGGCTTCAAGACTTGCCGCATGTGGCTGCGCAACGACGGTACCATGGTGGTGGAGAGGGACAGCGAGGAGGTGTGGTCCTCTGCCCAGTCCAAGGGCCACAAGTGAAGAGGGACCCTGGCGATGACACTTCCTCAGAGTGGTCAGGCCAAGGATACCAAGAATACCTACCATGTGCCTCCCCAGTGTCTGCAAGTCATTTCTTACTGGAATTCTTGTTGAATAAAACTTGCAAGGAAAATATATTCTGCCTGTCTTGAGTAATTCTCTGTTCATTTTCAACTTAAGGCTTTCAGGGTTGTAATCAGAGAGATAGAGTAAGAATCGGGTGTTTTTGACATTACTATACAATTAACTATTTTGTTGATTTCAATTTATTCTGATTTATTCATATGCATATGCCGTTGGAGATTCTCCTATTACGTACATTTCAAATGCTCACTTGGATACAAACATGGACGGATTATGAGCCACTGGGCCCCTGGGCATAGATGGTTGGTAGCTAAGCTAGGGGGCTCAGGAGGCAGGTCCCCCATAAGATTTTTTTTTTTTTAAATAACCCCTTAATTGATGACTTCTGGTGAGTTTTTTGGGAATAAATGGACAGATTGAGACAGATAACATAAGACAGATTCAAGGAATGTTGCTGTGAAAAAAGATACCAATTACAAAGCATGATTATCACATATCAACCTATAGTATATGATTGAGGGGCACTATTAAGACATATTACATAACATAACCCATGCTATTTGACTGTGGGGTCCCATATCAAGGAAAGAGAACATAGTAGCAACTTCACATAGAGGCTTGGGATTCAGGGCCCCTTGAGCCCTTGGGCCCCTGAGTAAGTTCAGCAATTCTTCCTTGGACCCTGGCTACAATATGTGATACACACAAAAGAATACATTATGCAGTATTAGTAAATACTACTTGAAATAATGTATTCTCCCTTTTGTAGGGAGAGGTTATTTGGCATCACAATATATACTGTACCCTTTAACCCATATCTGTTGTAATCATCTCTGAATTATTTCTGACCACAAAGACCTTCAGATGTTAAATTCTAAAATGTCTATTTTTAGAGATGGCCAACATAAATCACTCAAACTCAGTCATTAGCCCTTGGCAGCTCTCCTGCCACTATGGGATGGCCTTGCATCTGAGCTGGCATTCCCCCTGCCCACTTTACAACTGGGATTCCCATGGGTGCTGTCTGCCATAGCCAGATACAAGGCCTGTCTAGACGTCGCAATTGTCCTGCTGGTGTGGCCTGTGCCAAGGATAAATCTCATTAAAGATGAGAGGGATTGACGACAAGCTCAGTGATGTTCTTTTCACATTAAGGTCAAACAATAGTTTGTTGGCATGTCACAAGGGAAGAAAGGTAAGAGGGAGTAATATGTTGAGACATGTTGGCCAGTGATTGATTAATACAGGCAAAATGTTACCAGTCACATTTACGTCCAGAAAATACACCTCAACACAACATACTCAAAGTCAATGCAAAATTTCACAGTTGTCCAAATTATTTGCTCTGACTTTCGACAAATTCTAACTATATATCATGTATGTATTTCTTAACCAGAAGATACGCCTACTCACCACAAGGTGGCAGCAGAGCTGCTTAATTTGTCCACTGTAGAACACTTTAGGCCACTCTCTGGTTTGTCTGATCTTGTTACAGCACTTTATTAACACATCATAAGTCCATGCCATTCTTGCATAAAGCCATGCAAGTAACAGTAACAGTCCTTTGCTCAAGGAAAAAAGTACACTGGGCTACTGTGCAAAAACACTTGAACACTTGATTCACTATACTGTATCCTTGTCTATTTGAGTTAATGTCAAATAGGCCTATCACCACATCAACAAACCATGACTGACTTTTAGGCCTATAGGTTTTCCTTCATGCTGTCATGCTTCACTGTGTCCTTCATGTCATCCTGTCTATAGGCTACAGTCATTAGTTGCACCAGTCAGTGACAGGGTCAACATGTTGAATATGATGTTCTCATGCTTAGACCTTCTGTATTTTGCATGGTATAATGGCACAGTGAAAACAGCTTGATGCAAACAGTATGCACATAAGATGAAAATATATTCTATTTAAGGTAGCCTATAGAGAGTTGAAAAACATTTTTTAACCTTTTTGTTCAATGAATTAGTCAAATGTTACAAGAAATGGCCTTTAGTAACCAAATGCTCAGAAACAGAACAAAAAGGCTGTTTTCTCAACTGCTTTCAGTGTTTATTATGGAAATTTACTCTCAGTAGTTCCAACAGCACATACACACACACACACACACACAAACACAAACCCTCTGGCCTACTTGGCTGTGAGCGTTTTCCTGCTTGTCACATTATACTTTATGAGCTCCACAATGAATAAATAGTTCATTCAAAACAGCCCATACAAAATGTGTTTTATGAATAAACTATACACAATCTCATTTGTGTCTCATAGGCTATATCAGATTAGATTTAGATTATAGTATGCCTCCGCCTACCCTACTCTCACAAACAGGCACACTAGCCTGGGCAGTGCAGTTTACATTCTACAATTAGCCTAAACCCAAATAAAATATATGCCTACGTTGATTAGTTTTAAGGTGTTCATTGATTTAACATGTCGTTTTTTTGTTTGCATAGCTTTACCTAAAAATGAGAGTAGAAAATATTATATAACTCAAGGCATATATTTATACACTTCATTTTTTAGATTGCGCCCACTTACAGTCATTTACGGTAGTCTTCTTGCGCCAACAGAGAGCTTTTCAAGCTCCGAGCATAACTCAGCCACAGTGATGTGTATTACAATAGCAGGTTATTGACAACGTCTCTGCGCAAGGATGGAAAATAGAATCTTTATGAGATATTTGAGAAATGGAATACTGTCTTCTTTTTACCACTGAGAAGAGCGTCTCTCGTAGTGCTAGGTATTTCGCATTTTTTTTCGTATTTGTCATTTTAAATTCACCCAATTGTTTTTAACTGTAGTTCTAGACGGTTACTTCCCATCTCCTCTGAAACCAGCAGTCGCCTAACGTATAGGCCTAATGCACTTTATTGCAAAGTCGTGTTTGTAGATCTTTATCGGTAACCTTACCTGTATATGATAGAGCGTAGGCTACGTTACCCACTATGAAATTGCATTGATGCAGGCGCGTCATTACTGGGGGCATACTGTAGGCTATCAGTTGGTCTTCTGTCTACAGCGATTCTGCCTTTAGGCTGAGCAAGTTGAGAAGCTTGTCTGCGACGACGCCAAGTTATTGGAGAAGCCTAGAGAAAAAATATTCGGAAGGAATACAATGACTATGTCAGTACCCGAGAGGAATTCAGGCTCTGAGGGCAAGGAAGAAGAGAGTGAGGATGAAAGTGAAATCCTGGAAGAGAGCCCATGTGGACGCTGGCAAAAAAGAAAGGATAAGGTAAGACTGATTATATGCTTTGTTTGTTATTAGACCTTGATTGTGTGCAGCATAGCATTACAGTCTAGGCTACGGTCTGGCCGTGCATGGGTACAATTTCGAAATACTCATAAGTCAGGTCTCGTATTGACAATGAGAGGCTACACGGGGTGGTTTTATATTCAAGTGGATAGCAACCGGCTGTCATATATCAAGCCACCGTTTGTTGTTACCGGCTGAGGGGCGGGGTCGGACGGACGACGCTCCGTCCATGTCGATGCTGGTGGTAACCAAACCGCGAACACACCTAGGGAAAATTGTTGCGCGCTGACCTATCTAGTGAACATATTACGATTAATGGGTCAGGTGTTTTTAAAAAAATGTATTCTGTTAGTGAAGGATGTTTTCACCAATTATAATGTTCTTGCAGCAGGTGCACCATGAGTTCATGCGAGCCCTGTCCTGTTTGTCAATCACAATTAGCTAGCCTATCATTTCTTCTACGAGACAATTTTATTAACTTCAAATGCTAGTATATTTTATTCAAATCAACAGTCTGTTCATTTTTGTACCAAACCGACATTAATGTAGGTGTGCGCCATAATATCGATGTCATGTAAAAGCAGAATATTCTGGTCGTGGTGTACTAAAAGACTAGATTAGATGAAGGTTATCTTTCTGCAACACGCACTCGTCATATCAACAGAATAGTTCTCTAGACCGACAGGCACAGCACCGCCCCTCCCCCTCTGGTGTTTTTCCATTCATTGATTACTCGTCAAGTGTGTTTCTTCGCCACGAAAACATTTGTGGGACGCGCTCTACAGATGCTCACAACAGTAATGTTCAATATTAAATTATGATTTCAACAGTCACAGTCAGTAACACGCAGTATCCAGTCATTTTCAGACGTAGGGCAACTAAGCTGTGGTCCCTTATATAGGCAGCCTACCAGCCTACCATAAGTCAGTGGTGCTCTTCAGAGGTCTTAGGGTTTATGGTCATAGCCAAATCCTATGAATATCCATACTCTGATATTACTGTGGAAAACAACTATTTGGGTACAGCAATCACGTTCACTGCCTTTTTCAGTTGATATTGATGAGGAAAGCTCCGAAGACATTAATAATCCTGCTATCCAAACACAAATTTCACTTACTAGTGACTTTGCCTAGAAAGGTAACAAGAACTGACAGATTATAGCAGCTGTAAATGTGCATGTCAGTAGGACTAAACCTAAAACTCTGCTGTACCCACAAGGCATGTATTAGGCCTACATCCACAGACCAACATCTGTCCTGTGTGCTATGTCATCAGATCAAATATGTTAAAATACTAGACACAGACAATGATAATGTTCTTTGAGGGAAAATCCTAAATCAAGACTAACTTTTCAAGATTACCCGACCTTGGTAGACTGATGGTAGACTTGTTTCACCTTTGTTAACATGGAAAATGTATTGGCCTTGTGAAGTGCCCAATTGCCAGTGATTATCCCTAACAAGGTCCATACAAATGTGAACATGAGTCTATGTTTGGTACTGAGTAGGCCAAATGCCCTTGAGTGAGGTGTGTTTTCCCACATAAAATGGCATGACAAAGAAACTTGCACTTAGTAAGTAGTAACAAAATGAAATAAATACTGCAAAATGTTGCAAAAAAGCCAGGAAAAGGGGTGAAGACATTGTAATTCAGTGTTCCAGCGAGCTAAAAACCCATCCCAGGTGAAGAAACATGTGGCTGACCACAGATAGATACTGAAAATCCCATTTTCTAGTCAGGACGACTGTTAGACATGTTTCAGAACAAATGCAAACAGTGCATGGTGAACTTTTGCGTTGTGTTTGCTTTGCCCCTCTGAAGTGCTGATATTCATTGGAACTGTGAAGGGAACCGAACGGCCTTCGTCTTGTGACCTTTGCTCCTTGCATGTGTGCTGCTGCACTACACAACAGGCCTGCCATTGTAACCAAAAGAGAACATGGGACCACTAGCTTTAAGTAGCTGAACTCTCAGGGTTACGTTGAAACAAACTAAATGTAGCTAATTGAACAAATTGCTAAATTATTTGTGCATTTTTTAATATTTCTTAAACTCTGACATTAGCAAGTTTCTAGTAAGTTAGTCTAATACCTAGTTATAAAGATCCATACTGTATAAAGAGCCACACACAGAGACAGACACACACAAACAACTGCAAGTGCAGTTGTGCTGTAGGGGATCTCTTTACTGATGTGCACTTTGCAGTCTAATGAGTGTGTTGATGCCAGAGTCGACTCCCTGGATGGCAGCTGTCCTGTGTGGAATGGCACCCACTCAGATTTCTCCCAGGGGGACACAAGGACAAGTGACACTGCTGCAGGCCACCTGTTTGTATGTTTGCACTTTACAGTAGGGCAAAAACATAATCGCTGTCTGTCACTCAAAGCGTCTTTCACTGTTATGCAATAACAATTAGGAGTATGGACTCATTTTGTCCCAGAAGCAGTCATTGATTATTTCCAGAGTATTTAACTAAATAATGAAATAGGTTAGCCTGGATTGACCTCTGATACAGCTCTCACATGGTTTGTGGTAATCTATGGAAATTGGAAACAATAGACAAATGAATGTAATTTATTATGTTATTTATATTAATCAGGTTTTTTCATGTATTTTAATATTCTTATGTGGACTATTTTAAATGCTATAACATCAGCAGGCGAAATTCGACTCAAATCACTGACACTCTATTAGTTAAAGTGTGACTTTAGAATTAAAAAGACATGAAACATATTTCATCAACACTCTACATTTTGTAAATCACTGAAGGTATACTCTTTCCCCTGTGTGACCCTTGAATGGTCTTCCGTGTGCAATTACAGGAGAGATAGCTGTAAAGCTGTCAGCAAACATGTTAAAGCCCAATGTCACAATGTTTATGACCCTCTTCTATGGCCTCTAATTGCCTTAGGACCACACTGAGAAAAATTGCCTCACAAATTAAATGTAGGCCGGAATATTTTACCAGACTTGTAGACCACAGAATACAGTGAAAACAAACATCTGTCATTTTGTATACTTTAATTACTTTAATCTCTTTGTTTACTTTTTTATACTGATTTTCATGCACTGGATAGTGGTAGTACCATAGGAATGAATTATTATAGTTTTAGACTGATGATGCCAAAGACAATAGACAGGTTCTGTCCTGGTTCACCTGAGTCCTGGACACTTGGACTCTTGTGTGACTGGGTTGGACAGTTTTACCATAAGAAGCAGCACAGAAGAGAGAGTGGGTGGTTCTCTAAAACTAAGAATAGAAGCTGGCAGGTGCACAAGTGTGAATACTGTTGCCAGGACACACTATGAGTCCATGATCCCCCTAGTTGTAATTTTGGTTGTTTTTGTTGTTGTTTTTTCCAGCAAACAGCAAGACTAAAGAAGAACCAATGGCACTGCAACACATATCAGTATTCAATTAGTCTGAGGATTTACCATAGACAGACATACAGATTCACATTAGATTCATACCTAGATTCATTTCACTCTGGTGTAGTCACCACACAGACATTAAGAGGCATCAGTGATAATAGGCATACCATTTGATTAGGAAATTGTAGTGAATATTGCGGACACAGATGACAAAAATCAGTAGGCAGTAGCAAATATCAAATAAATAATGTCTCTTCTTGCTCTTATTATTACTGTTACATGTTTGTCAAAACACAATTCACTTCACAATATCAATAGACAGAGTATATAGCAAGTTCTCATAGGAAGTTCCCATTTTTAACTGCTGAGGGCATTGCAAACTTCTCTTTTTAATTTATATTGTTTTAATGATTCAACTATGCTAGTTCAGTTGTATTATTTTGACATCTTTGCATAATTTTCACTAATATTGCTACCACAGGTCAGGCATGTAAGCTATTTTCCAGCCACCTTCGGCAGGGCAAAGATTAATTAAGAGGCCTGTGTGCAAGGAAGTGACCTTTAACCTTGTCCACTTCCATGTCACACTCTGTCACATTCTGCTGTATTTTAGCATAATAGGAACTGTGGTGGAGTTCTTGTGCTTTTTGTTTGAGGACGTCCAACGCAGTCCTTGTTTAGACTAAACAGTGGGTTATATGGAGGGGGGAAGCAAAAATTAGGTCAGGCACAAAAAAGTTTGATGTTGGCATTAATCACTACTTTCTCTGAAGTCATTCATAAGTATGAAACTGAGAGTACCAGTATATTCCTATTACGTGTTTACTGGGACTGTATGGTCCAATCAGTATTTTATGGAGAGTGCTTGATCTAATCTCACTTCAGGTAAATGTAAACCCTTAACCCAAATAAATCCCCAGACTGTCAGAATGAAATATTATGTCTTGAACCAATGCAGGAATCAAGGCACTCCAAATTTAGTAACAATGAGGAAGGAAGTCTCTAAAAGCCTTTGTTATAATATAATAAAGTCATTAAAACAGCCAACATGATGAAGACCACTTCTGGTCTTCATCACAGCTTTTGAAGAGGTTTCGAACATCACCACGCCACATCACCTTGAAGGTCTTTGGAGTCTTTAAAAACGCTGACAAATACCAGGAACTTGGAAATGTGTCTGTCAGAGAATAGCCTTAATAAAAAGGAGAGATGGCATAAAAAGCGCTCTGAAGAACGGGCTGACGTCAACTAAAGTGTGATTCAGCTTTCACCCAGCTTAATACACTTACCAGCTTAGTATACATTTTCTGTTTCTTATTCTACTCGCTCCTTCATCAAACTTGTTTTCTCTATATTTCCCTGGAGCTCTGTGTTCAAAGCGTTTTATTTTTGCTATAGTATTCTCGATTGCCTGCTATCAGAAGTAGACAATCTTTTTTTTTTTCTCATGAAGATATTCCTTAGTCTCATTAATTAATACTTATTGTGGCTTGGTTTTATTGGCATGAACTACCCCCCGCCCCCCATATTATACAATTAAATCCAATTATATAAAGTTTTACAACATTCTTCTGGATTTAACAGCGATGTTGGGAATTAAGATGACATGCCACACCATTGGAAATTCACAAGTGGACAAATTCACAAATGTTAAAGGTCAAAATAGTGTTTATTGTATAGTGATATCTATTAAAAAGAACCATTTTATATTGGTTCATTCACATGTTATGGTAAGTTTAATTAAAATTTAAAGGTTTGATATTCAAGGGGTTAACATATTTGTGTATCAGAAAATAAAGCCAACAATGTGTCAGTAGCTGTGAAACCACAAGGTCCCCCTCCCTTAAACTTTCACAGGACTGAAGTTGTTGAGGAAAATAGTGTTTATTGTATAGCGATATCTGAAAAGAACAGTTTTATATTGGTTCATTCATTCTGTTATTGTAAGGTTAATTAAAGTTTAAAGGTTTGATATTCAAGGGGTTAGCATATTTTTGTATCAGAAAATAAAGCCAACACTTGTGTCAGTAGCTGTGAAACCATAAGGTCCCCCCACCTCCCCTCCCTTTACCTTTCACAGGACTGAAGTTGTTGAGGAACGGACAGCAATTACCAGGCCTTTATAGTAGACCTCAATAAAGCCCCTATATGCCAGCTCCTATTATTTCCCTCTGGGAACAAAGCAAGTCCAGATGTTCCTTTAAAAGCATGGGACGTGTGCCAGTTTTAGGCCCATAGAAAACAAACACTTCCAAATCAGTCGTCCACATTAACTGAAAGTGTTGTGGAGCCGTCTCGCCTCAGCATAATTCCACTTTCCTGGAAGTAGGTAGTATTCACCAACCAAATATGACCACTTTCTGAGCACTTCATTGTACTCGGCCAGCTTGGCCCATTTTTGTCCTTTTTGTCCTCTGCCAATATTGTTACAGGGTGCAAAGGCTATAGAAAAGGCAGCAGTAAAGGGGATGTGTTTTCCCCTCACCAAAATATCCTTCTCTCCACAATATGTTGATTGTTTGGACCAGATTTGGGCCTGTTGTGTATAACAGCTTCTAACAGTGTGACAATACTTTCAGTTCTCAAGATGGAATGGGTTATAGAAACAGCAGTATGCATGTATGTATATATATATATATATATATATAAGCATATATATGATACATTCCATCTTGAACATAGAATTGCAGCCCATATTGACACCTTTCTTGTATCGCTTAACTGTGTAATCCACAAGTTCTGTGTTTAGATATTATCTTGAGCTGGATAATATAACTGTGCTTGGGCAGTGTTCCGTCTTTATGCAATTTCAATAAAAAGTGGTAGTTATATTAAGATCCTATTTTCTTTCTGTTCATACGCTTACAGGAAGAATAGCTGAACGGCTCAGCTGTAGTGCTAGTTTCGGCTTTGTTTTCCAGATGAACATGGACAGCTAATCAATATCCTTAGCTCGCCACTCTGATAAAACTTATGGCATTTCCACTCTTCATCTTATCATATGCTAAGGAGGTGGTATATTTCTCAGCGTTGGGTCCACGTGAATGGTTTAGAGTCTGTGAGGCCTGGTCTCCTGAATGATTTCCATGTGTGTTTAGCCATTTACCCTGAAGCTTACGAAGCTGATAGCATAGAGGGAGATACAGAGCCTTTAGCCACAAACTCTGAAGATACTCTTGAGTTTGACTTGACTTTTATGAGTTCAATAAAATCATTGTTCCAGATAAGACCTTGAGCTGAGTTTGGGGTCAGACTGACACCGGCGGTGTTACGGTATGTGTAAATATTGCATTGCAGAATTTGTGCTGGTGTAATTGTGATTAACGTCATGTTAATTAACTTTGAGTGCTGTATAAACATTTGGGCTGATAAAATAACCTTGTTGTTCACTAGATTGCTTTGTCGGGTGACATAACATCTAGTATTTCATGTGGTAATTAAAAGTAAATTCTGTACATTATCTTTTTTGGTTAACATTCTAAGATTCAATAAAATGTAGAGTGATTATTTTATACAGTGAACCGAGTTTATGCATTCATAGAATGTAGAAACATACAGCATGCTTTTATGCATGCAGGGTTAATCTGCAATTGTATACTGATAAAGATACTGTGTATAACAGGTAAATATTGCACACACCAGTGCCATCAACATCAAAGCAAGCTTTTATTGTTTCAAAGATAAGTGCAGCTTGAAAAATCCATGTTGTTATGTAAGACCCGTCATTTCAATTCTAATCACACCCTGCTTAGTAGCACCTTTTGTGTGGTCAGTCTGAAGACTGGGCCCTCTGGGAGTCTTAAGAAAAGTATTTTTTTGAGTAAACTACTTCATACTGAATCACTGATAAACCAAATAAACTACTTTGAAAAAGTTAATAGTATGAGTAATTAATTGCAATATGACTAAGCAGCTGTACTGAAGACATGTTGAAAAACAGTTAACAGTAGGCTTTATTTACTACTCCTTAAATATTTTATGTCGGTGTGATGAATTTTTTATGTGGTGTGAAAAGTATGAAGTAGTATGAAGTATGAAGAAAAGTAGAAAAATATGTAGAAACTTAGAAAAGTATGAAGTATGAAGAGGTAGTGTCTGTCTATGGATTTAGCCTGCCTGATGGTATCAGAGTAATGCCCACAGCTGTATATCCCTCATTACAAATAGGTACACTGGTCATGTGAATCGACCATTTACATGAGGCCAAAATAATACTAAAAGTAGACTCATTCTGAGACAGCCATTGGTTCACAAGCAAACCTCCCTCTGCATGTCTGACCTTAAGGAAAACATGACCTCACTAAGTGCAACCGCCCTTTGTGTATTTTGCCAGACAGGGCAACTCACAGGGCTTTTTTTGAGCAGGCTGCTTGGATAGGTAGGAGTGTTACGTAAAGGCATTTTGCAGAAATATGATTTCAGCAAATATAAGTGATTCTTATCAAGGGGTCCATTAGCTCCACATTCTCCATGGCTGGAATGTGTTCTGAGACCCCACAATTGCAATTATTCTTCAGACCTGTGGGAAACAAGACATGCCTGGTCGTTGCCAGGAGGCCTCAGAGGTAATGACCAAGTGTGATGTGATATGCCACTGATGGCTAGTCTTCTTCATAGGAAAAGGTACCCATTGGTGGGTTGTATTCTAGAATAGAGCTTGTCCATAGAGAATCATCCCAGAACAATAACATAGTCGCGGCCGATGTTGTTTTACCGTCAACAGACAGCATCTGGCTGAAGCGTCGGTTCAGGAGAGGTCGGCGCAGGGACACAGGGTTTGTGGCATGGAGCCTGCTGCTTTTGAGGAGATGAGCATAGTGACATGCTGAGCCACGCGGCCCTATCAGATGGCACATAATGGGCACATGTAAAAGCTCGTCACACACACTGGATTATATTTCCCATTTAATCTGCCTCTCCTCTCTACGGATTTGTGTCACAGGCCGGGTGAAGTGGCGATAAGGAACGTTGCAGCTGGGACTAGAGGCCTTTCGGTCTTGAATAATAATCTGAACTTGGTTGAAACCCTGATTACTTGGTCTGTGAAATCTTCAGGCGCTAGAGGCAGGCTCTAAACTTAGATGCATTGTGTCATGGAAAGGGTTTTATAATGAGGCACTATTAAAGATTCAGTGGGTAATGCAAAAAAGTGATGCACAAGTGTGGCTTTATATCTCCCATGTTGTCTCTAAATGCCTCCATAGTTCTCCCTGGGATTCTCTCCATCTTCCCATCCTCCCCAAGCTCACTCTTCCTTTATTTTCCCTTTATTGCCCTCTCTTGTCTCCATGTCGGGATATTGGCAATAAACTGACCACATGCTCGATTTGCCACTAAGTGCTTTCGTGGCTGCTTTCCTGGAGCCCTCTCAGAGTGCGTCTGCAGTGGCGGAAGGTGCATGGGCGGCTCGAGGGTTGTGAGTCAGTGAGATAACGTCCTCCTCTGCCTGTATCGCCGGAGCAGGCTAACTCAGCACGGGGAGTTGGCTCTGCGCTGGAACCAGGCCTGATGTCTTCCCATCAGAGAGACACCCCACACGCTGCTTTTGTCTCAGCAGACCTCCACTCTGGTGAGAGAGAGTGTGGTGGTGGCAGTGGCAGCCTCAGTCAGCCTTCACATCCCCCAGCTCCTTCCACACGATCTGAGAATATGGCAGTGTTAAGCATAACTGTCTCTGTCGTTAGACAAAGGCATTGAGAAACTCTGGAAATGGGATCATGTGGGATGATGCTTTAAAAAGGTGTAGCTGTTATTATAGCTGTAAATATGTTGAATCACAAGTTAACAATTATGGCATTCAGATAAGTAGCTTAGAACAGGTGGAGTATCCTTTCACTAGCAGTGCACTCTCACTTCTGAGCATGTCAGAAGGCAGTGGACAGAAAAACAATAATCTAAGTGGCAATCTAAGTGGCAATAATCTAAGAGCAATCTCTGCCAAAATGAGTTAATTTGACCAAAATCAGTAGATTTATTTACTTTCCCTATTGTTGTAATACTGGTGTAGTACTTACTCATGCAGTGCACTCGCAAGACTGATGAATTTGATATTTACCAATCTCGTTGTGAAGGGAGAAAACAAATGCTCTTCTACACTGGAAAGGGCAATCCACTTGTTTTAAATTTAAATTATGAACATTATAGCTTTTATTTATCTCCAGATAACAGAGTATTTTGTCACAACAGTTCACAGTTGCTCAGTATCCTATAATATTCTGTTCTCACCAAAACACCTCTCTTAGCTCTTTAGCTCTCTAAACTCTAGACCCCTGATTCAAAACACAAACGTAGCCACGAGGGTATCCCCAGGCAGTGCATTGTGGGTAATCCAGACAGATGGCTGGGTCTCAAATGGGATAAAGAGCGATAGGAGAAAGTCCTCTTATACTGTAGCTTAGTGTGTTTCTGTCCCATCTTTTCACTGTACAGATAGATTGAAGGGTGAACTACCTTAGATAAATTAGATAGAGCACTCTGGTATCTTGGGTCTGGCCCATAAGAGTACATTGGAGATTGTGACATGTATTCAGGGAAAAACACATAATGAGACAAGAAATAGCAATATAACTCTTACAAAATTAGGACGACTTGTTAAACAGTGCCTCCTCTCAACTCTCACTCTACAGCTGAATGTAACATTTATACAATTCTTTTGTCATCCACCATTTAGCCCGTTGTCAACAACATAAATCATCTGTTGTGCAATCCAAAGGGATTGTGAACTGTTGCTTGTTTTTCTGGTAGCCATACCAACAGTCACCAGCACTCATCTCATTCACACACACACACACACACACACACACACACACACACACACACACACACACACACACACACACACACACACACACACACCTCACGTGGACAAGGTGCTGCTCTGGCATTGGCACACAGAGAGCGGTGGAAGTGGTTTCATCTTCCACGCCATTAACCCATTCGTGCTGGATGCTGCACGACGCAACATTCTATCTCCCGCCAGTTGCTGCATAGCGCAACATTGAATCTCCCGCCGGTTGCTGCATAGCGCAGCATGCTTTTTATTTCATGTTTCTAGGTGTACAGAGGCTTAGATATAAAGGTTTTGGTAGACGTTGACAATTCTTAGTATTTTTTCAGAAAACCCTCAGGAAATAAGGTTATTTAGTCTAGAATGCCATAGGATTCTAGGCATTTTTAGCAGGCATTTTAGGAGTAAATGGGTTAAGAGGAGCATCACGGCGCTCCCTGCATTGTCACGCCCAACTGCGTATCAGACAGTCTGTGTCCCGGTTCTGTAAAACCTATAATCTGATTATCATCCTGGAGCAGGTTTATAACTGTGGTGAGTGGTGAGGCCAAGGATTACCTCATCCAGACTGAATGAAACCTACCTCACACTGAAGCAAGAGCCAGTCTGGCATCAGATACACAGCAGGCTCTAGTTTGCTGACGGTAAAACTTTCACATGTCAGCTCCTTGTCTCTACACACATAGGTGACACAGGCGTTGGTGCCATTCACCTACCTGAGCATAGGCGTTATGACATTTAAGGGAAGCCATCCCGAGATTTCTTGTGAGGTTGCCATGTTGGCATATATCAGTTCAATTGGCAAGAATTTGGTGGCACAGTATGTATAGAACATTTCTGAAAAAATGTTTAAGAAACACAACAGTAAATGTGCAGCTAGGCGGCTCGACAAACAGACAGTCGTGAGTGCCTGAGCATGTTCTCTGTTGATTAGACAGATGAAAATGGGTGATAACCAGCATGTCTTTAGACGAGTACATAATGTAGCGTTGTGTTAAATGTGCCTTTTAGTTGTTTAGCCTTAAATGTCCTGAGTCCCATGTGTGGATATGTGTGGATACTCCTGAGTTCATTCAGCATGTCCCTGTATATGCATCCAGGCTGGTGCAGACGTGTGTGTGTGTGTGTGTGTGCGTGTGCGTGTGCGTGTGCGTGTGTGTGTGTGTGTGTGTGTGTGTCGCGCACGCTTGTGTGTGTGTGTGTGTGTGTGTGTGTGTGTGTCTGTGTGTGTGTATGTGTGACTCTGTAATGTGCGCTCAGCTCAGGCATGTAGAATGAGGCCCTGGGCGTTATGTGTCTGACAGACCCAGATGCGGGACTCACACAGACACAGACACACCAGCTCCCAGTGGTTCCCTGTCTCTCTCAGTGTACCCAATTCTGCTGTCTCTCTGGCCCCCTTTCCTTCTCATTCATTGCCATTCATATTCTATTTCAAGATTCATCTTGGCACAGAAGCAGTTATGGCATCTGCAGTTTTTAAGGCCCTGTGTCCACCAGTCGCGTTTTTTGACAGCGCCCTCAACCTCATTTTCAGAACACTTTATCAAGTGTTTATTGTTGCTAGGTTATGAAGTTTTGATTGGTCGTCGAGAGAGAAGTGACATTGACGAGGCCAGCGCTGTTCTAAAAGTTGAACAGATTTAAACTGTCAGCGCTCTGAGCACTGCGGAAAAAAAGGGTCAGCGTCGAGGGCTTTTTGCTGCGGAGGACGCTGAACTTCATATGATTTGTATAGAAAATAGCTGTCGTCGATGCAAAAAACGTGATTGTTGGACACAGGCCCTAATAGCTTTAAGCTGAGAATGGCACACTATTATCTACAACTATTATGATGTTCACTTTCCTGAGTATGCCACCCCGACACGAAACAGCCATGCTCACACCTACACCTCCTGTCAGCCCCAAAAACCTTTCTTTTATGTTTCCCTCTGCAGGTGAGCCAGGGTAATGTCCCAGGCTCAGAGAGTGCCTTCCTCGCCATGGATACCGAGGAGGGAGTGGAGGTGGTTTGGAATGAGGTGTTCTTCTCAGACAGGAAGGTCCTCACGGCTCTGGAGGTGTGTGTGTGTGCGTGTGTGTGTGTGTGTGTGTGTGTGTGTGTGTTTATAAATAACAAGGCTTCTTTATGAACTATGAGGCGTGATTATTCTATGATGCTGCATGTTGTCTCCATCAGGACAAGATTAAAGAGATGTTTGAGAACCTAATGCAAGTGGAACACCCCAACATAGTCAAGTTCCACAAGTACTGGCTGGACACGAAAGATAACCATGCTCGAGTGAGACTGAGATGAATGCACACACATACACACACACACACACACACAAACACCACATGTCTCAGCACACGCCAAGATCAGCACACTGCAAAATCCAAGAATGTTGTTTTTCCTTTCCAATAATTATTGTCTTTGTGTGTCACAGGTTGTGTTTATCACAGAGTATATGTCCTCGGGCAGCCTGAAACAGTTTCTCAAGAAAACCAAGAAAAATCACAAGACCATGAATGTAAAGGTCAGTCACAGCATCAGAACAATCTTTAGCATCTGGCCTGACTCTTTTGTAGTCCACTTGTAGAGCCAGGCTTCAAACGTGGGCAAGCAATGGGGCACAGACACTGAGACTGCCACAAATGTCATATCCCAGGCTAACACACACACACACAGATTACTATAATTCATCCCTAACCCTAATTTCAGTAATGTTACATGTTGGCATTTTACAATTTTAGGATGGTCATCGGTGCTTGTAGTTTTCCAGTACTTTGGGGAAAAACTGGGTCCAGTAAAATAGGCAGACAAAAATAGTGTGATGCTATTTGCAGTGCTGTGACATGGGTGTGTTTGTGTTTCAGGCGTGGAAGCGGTGGTGCACTCAGATTCTGTCAGCCCTCAGGTGAGACACAGTCATCAGGTATTCACACAGAAGAACCAGACGCCCCTGCAGCAAGGGCCTGACCTCACACAGAGGGGCCTCAGTGGAGAGGACTCAGGAGAGAGCACCCGTTTATCAAAGCGGCAGTAGGCCCATTCTGGCAGAGGTTTTTTAGCAGCTGAAAAGGCCCATACATATGCTGTGTAGTGCAGTCTAAAATGATGGACAGGTGTGTAGGGGAATCTTGAGCTCTCCTGATTTGTTGAGTGGGCATTAGCTTGTGTAATTACAGTATGTCAAGAAGTGGTGGGATAATTGCCCACGGTAAGAATGGACACTAACTGTGAGTTTTTCCACACTGTCTATATGCTATTTGTATTAATATAGATGCCACATACTACTTGTGCATGCGGTCTTTTACACTTCAGTGTAGCTATAAACATTAGTGTAAAACCTCAAAAGAATGTACAAGTTGCTAGCATGAAAGTGCATGTCTTCCAGTGATGTTTACACATGTCTCTATCTCTACCAGCTACCTCCACTCATGTGATCCCCCAATTATCCATGGCAACTTGACTTGTGACACCATTTTCATTCAGCACAATGGGCTTCTCAAGATTGGCTCAGGTGATTTACAGACATTCCTCTCAGGGTCTGCTTTTAACAGTTCTCTTTAACTTTTTAGAGAATCTCTTTGTTGTGTACTGTGGGTGTTTGTACTTGGATATTTTATGTAAGACCATCAATAACATCTCTGCAGCAAACTTAAATCAGAGCCAGTACACTTCAAACATGAGTGAGCATTCACAAACACAAATGAGTACAAATCCTCATGTGACACCTTTGTCATAAACATTTCAAAACAGGTAACATTAACATGAACTCAGTTTTGTGTTTTGTTTTTCTTCTTTTGTAGTGTGGCATCGGCTGTTTGTAAATGGTAAGAATTAGTTCACCATGTGTGCATGGAGACATGACAGTAGCCTATGTAACGGTAGCCAGCCGGAAGAGTGCTGTGCAGTGAGTAAAACCAAACCCTCCCAAAACCTTGAGAGTGTGTGTTAACGACAGAAGCTAGTACCCTTTGGTTTTAGCCACCTTGCTAGCACACTCATAAGTTTGTAGGTTGGAGCCCAGGATGGTGCATGGCTGGACCGTAGAGTCAATACAATGCACACTGGGCTTAAAGTAGAAATCAGGCGAGTTTTCACATAAATCTCCTTTTGTCGAGGTCTGTTGGTACAAAAAAAAACAAAAACAATTGTTACCTAACTCGAGTTGCTACAGCCAGCAGCTAATGCAATCAGGCAGCTACAGCGCTACACTCTAGGGGCATGTACATGGGAGCTCATGGAGATCTATGTGAAAACTAGCGGAATTTCTCCTTTAAATTAAAAACTTCTTCTTTTGGGTCAAACTGAAAACTCAAGCCTGTGTAGATGTTTTGATTTTGCCTGTGTCTGTACCGTAAATCCTCAAATTATGGCCGGGATTCAATTTATAGCCGGGCCTCGGATAATAGCCGGGGGCATGGTCGATTCTGACAAATAAAGGCCGGCCCTCAAATACAAGAGGATGCACAATATGAGCACTAGAAGTCATTGTTTCGATTTAACTCAATGAAATAAAAGCGCTCTTTAATATTTTATCTTGTTGGTTGATTTAATACTGTTGCCAATGAAAAGTCGTTGTCCTTCACCATGAGTCTCCAACACGTGGCTGTCAAGCTACCAGTCGCTTGCCGCCCCCGTCTGAGCTTGCTGAATTGGTACTACATTTAAACACAATTGTTGCTGCGAGGCATTCCAGCCTACGAATTTAATAAAAAGTAAATCATGCATAATTAAAAAAAATAACTCAATTTAGGCTACCTGGCCACGCAATAAGGTTTCCATTACGGCACAGCGCACGTTCAATGAATGAATGAAAGCGTCCGCCTTGTCTCGCAAAAAACAGCAGGTGGAAATCCCGACACTCTTTCAACTAGCCTACATGAAACTTAATAGTGAACCATGAAATACGGCCACAATTTGAGGATTTACGGTATGTAATGTAGCCTGGCCACTCCCACCTAGATCTCCGTTCAGGGAGATTCTAGTCTGGAACACCATAGTTCACTAACATTTCCATCGGTCGGCAGATTATGCCCAATCAGCGACGAGAGGGGATGACGCTAGTTTCAAAATCGAAAGTGGCTGTGGTAAACAGTAGTAGCAAGGCCTGCAAATATCAAAAATTGCATTCGGAAGAATGTGTACTTTTTTTTACAGCAAAGGTAGGCCCACATACATTGTTTGCTGACTGCTGTTTATTGTCAGTTTGTAAAGTGTAGGTAGGTGAAGTAGGTAAGTAATGTTATGAATCCCTGATCAATGTGATCGTTTAGGCTGGACCAATGATTTCAAAAGTTAGGCTATGTCTACGGCCACCACCATGTTAGTGTTGAAAAGGTTTTCCAATCGTGAGTGACCAGACTATTCACAAAGTGTAAGTATAATGTCCGCCGTCCTCCTCTTCTCTGGCAGTCATCCCGGAGGCCAGTGTCCATGGGAAGATGCGACACCAGCGCGACGAGAAGCGCAACCTGCATTTCTTCTCCCCGGAATATGGCTGTGAGTGCCAGGGTGTCTGTCTGTGAGTCTGTCTTCGTTGTAATGTCTGCCCTCCTGAACCGTCCTGCTGCCTGTTTTGTGCACATGTCCCTGTTCTAGTCTATCTTTCGGCAAAGAGTCATTCTTCTGTTATCTCCTCTGTGAGGCTCCTCCCTGACATTCTGTCCATCTGTCTGCTTCTCTGTTGCGTTCCTTATCCTTGTGTGTCCTCTGCTCGTATCATTACTTCTGACTGCATGTCTGCTTCTCTTACTGGGCTGTGACAAGTCTGTCAATCCGTCTGTCAGTCTCAATCTCTTGTTATGTTGCTACTGTTTTTATGTTTTCATGTCTGTGTCATCCTCTTGTGGTCTGGACTGTATTTTATTTTAGTCAGTTAATCTGTGCTGTCTGTTGATTGGTGTGCCTACCATGGCTACTCCAGGGTTTATTCATTTACATATGATCCCCCAGATTCCTGTTGTTCTGTCCATGTTGT
The DNA here is from genome assembly GCF_017589495.1 of Alosa alosa. Taxonomy (NCBI): domain Eukaryota; kingdom Metazoa; phylum Chordata; class Actinopteri; order Clupeiformes; family Clupeidae; genus Alosa; species Alosa alosa. Next base: position 18,259,817 of record NC_063204.1, read on the forward strand.
TAATCTTCTGCATTGCTCATACCTGCAGTCTGTAATCGCTCCTGTTCTCCTACTCCTCTGCCTTCTCTTGTCTTCTTTAGCGGGGGAGGATGACTACGCCATCGACATTTTTTCCTTTGGGATCTGTGCTTTGGAGGTAAGCACTGCCCTCTGTTGGACCGCTAAAGGCATTACAGGTACTGTGTGTGTGTGTGTGTGTGTGTGTGTGTGTGTGCGTGTGCATGTGTGTGTGCGAGCGCAGAATTATTTTAGACAGGGACAGCTGGGACTCATCACTTGTATCATCACCAAAAGTCTGGACATTCTCCTTTCCCTTGCTGAGCTATCTAATAGCCTGCAATACACACACACACACACATACAGAGAGAGAGAGAGAGACTGGCAGAGAAAGAGAATATGATTTATTACACACATTTCCTCTTCAGAACTTTGAATATGCACTATGTTTACAGATGGCTGTGCTGGAAATCCAAGCTAATGGAGATGCTGTTGTGTCCAAGGAGGCCATAACTAATGCTGGTCAATCGCTAGAGGACCCCCTTATGAGAGTATGATTCCTTATTCAGTCATTGTAAACACTGTTGACTGCGTACAATTTAGTATGTGCCTGGTGTTTCATCCAAACCCCTCTTCTTCTCCCGGTCCCCTGTCCTCACTGGCAGGAGTTCACGCAGTCGTGTGTGAGACATGAAGCCACCGACAGGCCCACAGCCCATGACCTGCTGTTCCACCGTGTGCTGTTTGAAGTCCACTCCCTCAAACTGCTGGCCGCCCACTGCCTCATCAGCAACCAGTGTGAGTGAGAGGCCCCTGACCATGGCTACGGCCAGCCACAGGGTCAGGGATGGGGACATAGTTGGGGACCCATGAGTCATTCAGTCATGCTGAGAGCTACACACTCATGCACTTGTATTAATTGCACTTTTTTGAGACCTTTTCATTGCCCATCACATTTTCTAAATTGTATATTGCCAGTGAATGGGAATTAGTTTTCACATTCAACCACATTGAACAGGAATTCACACATCATGTATGCCTTTCATAGGTGTTCTCTATTGAAGATTCATTGTATTCCTATTTGCCTCCCAAAGACCTGCTCCCTGAGAACTGTTTGGAGGAGAAGACAAAGTCAATAGACCCAAATTCTGTCATGGCTGAGATTTCCCATGGAGACCGACCTGGAGTGCAGTTGAAGTAAGGAATGTCTTCCTCATCGTTTTGTTCTTTATCTTCTTCTTTTTCTTTTTCCTTTTCTTCTTCTCCTTCTCCTCTGATAATGTTGTATATTTAAAATATCTGACAGATACAGTTACTTGGAGCCCTTCCACTTCCCGTCTCTGTCTCACCTGTAGGTACTCTCACGTGTCTTCGCTGGAGCTTGATAAATTCCTTGAGGATGTGAAGTGAGTGACTCGGGACACAATAAATACCCACTATCACTTCCTGTTCTTTAAGTGATGCTACCTCAGGGTCTATCAGGAAATTAAATGGAAGAGGAAGTCTATCCTGGCACTGCATTATAAAACACTTTTATTTATGTAAATGAGACTTAAGTCATTGCACAGCATCTCTTAGACGTTTGTCACTTGCAGGAAGTGAGAGAGCTGCCGCTCTTTCTCCTATGGGTTGTACACCACTTGTGTATGTAGTGTGCGGACTGTATCCTCTGTCGTCCACAGAAACGGGATTTACCCCTTGATGAATTTTGCCTCCACTAAACCCCACCCTGTGCCTCGCGCCCTCTCCATGTCCCAGGAACAGGTGGAGACCTCAAAAACCCCGACTCCTGAGCCCCAGGAGACCGAGAGCAGGAAGGTGCGTACTGACAGTACTGACACAGTACTGACACAGGTTTTTCTGACACTAGAGGCTTTGCTCTGATATGTTTGAACTGGAACTTGTTGCTTAGCAACCTTGGAGCAGAGCCCAGACAGCAACCCTGATTGTGTGTGGTTTATCTGAGTGTGTGCTTTCCTGTCTAGGTGGTGCAGATGCACTGCAACCTGGAATCTAATGACGAAGGGACCAAAACTCATGTAAGTTGAGATGGCTTATTTGAAGCTTGTGTGTTTAGTTCAGGCCTGGTTTATCTGTATTAAATGTTTCCATCATCTCTCAGCTTTCCCTGTTTCTCAAAATGGAGGACAAATTACATCGACAACTCAGCTGTGATATCCTGCCAAGTGAGTTATTTGACGTGTTAATCATGCTTTGAAGGTCATAAAGTATGTTGTAAATGGGTATTCTTTACATGTAATTTCCATTTGATAATTTTGTGTTCCCAGCTGACAGCTCCAGAGACCTGGTCAATGAGCTGGTTCACTATGCCTTCATCAGTGAGGTAAGTAAACCTGAGGTTGATGCAAATGGTAAATATGGCCTCTCAACATCAGTTTTAATTCAATAGACTGAATTGCTGCTGTCAGAAACTCAGAACAGAACTCAGAAATTATGTCAATGGCATAATTAACGCTACGCTGTTGAGTACCAGGCATGTGAGGAGTTATCAGATCACAAGTCACAGTTAGTCATTAATTGCAAGATTTTGTATGTATTTTGTACATGGATTGTATGTTATTTTCTTGTCAGTGATTTTGTCCCTTTACTGTCCCTGTTCCATCTCTAGGAGGATGGTGAGAGGATGGTGGCATTTCTTGAGGATGCATTAAGTCGCCACAGAGGATCCCTAATAACGTCCGGGGTGACTGCCACAGTGACCCAGGGAAGATAGGGCGCTGTGGAGTAGTCTGCCCACTGGGGGAGGGGGGATCCATGGAGACAGATGTGCCTGTTCGGCTGAAGAGGGAGATGCTTTATAAGGAGGATCATGAGAAAGAGAGTTAGAAGAGCAGAGCACAGAGTCCAAGTGCCACGCACACGGACAGAGGGATTGATTCATCAGTGAGAAGATCAGGCTCATAAGCAGGAGAGAAAGAGAGAGAGAAAGAGAGAGAGAGAGAGAGAGAGAGAGAGAGAGAGAGAGAGAAACATGTCAGCCCGAGAAGGGCCCACACAGGACCCAGGGCATGACTAAGGCATCCCACATTGTTGTGGGATAATGATAGTTGTGCCCATCTCAGACCTGAGTGTCGTCCATGCCTTAGGGTGAGCAGCCATGTTCTGTTTTCCCCTGTTGGCAATGTCCTCCTTGCTGGGGGGACCCACATTACCAAGAGCAAGCGTGGTTTCATAAGCGTGTAAGTTATGGGAGAGAACAAAAGATGACAGCTCTGTCTGCATGTAATTTGCTTCTTGTCAATTCCTAGTTGACAACCCAGTTGGTCATTTAGTAAAGATATTGACTTAAAGGCATATTTTCATTAGGTGGTAACATTTTTGCCATTAGATTTTTTACATTTCTCTTGTATACTATACCCCAGAACTGTTCTAATGGAACGCTTCTCAGAAGAAAATTCAATATTTTTTCTTATGGACCAGTAATTTCTGGCCTTCAGTCTCTAAAAAGCTTGTCAATTTAAAGTATTGGAGTACTGCATATGCTGCACTGGATGCTTTGTGTCTACAAACCGGCATCCATTTTTATTAGTTAAAAATAATCGTGAGAAATATTGGATTGAACATACTTAAGTGCCCACCTAGACAGCCTTTTCATCGTAGTTACTAATTTATTGAGGTTATGTGCAAAAACAGTCCACCATCAGATGTACATAAAGAAATAATTGTTGTACTTGGCCTTATAAAAAATATGCTATGAAGTCATTAAAATTATAAAATGATATTCTGCCAATTATACCAATTAAACTTTTATGGCTCCATATCTGTCAGTAAAACTATACACAACTTTATTTTTGCTCTGGAAGACTTTCTGAATTAAGGTGTTCAAACTTGGGATACTTCTCACAGTGGTAAAGTTATTGTATTTTAACATTTCTCCACATGCATTAAAAGCACAGTCATAAACATTCGTCTTTTGATTTTAAAATCTCATTAATTCTGAAAAAAAAAAAACTTTAGCTCTATGGGAAATTAAAATACTGAAAAAGCATTTCAACATAATTAAATGTAGGATTTTGCATTTACTTTTTGTTGCATATTATGCCCTGTATGACATTTGTTACCAAATGGAACTGATAGTTTGCCGTTAATTACAGAAATGACTTAATTGTTAGGATAGGGCTGACCAAACAAATAATTGGTACAGTTCATCATTCATCCACTTTTGGTAACTATCAATGAAAGGCTCAAAATTATTATCAACCTTTCTATAGATCAATCTGTTACTCCTCATAAGAAATGTCTCTTCCCTTACAAAAATTAAATATTTCCAGCAAACGTATGGGTGATTTGTGGGAAACAAATGAATTCCCTAGAAAATATTGCCAGAGATTTGCCCATGTTGGTTGCTACAGCCAAATTTCCAGTAAAGTTCTGGCAATAATGAGAAGTTTGCCACTAGAGGCGAATGTGTTTGCTAGTGATTTGCCACCACACTTAGCCAATAATGGCAAACTTTCAGTGAACTTCTGGTGACAAACCTCATTTGCATATGACATTGCTACAAATTTGCTGTAATATTGCCAAAAATTAACTGCAACTGTTTGCCAGAAACCTAATTTGCATGGGAAAAGATGGCCTTGCCGCAAATTTGCAGCAACTGTTCGCCAGACACCTGAAATTTCTGTAAGGGTTTCTAAACCCAAATTAATTGATTGTATACATTCACACAATGTACTTGTTTTTACTGAAGGTGTCAGCTGAAATTGTATTTTTTTGACAACCTTTAAACTAACTTGGTTAATGACGTCTTCAAATTATTAACTTTTCAAAATTTGTAAAGTTACACTGGTATACACAAAATTGTCAGTGAAGGGACATATAGATATGTTTGGCAGAATAACATTTTATCAGGAATGCTCACAGAGGCCAGAGCTTAGATTTCAGTTCTGCTTCTGGCCTCCAGTGCTCTTAGGGGTATAACCCAGTAGTTCACTGAAAGCCAAAGAGTGCCTGTGGTGGCAGCTGAATGCTGACGGCATGCCCTTAATTAAACATATAATCATAGACAATGTGTTGGACACCCATGAACAGATGTAGGAGAAACATTTGCGTGTCTTGGCGGGCCATGGTGAATGTTGGTTTTCCAGCCACACATCACACTTGTGGCAGTGTTGTTGTTGTGTTGGAAAGTAAATACAATGGTTGTAAGCAATAACAGCGCAGGTCAGTTGTAGATGAGGTATTTAAGGGTTAAATGTGTTTCTGGGACTCTGGGAACGGGGCCATTTGCCTGATTGTTCAAACATTCCCTCCCAGATTGTGTTGTCACTTTACTGATACTTGTGGCAGAGTTTTAAAACAAACTAACATTAGCAAAAATAATTGTTTTTGTGTTACATGGCTGACAAGAGAGAGAGGGAGCTGTCTACAAATCAGAACAGGACAAACCAATTAAGACCCAAAATTAGGTGGCTTCCCAGTAAAAAGATGGAATTAATTGAAGCATTTGTTACAATATGTGTACTTCTGTTGCTTTTGTGTTGTTTTGTTTCATTCTATAAACAATACACACCTCTGAGAGTGTGATTTGTGGATCTGTGTGTAGATGACTTGATACAACCTGGTTGTTATGATTTGAGATGTACTGCTGTAGTCATATAAATAAAACAAGCATACAGTTTAATTATTTAGTGTGGTGTGATATGTCCACAATATTTTTCATAACATATTTTTCATCATTATCTTTCGAAACTGCACCAATAACCTTGCTGTTTGTGTGCTAACTGGCACACCATGATAAAAGTGATGAAAAAAATATTTATTTGTTTTATCTTGCTCTATTAGGCTGTAGTATGAAAAATCTGGTTTGGTGCCAGTTTATGGTAAAAGTCAGTTATCAGACTTTGGCATGAGATCATTGTGTTTTACTGAAAGAAAAAAGTTTGTTTCCCAAAAAAGTGGTATTATCTTGTAGCCCTGGTCCTAGAGTTAAAAAAAATCCTGTTAACAAGAAATAAACTCATTCCCACTGTACCTGGTAGACCACTTAAGTAAATTTCCCATTGAAATTAATGGGATTTTATGGATTTAGGTGAAGAAAGTGTACACATAATACAATTTGGTCTGTACCATGAAGATAAAACTGATTCAACTATAAACCATAAATTTTCTGAAAGCTTAGACCCTCGGGATGTGATCTAACCTGACATGAAACATGTCCCACCCTCCTCATTAGTATGCTGCCCCTGCAGAACACATTGGGTATTGGTAAATCGGGTATATGGCTGATACCTTTGGGTCTGTGCCATTTAGGAAAAACTGGTTCAAACATATAAATCAAATATTTTCTGAAAGCTTATACTCTTGTGATGTGATCTAACATGTCCCACCCTCCTCATTAGTATGCTGCCCATTCATAACACATTGGGTATTGGTAAATTAAGCATATGACTGATACATTTTGGTCTGAAAGCATATATCCTCAAGATGTGAACTAACATGGGTTTTGACATTTGTCACCCTCCTCATGACATGATAGCCCAAAATGGTATTAGCCATATACACTATTTACCAATAGCCAATGTATAATGTATGGGCAGGATACTTGTGAGGAGGGTGGGACATGTCTTATTATGACCGCCGCGCAGCGAAGTCAGATTTTTCTTTTTTTCTTTTCTTTTTCGCATGTCTAAATTTCCGTCAAGGATTCCTGGGACACTGAAAGACCGGGGTACACGAAACTTGTTGGGCATGTAACCCCACATGGATAGCATGGAACCATCATTTTTCGTTTTGATCTGTAGCCCCCCTGCTGGACTGGACCCCCTGAAGTAGGGCAGACACAGTTGTGAATATCTTGAGAACCGTAGGGCCTAGGATGACCAATTTTTTCCGTATGTTTGCCTCCAGGGGTCATCTTAACCCATTCCATGTGCACACCCAGCACACATGTGCATAAACAGATACACACGCACACACATACATTCACAGTAATCATACGTATGACACAAACTCACACAGTAGACATATGTACGCATGCATGCACATGCACAAACACAGGCACATACGCAGGCACACACACAAGCATGCACACACACACACACACACACACACACACACACACACATAAACATAAACATGTACACGCACACATGCACACAAGAATTTCTCAGAATTATGAACAGGCAAGATGGGGGTGGGGTTGTATAAAATGAATTTTACATGTGAAATCTATGAACTAATCATGTTTTGGTACTTGTTGTCTAGCAGATACCAGTGAGAATTGAGTGTGGATTATGCAATTTAGTGAGACAGTTAGAATCATATAGGCCTTTCAGCGTGATTTATTTTTGTGAAAAAAATGTGCTGGACTGGGAGGCGGTCATATTTTGTACCGCTCTGCGGTACATCTAGTTTCATGTTAGATCACATCCTGAGGGTCTAAGCTTTCAGAAAATATATGGTTTATATAGTTGAATCAGTTTCCCCTTTATGGTACAGACCAAAATGTATTGAATTGCATAGCTAGTTAGCATATTTGACATATTTCATGCTTATGCATTGTCACGACCCCCTGTGCCCCTTCAGGCCTGACATGGCAATTGCATGGGCAATGCAGCCCTAGCTTGCCCAATTAGCTAATCATACACCTGGTGAAGGTGTGTGGGTATTTAAGGGGTTGTTCTCTCTCTTGATTTGGGGCACATTCTGTTGCAGGCACCTCTGGGTTATATCTCTCTCCCACTGGCACCTTCTTTCTATCTTGGAACATCATACTGACTTTGGCACACACACCCACATGAACACACTTGCATACATGCTTTTACTTTCCCCTAGACAACTTTTGGTAATGGCTATTTATTGATTTTGGTTACTTTTAAATAAATACTTTATTGGTTAAAGTTGCTTAAAGTTATCTCTGTTGTCCCGACTCCCTCTTTATGTTGCGGCTTAGGTCGTAACAGTATGCTTTTTAAACATAATATGTTTAAATGTATATATGCTGTGTTTACTGTAGTAGTATACATTTAAAAGCAGTAGATAATGGTTAATATGATTCATTCATAAACTTTGTCATGTTTTCTAGTATTATCTATACGGACCTGACTTTTACCATAATTTGTTGAGCATGTTTACAAAAAATTATTTGACCATGAAAATATATATATATATATTTTAATATGAGTTAATACATGTGGTATTCCACTTCATTTTAACATAATAATGAAGAAAAAAAGTTTTACTTTTGAAAACTTGGTAGTTGTGACTCTACAAAATATGGCCAAAATCGTGTAAATTAATTTCTTAAATCGCGTATGATGAGAAGGTGTGGCCTTCGACATTAGAGGTACTAAGCAAATATTTGGTGCTTAACATGTAGTGCTCAAGTGGTAGATATGGCTCCATATGTTTACACTCAAAACAGTTGGATTTTTTGGTAAGATATGGTGTCTTAAAGTGTGCTCTACAAACGGTTGAGCAGGCAGTATAAAAGCTCACTTAAAGGTGCAGTCAGGGATTTCGCAGGAAGTCACATTTGTTTGTTTATGTTTATCTTTATTTATCTGCTATATTTATTAGCAGATGTTTTTGCCAAAAAACTTAATATAATATAAGACCAAACGAAACACGCCAGAGAGGTAGCTCACCCTTATTCAGTAGGGGAGAACGGGGTACATTCTTCATCATTCTAATGTGTAAGAGATTTTGTTTAGTAACCTTCACACCAAACACAAATTGAAAGTGTTCTACTTCTGTAACTAACAACTACTTATAAGGGCAAAGAGATATGGTCTCTGCAAAAAAGTTGGTCTCGTGGCACAATTTACCTCTGTGGGGTAAGATGAGCCAAAACTAAGATTTCTGGTATAACCTGATCAGGTATATATTATTATTTTCTTAATAATAATATAATTTCATTTCTACAAACAGTAACAAACACACCCACATTTAACTGAGAATTTGCCAAATAGATTCAACTGAAAATTTGCCAAGACAGGTGCCTATAACATTTGTTGTCGCCTGTTTACCTTTGAATTCGCCCATTTAATTCAGTTAAATTCAGATTAATTTTCTGCCTATAGTGTCTTTAGCTCTTAGTAACACTACGGAACCATATAGAACTAGATGTACCGCATAGCCAAGTCAAGCAATGCATGTGTCTTCCAGCAAGACGCTGCACCATCTGGTGGACAAACTATGTAATGCCAATACTGGAAATGCAGACTAAAGGAAGGATCAATATTTAGTTTTCCTTTACTGAGTTTAAAACAATTATTTATCGGCTGTTAATTGGTGATACCAATAGTTTTATAATTGGTGATACCAATAGTTTGGAAAATGCCTAAGAGACCAACATACCATAAACATTTTTTCCTCCTCTGTGCCACGGTTCAGGTAGTTATTTAGAAAAAACTGCATTTTGGGGATTTTGGGGACCCCAGTGCGTTCGGGGGTGGGGTACGGTTAGGGGCCAAACATTTTTATTAAAAGTCTAGTGGAGCTACATGCTACGCTAGCGGCGGTCATTATGAAGTCACAAAATCAAGGCAAACTTAAATCTTACAGATGCATTACTAGTACTAGTTAACTAGCTCAACTTAGCCCAGCCCTGGTGGCTCATCTTTCCCCACAACAACCATTTTGAAAGAAATGCTTCTCACAACAAGCTAAGGTACCATTCATAAGGTAACATTCAGTTTAGCCCTCACATCACAGCTTAAAAGGGCACCAATTGAGGTGTAATGCATCTGAATGTTGTTCTATTCATGTTTTCTCTAAATTACCCTAACTCTGGACAGGAATGGAATCCACTTGAAGAGCAAAAAATCTGGAAAAAAAAAAAGATTCCACATACAGTATATTTTTACCACATTTGCCATGTGATGTATCTTTCCACAGATTGTAAAGAATGATTGCCTCTTCCTCAAAATGCTGTCACATGATAACATTTGTTCATGGTTTCCTAGAAAAAAGGGGTGGCTCATTTTACCCCTATGTTCAATTAACCTCGTTCTCCCCTATCCCCAGAGAAATTCCACGCAGGGTTTCGTTTTTGTTTGGGGGCAGGGTGCCCCCACTTTGTTTGTTTCCAGTTTTTTTTACAGTGTACTCATGGAATGGCCAGCTAGCGATCGTGAGGAGATGATTGCTGAATGTGACAAAAACATTATGGCCTTGAAATCATGTACTGTAACATCCCTGATTGCACCTTTTAAGCAGAGCAACATACAGAAAATATAGATTTTTCTGTAGTGACTGGTCACTAGGCCTAATCAGCCTGATCTCCACTGTAAACATAATCACATCTGATGATTGTGAATCATTACATTATGTTATGTCTTTGCATACTGTATGTCAATAGCATAGTCATCGGGGGCAGAGCCAAATGGGGGGCACAGGGTGACAGGCCACCCCCAGAATCCAGTTGGCGACCCCGAGTGCCACCCGACCAGAGATGTGATAGTTGGGCTTGTCAGTATGAAACGTCTCCAAATATATTTTTCTTAGCCAAAACAAGCGTTTTACATTGATTTGATGCTGGTCAAATTATTGAGGCTATATTTATGGGTACGTATTGTGATGCTATGCATGTCCTTTGGCACTGGACTCAAGAACCAATTTCTACCATTGTAATGAAATTGTTCTCCATGCACATCTAGCTTGTATATGGTGGAAAAGTTCATTCTAGTTCACTACTGCTTTACTTGAAAATACTCTCTTTCTTGTTGCATTGAGTCAAAGTCAATTGTATAGAAAATTATCATACATTATTGTCATTCAATGTGGTTTACAAAGAAGGACAAAGAAATTGAATGGAAGGAGCCCTAGACTCAGACATAACAAAGAAGTTAAATGGAAATAATAAAAGAAATAAAAGAATAGAAATGAATAATAAAAAATAGAAATAAAAAATAATAGTATATGACTTTCCAATCCATATGGCCTATTTAAAACAAAATAAAATAACAATCAGTCAAAGGCAGTAGAAAATAGTGCAGTTTTATGTCTCTTTTTAAAACAGGCTACTATTGGAGCAGATTTAATCTCCATTGGGAGGAGGTCTATCTTTGCATCTACAAAGTTAGGTGCTTCAGATGTTTTACAAAAGTTATTTGTTACTGTCATGAGCATTCTCTCTCCCTGGTAACAACCTTAATTGATTCAATTCTCTGCCACTCTGCTCACTCTCTCTCTACTCTGCCTAACGAGCTCCACCTGGCTCCGCCCTGCTCTGCTCTTGTTACCTGGCCAGCTGCGCTGCATTTCCCACTCACCATCCTCACCTTGCCCCACTCTGCTCTAATTACTCTGCCAGCTGCACTGCATTTCTCCACTAACCTCTCCCAGTATATAAAGCCCTGTTTTTCAGCCAAGCCCTGTCAGATTGTCTTCAAACCTGGACCAGTAACCTGCCTGCCTGTCTACTCTCTGACTCCTACCTGTGATTCGGATCCTTTCTTGACTGCCTCCCTGTTCTACTGCCCCGGTTATCCCGACCTGCCTTCCGGATCTTCTCGATTACTCTCCAATCTTCAGCCCCGGGTAACTTCGAATCTGCCTTCTGTCTCTCACCACGTTTAGTGCCTAGCCCTGGTCTGTACTACTGCCTGCTGTTCACCTCGTTGTGTGTGTGATTCCCCAGGCCTCCGACCACCAGACGAGCGAGCCCCGACGCGTCACCACCCTCAGCCCGAGACGCCACTCGATCACTGGGGGACACACACACTCAGCACCTTGGACTGGAACCCCCCGGAGACTTGGAAAACCCCAGAGCCCCGAGAACCCCTGGAACCCCTGACACCCCTGGCACTCCTAGCACCCCTGGAACCGGAACCTCCAAGACCTCACGTTTCTCTCACTCCTCTTCCCCCCTGAACCCTTCAATAAAAGACTCTGAATTTGAACTTGCGCTCTTGGGTGCGTCTTCTGTCCCTGACAGAGCGATCTGACCATCATGGACCCAGCACACTCCTGACCACTATGGAGGAAGAGCCCGAGATGACTGCCCTACAGCGACTGGAACGCACTGAGGGAGACATCAATCGGATGGCTGGCGACATCGCTTCCCTTCTCCAGCTAGGCAACCAACAACAGCAATCCAACCAGCAGCAACAGATCCAGCAGCAACAGCTTCAACAGCAGCAGCAACAGTTTCAGCTACAACAGCAACAGTTCCAACTGCAGCAACAACTGCTAGCCCAAGCCCTGCAACCCTCAAACCCCTACCTGCACCCACCCCTGGTTCTTCTGTTCCTGTACCACCGGCAGTGCTGCCACCAGATCCCCACGCTCCTGAACCAAAGATTGGGAACCCGGAACGTTTCGATGGAAACCAAAAGCAAGTAAGACCATTCTTGAGCAGCTGCGAATCCAGTTAAGCACTACAGCCCAGAACCTTCTCAACGGAGGGAGCCAAGGTGGGGTATGTCATCACCCATCTCACCGGCCGAGCTCGGTTGTGGGGAACGGCGGAATTCGACCGGCAAACCCCAGCCTGTGCCTCCTTCAGTGCCTTTGAGGAGGAGATGTTAAAGGTCTTTGATCTAGGCTCGCCAACAGCCGAAGCGTCACAAGCTCTGCTCACCATCCGTCAGGGCAATCGGACAGTGGCAGACTTCTCCATTGACTTTCGTACCCTGGCCAGTCAAAGCTCGTTTAACTCGGAGGCACTGGTGCAAGCCTTCCTCCACAGCTTGGCGGACTATATCAAAGACGAGCTTGTTTCTCATGACCCGCCCTCAACGCTTGATGCCGCCATTGACCTTGCCGTCCGCATTGACCGCCGTATACAGACCCGGAGGAGGGAGAAGGGGCGTCTCAGTCAACCTGCCATCCGCACTCGGGTCGATACCTCCTCTGTCCAGCCCCTGCCTGTCAAGTCCCAAGGCCAACTCAATCAGCCTGAGGCCATGGAGATTGGCCGTGCCTCTCTGACTCCCGAGGAGCGTCGGCGCCGTCTAACCTCCAACCTTTGCCTCTACTGTGGTGGTGAAAATCACCGTGGTCGCCACCTGTCCGGCAAAAGCCGCAGCTCACCAGGTGTAGGGGAGATCCGGGTGAGCTCAACAAGTCTTCAGTCTCCCTCCATCCGAAAACCCCTGCTTCATCTCCGCCTTCAGCTTTCCGACACGACTCATACGTTGGCCGCCCTTGTGGATTCTGGAGCCGAAGCAATCATGGACCCTGAGCTTGCACGGCAACTGGACGTGAACCATCATCAACTGGCACAACCCATTCCTGCACGAGCCCTGGATGGACATCATCTGGGCACGGTCACTCACATCTCAGCCCCTGTGACAATTCTGCTGTCAGAAAACCACCAAGAGTCCATCCAGTTTCACCTCCTACACTCACCTGGCCAACCACTCATTCTCGGATACCCGTGGCTCCGTCAGCACAACCCCCACATCGACTGGGAGACAGGAACAGTCCGTGCGTGGGGAAGGAGTTGTCACCAGACCTGTTTAAGGGGGGCCACCCTGCCCGTTCACCGGGAAATTTCTAGCGCTACCCAGGACATATCCAATGTTCCGACCTGTTACCACAGCCTGAAAGAGGTGTTCAACAAATCCAAGGCGACATCTCTACCCCCACACAGACCCTATGGCTGCGCGATTGATCTCCTGCCTGGCACAGCACCTCCCAAGGGTCGTCTGTATTTACTGTCAGCCCCGGAAAGAAAGGCCATGGAAGACTACATTAATGACTCTCTTGCCGCCAGGATAATCAGACCGTCTTCTTCCCCCGCAGGAGCGGGATTCTTCTTCGTCGGTAAGAAGGACGGTTCTCTTCGTCCATGCATAGATTACCGGGGTCTGAACGACATCACGGTTAAGAATCGCTACCCACTGCCCTTACTTTCGTCTGCCTTCGAACTGCTGCAGGGAGCCACCGTATTCACGAAGCTGGACCTTCGCAATGCCTACCATCTGGTGCGGGTGAGAGAGGGAGACGAGTGGAAGACTGCGTTCAACACACCAACCGGCCACTATGAATACCTCGTCATGCCAATCGGCCTCACCAATGCCCCAGCAGTTTTTCAAGCCCTAGTGAATGATATCCTCAGGGACATGCTAAATACATTCGTTTTTGTGTACCTTGACGATATTTTAATATTCTCAAAGACTGTCAGAACACACGCACCATGTCCAGTTGGTCCTGCGCCGCCTGCTGGAGAACTCTCTTTTTGTGAAGGCAGAGAAGTGCGAGTTCCATGCCAAGACCGTTTCATTCCTGGGGTATGTGATCAACGAGGGCAGCATTCAGATGGATCTCACCAAGGTGTCGGCTGTCATGTCCTGGCCAGTCCCTGAGTCTCGGAAAAAGTTGCAACAGTTCCTGGGCTTTGCAAACTTTTATAGGAGGTTCATCCGAAACTATAGCACAGTGGCTGCACCACTCCGCGGCGCTAACCAGCACTAAACAACCGTACCAATGGACAGCAGCTGCTGATAAGGCCTTCAATAGCCTCAAGACCGTTTTTCACTCCGCTCCCATCCTCCAAATGCCAGATGCAGCAAGGCAGTTTGTGGTGGAGGTAGATGCTTCGGACGTGGGAGTGGGTGCAGTGCTTTCTCAGAGCAGCCGAGGATGGCAAGATGCACCCCTGTGCCTTCTACTCCCGTCGGCTAACCCCAGCCGAATGCAACTACGACATTGGGAACCGCGAGCTGCTGGCCGTCAAGCTTCGCCCTTGAAGAATGGCGGCACTGGTTAGAGGGGTCAAAGGAACCATTAAGTAGTGTGGACAGACCACAAAACCTGGAGTATATCCAAACAGCCAGGAGGCTGAACTCCCGTCAACAGCGGTGGTCTCTGTTCTTTACCCTTCAATTTCACGCTCTCCTACCGCCGGGATCTCACAACATCAAACCTGATGCCCTTTCCCGGATGTTTCAGAAGGGCGAGATCACCGCCATGCCAGCTCCCATTCTTCCCAGCCACTTTGTCGTGGCGGCCCTCACCTGGGAGATCGAGAAGCAGGTCATGGAGGCTCTTCTGAACCAGCCAGGCCCAAGCACCAGCCCCCCAACCGCCTGTTTGTTCCAGCAAATCTCAGGTCACCTGTGATCCAGTGGGGCCACGAATCCCGTCTGGCCTGTCATCCCGGCATCACTTTCGCACCTTCATCTGGTCCGCCAGCGGTTCTGGTGGCGGCGGATGAGACGGGATGTCCAAGAATTCATCCGAGCTTGTCCCACTTGTAACCGAAACAAGACCCCCAACCAGCCTCCTGCTGGGTTGCTGCAACCCCTACTCGTACCCAAGTGGCCCTGGTCCCACGTTTCACTGGACTTTGTTACGGGTCTTCCACCCTCTGACGGACACAGTCATCCTTACCATTGTTGACCGCTTTAGTAAGATGACCCACTTCGTGCCTCTTCCTAAACTACCCTCTGCTAAGGAGACTGCCCAGGTGGTCCTGGAACATGTGTTTCGAATCCATGGCCTACCCCAGGATATAGTGTCAGACCGGGGGCCGCAATTCTCAGCAACCTTTTGGAAGGAGTTCTGTCATCTCCTTGGGGCCACCGCCAGCCTATCATCTGGATTCCACCCGCAGTCAAACGGCCAAACTGAACGCATGAACCAGGAGCTGGAGAAGGCACTGAGGTGCGTGGCCTCCCAAAATCCCCGGGCCTGGGCTCAACACCTGCTCTGGGTGGAATATGCCCATAATTCACTCACCAGTTCCGCCACCGGGCTCTCCCCCTTTCAGTGTGTCTACGGGTATCAACCCCCACTGTTTGCCAGCCAGGAAGCGGATGCCACCTGTCCGTCTGCTCTTGCGTATGCCCGCCGCTGCCGCCGCACTTGGGCCCAGGCTCGCACTATGCTCCTGAAGTCAGGAACCAGCTACGCCGTCGGTGCCAACCGACGGAGGGCCCCAGCACCTACTTACCGGGTTGGTCAGAAGGTCTGGCTGTCTGCCCGGGATCTGCCGCTGCGGGTTGAATCACGAAAGCTGGCCCCTCGCTTCATTGGTCCTTTTCCTGTGCAGAAAGTCATCAGTCCAACGGCGGTTCGGCTTCAGTTGCCCACTTCCATGCGGGTCCATCCCACCTTCCACGTCTCCAAGGTCAAGCCGGTCCATGAAAGTCCCCTGGTCCCTGCGGCTCCGCCGCCGCCTCCTCCGCGCCTCTTAGATGGCGGTCCTGTCTTCACCGTCCGGCGGCTGCTCCGCTCTAGGCGACGGGGTAGGGGTCTCCAGTACCTCGTTGACTGGGAGGGATATGGTCCGGAGGAGAGGACCTGGATCCCGGCCAGGAGGATAGTGGACCGGACCCTCATCACTGACTTCCACCGACTACATCCTGATCAGCCTGCAATCCGTAGGGGCCGTCCCAGAGGGGTCCCTAGCCGTCCTGCCCGCCCGGCTTCCTGTCCTGTGCCTGACCCTGATCCTGTCTCAGTACCTGTCCTGTCTCCCCCCGCCGTGACCCTCCAGCTCCTTCTGAGGATGAGGATGCTCACTGGACCGCCGGAGGAGTTCTGACCCGCCGCCTGCTCCCCTCCACCCTCCCGGCATGATGTTGTTCTTGGGACTTCTGGGGCCGTCCCTTAGGGGGTCCTGTCATGAGCATTCTCTCTCCCTGGTAACAACCTTAATTGATTCAATTCTCTGCCACTCTGCTCACTCTCTCTCTACTCTGCCTAACAAGCTCCACCTGGCTCCGCCCTGCTCTGCTCTTGTTACCTGGCCAGCTGCGCTGCATTTCCCACTCACCATCCTCACCTTGCCCCACTCTGCTCTTATTACTCTGCCAGCTGCACTGCATTTCTCCACTAACCTCTCCCAGTATATAAAGCCCTGTTTTTCAGCCAAGCCCTGTCAGATCGTCTTCAAACCTGGACCAGTAACCTGCCTGTCTACTCTCTGACTCCTACCTGTGATTCGGATCCTTTCTTGACTGCCTCCCTGTTCTACTGCCCCGGTTATCCCGACCTGCCTTCCGGATCTTCTCGATTACTCTCCGATCTTCAGCCCCCCCCGGTAACTCGAATCTGCCTTCTGTCTCTCACCACGTTTAGTGCCTAGCCCTGGTCTGTACTACTGCCTGCTGTTCACCTTGCTGTTGTGTGTGTGTGTGATTCCCCAGGCCTCCGACCACCAGACGAGCGAGCCCCGACGCGTCACCACCCTCAGCCCGAGACGCCGCTCGATCACTGGGGGACACACACACTCAGCACCTTGGACTGGAACCCCCCGGAGACTTGGAAAACCCCAGAGCCCCGAGAACCCCTGACACCCCTGGCACTCCTAGCACCCCTGGAACCGGAACCTCCAAGACCTCACGTTTCTCTCACTCCTCTTCCCCCCTGAACCCTTCAATAAAAAGACTCTGAATTTGAACTTGCGCTCTTGGGTCGTCTTCTGTCCCTGACAGTTACTTCATCAAGTCAAATTAGGTATATTCAATTATTCTTTACATAACACAGTTTGGTTAATAATGATGCATAATTTGATATTGAATTTAAGGCTTTAATATGTATTGTTTTACTTTCCACATGTTATGTTTATGTGGCACTCCTCTCTGAGTCTGGGCCCCAACCCAGCTACTACATCAATATTTTTAGAATCGCTGCTGTTAGTCATTATGACACTGATTGCAAATGATTACAGCCTGAGAACATCTGTAGTCACAGACAACCAGAAGGGTGCACAGAGAGCAGGGCAGACTTCCAAGTCTAATATGCCTTATCTCACAATGTTAAAGAAGGGGAAAAACCCTTGATCTGGATCCACTAAAAAATTAATTGGTTCTCTTGGTCCATTCTCAGCCTCTAAACCAAGATTAACGAAAATCATCCCGTTGTTGTGTTTTCAGGGTTTTTTTTTTTTCTTTCAGTTTTTGTGTAATCTCTTTCTATCCCTGTGGCTTATATCTTCTTGGATTAAGGCTATAGTAATGGTATACTTCAGTGAAAATTCCAACATCCTGATGTTGGTTGTAAGGTGGCTACACAGTGAACCCGGTGTGTGGTTACTGTCTCAATTTGCACTAAATAACTGAACACCTAACGTTTGCAAGAGAAAACAATGATTTCAATGTGTTCTTACAACATAGAACACCGTTCTATGTAAGCTGTCAGACCTATGATAAAAAGGAAGCTTTCCCTGTTCTAATCAGAAAGGCTTTGCCTGGCTAAGACTCAATTTATTGGTGCAGAAATACCATATCTATGAAGCAAGTTGTATACTAAAACTTTTGGGCAGCAAAAGAAACACAACCATTGTTGGCAGTATCAGTACCGGCACATACATGTAGTACAACCCCAAAACAGAAAAAGTTGGGACGTTGTGTAAAATGTGAATAAAAACAGATTATTCTGTTACTCAATTACTCATATTTAACTGCAAAAGGACAGACATATCAAATGTTGAAAATGACAAATTTGACTATTTCATGGAAAATATGTTATTTTTGAATTTGATACCAACAACATGTTTCAAAAAAAGTTGGGATGGGGGTAACAAAATGCTGGAAAAGTTGTGTAATGGTAAAGAAAACAAAATGTTTCAGAACTAATTAGGGTAACT
This sequence comes from Alosa alosa, assembly GCF_017589495.1. NCBI lineage: Eukaryota > Metazoa > Chordata > Actinopteri > Clupeiformes > Clupeidae > Alosa > Alosa alosa. Next base: position 18,278,319 of record NC_063204.1, read on the forward strand.
GGCAACATGATTGGGTATGAAAAAGAGCATCCCAGAGAGACAGGGTCTCTTAAGTAAAGATGTAGGGGTATTCATCAGTCTGTGTAAACCCGTGTGCACAAATGATGAAACAATGTAATGTTAATGTTTCTTATCATAAAATTGTGTAGATAAAGAACTCCCAAAAAGTATTTGGGGAGTTCATCATCTACCAGACATAATATTATTAAAATATCCAGAGAAATATTTGCAAACAAGGGAAAGAGCTGAAAAACAAATTGGATCGGCATGGTCTTTTGGACCTCAGATGGCACTGCATCAACTCCAGACCTGTTTCTAGACCTGTCATTGTATGGGCTCAGGAAAACCTCTGATAACCATTGTGTATGTGCACATTTTGATACTCAATTCATAAACTGCAGCCAAAATTGTAACAGCCAAAACAGCCAAAATTGCATTGAGACATGATACAGAAAATACCACTGTCTTATCTGGGCCTGAGTTTATTTAAAATGGACTGAGGTAACATGGAAAAGGGTCATGTGGTAAACCAATCAAAATTTGCCATTCTTTTTGGAAATCATGGACTCATCTGGGCTAAAAAAGGAGAGGGCCTATCCAAGTATCCAACTTGTTTTAGTGCTCAGTTCCAAACCCAACATATGATGGTGTGGAGGACTATTAGTGCTTTCAGCATGGGCACCTTGCACATTTGGCCGAGCACAATCAATTCTGAATGATGGATACAGGTTTTGAGCAACATATACTACCATATAGGCAATGTCTGTTGCAGGGAAGACCTTGAATATTTCAGGAAAAGAATGGCAAAATTAATTCTGCACATATTTAAATACTATTTCTCCATATAGGAAGAATCCAGGTGCTAAAATTGTCTGCAGATTTGTTAAATATGGTGCATAATGGAATGAAAAACATGACTAAAAATACCCCAACTGAAATCCTGCATCAGGGGGTAATGGGGCAACATGAGGCAACCTGATTAGTTAGGGTGAGGATACATATTTTATAAACCACTTACTAATACTATAATTAATAATTAAACTCAGGAGTTACAAGTGATTAGTTAATGATATTTTGTGAGCTCTAAAGTGAGGACGTTTTATGCCTTGCAACACATTTACAAATGAGTTATTTTTCAATTTAATTGACATGTGTACGTCGCTTGTATGCTAAATGAATGAATATGAATGTAATCTTTATAACTCATTTGAAAATGTGTTGCAAGGCATATAAAGTCCTCACTTTAGATAAGCTCACAAAATATCATTAACTAACCACTTGTAACCCCTGAGTTAATCATGAATTATAGTATTAGGAAGTGGTTTATAAAATATGTATCCTCACCCTAACTAATCTTTGGTGCATGTGTATATTGCATAATGTATTAAATATTAACAATAATTCATAAACATATTTTAGATATAGGCTTATTTACTATGAACAAACCATTTATAACTGTGTGTACAAATACTTTATTTATGAGAATTAACATAGGAACAATAGTTTACAAATGATGAACAAAGCATTTTGTAATAGTTTGCAACTGGTTTATAATAAGAAAATGATTTCATTATAAGCGGTTGTTTCATAACTTATTAAGTATAAATCATGTACTTACAAACATATTTTTTGGATAGGCTTATTTACTATGAACAAACCATTTATAATTGTGTGAACAAATGCTTTACTGATGATAAATTATGCATGAACAAGAAATTACTAATGATGAACAAACCATTAACTAATAAGTAACAAAGGCTTAATAAATGATGAATTGTGTGTAGTTATTATAAAGTGTTACCAAGTAATCTTAATTTATGATAGTGTATGATATAGTGTAAAATAGGTGATTGCATAAATATTTACCCCCCTTAAAATAACTGACCTAAATCAAGAGATGTCCAGCCAATTAGTGCTAATAATCTCACAACTAGAAAATGTAATTTTGAGTAAATTACCAGTGCATGAAAAAGCAAAACATACATTAACATAAAATGCAAAACAACTGGCCCTTTGATGGGTCCTAGTTGGGCAGCTGGAAGTTGATACAGGTGCAAATCAAGTTAATTAGCCCATTGTGATTTCATAGTGCCAATGCAAAGTCTATGTGGAAAAATAAGCTTGTTTTTTTATTAATATATCAAAAAGTTTACAAAAGTGAAAAATACATTCCTCAAGTTTCAAGACCTACGCTGCAAAGTTTGAACGAAGTTTCTACGTTAAACGGTTGAAGCTGAATTAGACGCAGAAATTTGGTGGGAAGAATAACTAGAAAATGTTATTTCGAGGAAATTACCAGTGCATGAAAATGCAAAACATACTGTATATTAACATAAAATACAAAACAAACTTTTATTTGGAGACAGTTGTGGGCAGAGGAAACAGTTGGCTGTAGTCATAGTTGATAACAACTGACAGTTGAAATGGTTGAACAGTTAAATAGTTGAGTAGTTTAAATAGTTAAATTATTTAATAGTGAATTATTGTAGTGAGGACATTTATTTTGAAACAGTTGTGGGCAGAGGAAATAGTTTAACAGAATCTGTAGTCTTAAAGGAGAATTCCGTGTGATATTGACCTAAAGTGTGCTTTAAACATGATACCAGTGTGAGCATGTATAATCTCATAGGCCATCTCAAAAATATAGAAAATGTCCCCTGCCTTAACCCTCCAAAATCTGTGGCAAGTTAGAGCAGAACCTGACTTAATAGGGGAGCCCATCCGCTACCAACAGCTTTTTCAAAATGGTGGTGCTAAAAGCTTTCCTGTACAGGTCAGATCTTTTTAAAATATTTACTAACCATGCAAATAAATCACTGTTTTACACCATTTGGATGATCTAAGTTTCCTTTGTGGTTGATAAGGCTCAATGTATCTCCATTCAAGCTTCATTGGATTAACACTTCAATTCTAGGGGAGCCAGCCCAACACAGGTGATGACATTTAAAATGAGACATTGAGAACTTTGAAAAAGCCTTGGTAGTTTACTTATCAAGGCGATTTATACAGACAGTATTTTCAATCTAAGTTTAGCCTAAAGCGTTTGAAACCATCTTGAATTTAGTCACGATAAAATCGAAGTTAGCCGATGCTACAATGGTAAGAATGAACAGGTATGATTTACAGGGATCAGATTCCAAAAATAATTCTGTGGAAATTTAAAATGCAAGGATTCCAAAAGTTTCTTCCAGTAGCAGCAACTGGAATCCATGCATTTAGCACGCAATTATTTTTTAGAATGTTGGTAACATCGGCTAACTATGATATGGATTAGATTTTGGGAAATGCAGGGGACAAGCCCCAGAGATGGCCTATGAATTATATTTTGAATGTTGGTAGCTCACAACTAGCTTTTGGTATCATGTTTCAAGCACACTTTAGGTCAAAAAAATCACACGAATTCTCCTTTAAAGGCGAGACACGGCAGGTGAAAACATCGTTTTTTCATGCACTGGTCAATTTCGAGATTTTGGGCTAATTTTCTACCTTAGCATGTATTCTTTCACACTACTACAACAACAAAGCCCGATTTACACATTTAGGTGTTTATTTCATTACATTTTGTCTACTCGCGCCTGTATATTTCTCCTAAATTCACCAAAAGTTAGTCTTCTAACGTTCCATGCTCTACCGCGACCGTGCTACAAAACATAACATGTGTAGTACTGTTGGAAAGCTCTGTTTTTCCTGCATGATGTTGTGCTATCCAAATATGGACACTTCCTTTGTAACCGCAACCAATCGCGAAAGTTCAAAGGTGAGTCTAGGCTGAGAACGGAATCTCTTGTCTGTGTTCCAAGGCTGTTTTCTCAAATTGAGTTTTTCTCATTTTCCAGTAGATACATCTCAGCCTATGTAGCACCTATGTACACCAAACTTTCCAGATATACACTTAGCAGTGCTCTGAAGATATTTACAGAGGGATTTGTTAATAAATCATTCCTGGCCTGATTTATGTGACATTTTATTCCAAAATAATTGGCAAAAATCGATTTTTTAAGGCTATGGACAGTATATTCTGATTTCCTAGGTAATGAAAGCAGATATCCTGAAATCCCTCTGTAATTTTATTTTTATCTTGTATGCAAACAAAATGAAAAAATAATTTTGCACCTGGCTTCATCATATGTTCAGATCTATCTACCGAAAATATATGCAAATGTGCGCATATTTAATGAGATAATGCCTAATTTGCATAATTAGACATTCGAATTTCAAAAACTTGTAATACATTTTTTGTTCATACTTGTGTAAGTAATCAACTGAGGAAGTTTCATGGTGATGTCTATTATTTTAAAATTTTACCCTATTCACCTGTAGTGTCTCGCCTTAAGAGAGCCAGATTGTATGCTTAAAGCCTGAGACAGAGTATATAGTTTAAAAGTTGAATGTAGATAGTGAAATGGATGTTGATAGACCGAAAGTTGAATGGATGTTGATAGGCAGATTGTTTAATGGATGTTGATGGATAGTTTAATGAGTGGATGAGTGAATGGTTTGAAGAGGATGAATAGAAAGTTGGATGGAATGTGCCTTATATCCTTGTAGAATGGAGAGACACAGAGAGAGTTGGCCTAGTTGAGCAGAAATCAGTTGATACAGGTGCAATCAGTTTAACTGGCCCTTTGATGGGTCCTAGTTGAGCAGCTGGAAGATGATACAGGTGCAAATCAAGTTAATTAGCCCATTGTGATGTCATAGTGCCAATGCAAAGTCTGTGGGGAAAAATAAGCTTGTTTGTTGTTAATATCTCAAAAAGTATAAAGTTTACAAAAGTGAAAAATACATTCCTCAAGTGTCCTTTTCAAGACCTACGTTACAAAGTTTGAACAAAGTTTCTACGTTAAATGGTTGAAGCTGAATTAGATGCAGAAATGTGGTGGGAAGAATAAGAAGAAGAAGAAGAAGAAGAAGACTTTGGATAACAGAACAGTGCATTTTCATGCACTGTAATAATAATAATAACTAGAAAAGCATTTCCTGAAGGAAATACAGTGCATGAAAATGCAAAAAATATGATGTAAAATATCATACAGAGTAAAAACAAACTATATTGGTTGCTAGGTAGATGAGGTTTAATATAGTTAGAATGACTGAACAGTTAAATAGGTGGATAGTTTAAATGGTTAAATTATTTGCTAGGTAGATAAGGTTTAATATAGTTGGAATGACTGAACAGTTAAATAGGTGGATAGTTTAAATGGTAGAATTATTTGCTAGGTAGATGAGGTTTAGTATAGTTAGAAAGACTGAACAGTTGAAACAGTTGAACAGGATGTGTAGTCTTATATTAAGAGAATGAGACTGTATGCTTAAAGCCTGAGAAACTGACAGTTGATGCAGGTGGCCTGGCCACCTGGCACAATATTCTAATTGCTGTGATGTCATAAAGGCCTAATAGTTTTTAATTAATAGTTTAATCAATCAATCAATCAGTTGAACAGGCTCTTTGATGGGGCCTAGATGAGCAGCTGGAAGTTGATACAGGTGCAAATCAAGTTAATTAGCCCATTGTGATGTCATCAACCTAATGTTAAGTCTATGGGGAAATTTTGAGTAGTTTTTAATAAATAGTTTAAAAAGTATAAAAGTTACAAAGATGAAAAATACAAAGCCCAGATGTCCTAAGTAAGACATAGTTTGAATGAAGTTTAAATAAATGGTTGAAAAATAATAATAATAAGAAGCCTAGGAAGAACAGTACAGTGCATTTTCATGCACTGTAATAAGAAGAAGACTTCGGATAACAGAACAGTGCATTTTCATGCACTGTAATTAGGGAAATGGAGATTGCCTGAATGTGTATAGTCTAGTAATATAACGACACTTGTGTCTGGAAGGTCCAGTCACTGGTCAAAAAAGCGTCAGCAACTGAGATGGGAGAAACTATGCAATATACTTTTGCCTGAGTTCTTCACAAGTCAAAGCGCTATGGGTGAGTGGCAATTAGTATTATGTACATGTACTTATTAAATCTCTACTAAAGTTCGCCCAAAGACAAGTAGGAGACTCCAAGGTCAAATGAAAGGTTTGTTGGTCTGATGAGACCAAAATTCAGCTTTTTGAACATCAGACTAGATGCTATTTTTGGTGGACACCAAACACTTCACATCACCAAAAACCCGCCATTCCTAATTTGAAGGATGGTGCATCATGCTGTGAGGATATTTCTCGACAGCAGGCCCTGGAATGCTTGTAAAGGTAAAAGTAAATTGAATTCAGCAAAATATATGGAAACCCTGGAGGACAGATTCAGTCTGCAAGAGAACTACAGCTTATGAGAAGATTACTCTCCAGCAAGACAATGAGCCGAAACCTACAGCGAAAACTACACAGGTGAATATTCTGGAGTGGCCGAGTCAAAGCTCCGACCTCATATTTCTATATTTTCTCATATAGAAAATCTGTGGCTGGACATAAAAAGGTCTGTTCACACGCAATTCCCTTCCAATCTGACAGACCTTGAGCGCTTTAATTGCAGCCAAAGGTGATGACTTGATGAATTTATGCAATCACTTATTTTCAACTATATATTTTTAAGGTCTGAAAGGTTTTGGCATTGATTGCAACAATTAGCTAGTTCATGCACCAGGGTATAAATAGCATACAATACTATATACACCAGGGTACAATAGCATCCACTTTTAACTATACATTGATGCAAACAACATACCTTATTCAGAGTGTCTATTACACAGCTGAGCTATTCACACCCTGTGACGTAACAACAAAAACATGTTGCTCATTTTTTTATTTATTTTTTACATTGTGTGATCAATATGCCAGAGTAAATGCACAGGGGTACGAATAGCATACATTGATATTTGTAGCAGACGGGGTACGAATAGAATTCACTTCTAATTGCACCAGGGTATAAATAGCATTCACTGCTAATTGGACCAGTGCCTTACCATATTTTTAATTAATTAACATGACTTTGTAGAAATTTGCTTTCACTTTGACATTAAAGACGAGATTTTTGTTAAATATTGTAAAAAATGGCCAAATAAAATTGATCAAGATTTATAAAAGCAGTAAAAGTGGAAATATCCAAGGGAGGGTGACTACTTTTTATAGGCCTTGCACACATTCAATAGGACCTGTGGGTGGAGGATAGGACTCTTCAGTCGTCAGAAAATTCACTGCTAAAAGACAAAAGTGCACGTCATCATCAGATGTCATGGACTTCCATAAGCAAGCGTGTGTGTGTGTGTGTGTGTGTGTGTGTGTGTGTGTGTGTGTGTGTAGGAGTGAAAGAGAGTGGGGAAAAGAGAGAGAGAGCTAACTGACCATGAAATACTTCACTACCAGTTGATCTGTCACTACTCAGTAATCAGGACAATTAAAAAGGAAAATTATTCTTGTGTGCATGTGCGTGTGTGTGCGTGCAAGTGTGTGTGTGTGTGTGTGCATGCACGCTGAACAACATTGAGGACCCAGATCAGAAGATATTAGTTTGGTCAGAAACCACGGCAGCTCTTCACCACTGCTCATCCTCAGAGGATCACCCTAAGTGTCGCCACAGCCTATGACCTTTGTTATGAACGTACTAGATCGATAGTTGTTTTATGTTACCACTACCAGATGTTGTAGGTTACATATTGCCAGATCAGTTTCACCCATTGTGGCAACATTTGCTCTTGAATAAGGAATTGAATTAAATTACCTTTCAAGATGGAGATTAAATTAATTATGGTAAAATACATATAAAATCCTCAAATAGGTTCACATTTAGGGGCATACAGTAGACTCAGACTCAAAGCATACTGTATTTGTGTGTGTGTGTGCAGAGCTGGAATGCTGGAATTCCCAACCCTGCCTGTGAGAACTTCACATCTGGACTCATTCTTGTAAAGATAAAAAAAAAAAAAACAACGCAATAAACCCTGTGAGGGAAAACAGACAAACACTTGAATTTGAATGTCATGCTTTGATCCATGATCTCTCTTTTTCCCATTTTTAAAGTTGTTGCTTGGAGTTTTGTCATTTTATTTTACTTCTGGTACTATTTTGAAACGTGAGAGACCAGCAGGTGCTTTGCGCTTCTGCTTTCACCTCTCGATAGCCATGAAGACTCTCCCTGTGGTTCTTGCAAGTCTGTGCCTGGCTTTTGGCACATGGGCTGCTCCCACCCCTAAACCTTGTGGTGAGTTACATATCTCAGGTCTATAGCAGACTTACAAGAATATTACACATTACACATTACTGTTATTGAATCTCAGTTGTCCTTTATTTCTCATTTATATGTTCTTTCACTTATCACATACTATATGTTTTGTTCTAAAATACTGTTTACAGACTATTGCTCCATTTATAAACATGTTTTCCCATATACACGTTAGTAGGCCTAAAGGAAATCCATGGAAGTTGCTCTCAGCATTACTATATGACGCTGTGCTATTTTTTACCTTTTCACCATTTCTTAAATAATTTCTAGTGTCATCTCCTCTGCTGGATGGGAGGTTCTCACTGGTACATTATGTTTAAATGTATTGATACAGAAAGATGTTTTTTGAATATCATTGGTTAATACTCTCGAAATTACTACAACGAAACTACTACTATTAATATTCTTGCTTTCTACCTTCAGAGTGGAAATGAAGGTGGCGTTATGTTGAATGGAAGGTTTACATATGATGGCCTTGGAAAACAGCTCCATATCAGGAATATGGGAATTGTCAACAATAAGCCATCAGCAAAGGATCTACTTATCCTTTACAATGAGGTAAGTAAGTCATGCATGTGACAATTCAGGTGGTGTATCATTAATTTGTAAAATGTCTTCTATAGCACATCTATCGCAACTACTAAAAAAACATATTTCACCAAAAAAAGTTAATTTCAAATGTAATTTTCTTGTGTAGTGTAAGAACCTGCATGAAATCAGCAGAATTAATAGTGTTGATGGTCCATGGTTTGGAGATTGGATTATTTTATATATTTTTTGTTTTCCTCTCTGCAGGGTGTTCTTAATAATATTGATTATTCTAAATGGACCTGTAAGAAACGTCTGATGAATTCTGATTTCATCCCTCTGGGAGTCCCAGAAGGCGCGACTCAGGCGGGTCAGGTGGTTGCAGGCTCCTCCTCTTTGTCAGGAATGGATGTACTGGTCAACAGCTGGAAGGGGGCAATTCACCAGGGAAACGGTACATCAGTGAGTAGTAACACATTACATATTGTCCTCCATTACATGTACATTGCATTTTTCTCAATAATATCTATATATCAGTAATTCAAAGCAGAATACATTTCACTCTTTCTCAATTACATTTACGATTAAAAAAAATACTTTTATGATAAACTGGATTTACCAAATAATGCTATCCGAAGAAAGTCTCCATTAAAGTTATTTTTTAGTCCATGACTAGATTTAATCCATGTTTAGGAAACTGACCCTAAAAGTTTATAGCTTAAGTGTGTAGGTTTATGAATCTTGCCCTTGTGTGTGACCCTCTAGTTGTTAGCCCAAGGAAAATCTTGTGACAAATCTTGATCCGCAGGCTATTACCAGTCTACCTTCACTGAATTCGGCTGTCTGCCAATGACCAACCTACTCTACACCCCACAGACCCACTGGACATCCATCAGGTACTTCAATCGACTCTTTAATCATGCTAACACATCAGTACTCTACTGTATGGGCTACAATTGAAATGCTTTTTTCCCTTTGTGCAACAGCTATTACAACATCCTGCTTGGCATAATGAACCCCATGGATTTCATTCCTCCATTCTTCTGCCAGAAAGCAAAGCTGGAATCTCATGAGACCAACTTCATTGATGCCTTAAAGTCAGTGACAAGGGAAATAGTGTCTGAGGCCTGAGTTGTGAAATAAATAAAACTGAGCATCAATATTTGTAATTTGTAATTATATTTTCATCACTGGTTGCACTAAACAGAAAATATACTTTGGTTAATATGGAATGAATCAATATTTGGACTCTAAACCACTTCCATCACTGAGCACTAGTCAGTTTCTTTCATAGCAGTAAAGAGTGTAAAGTCATGCAATGTACAGTAGGGCAGCGATTTACAAGAGCATATGTTGCCACAATGGGTCAATTGTAACATAAAAACAACTAACCAACCAGTATATTCAAACAAAGGTGATATATTAAAACTTGATGGTGTACATTCAAGTCAGTTCCTTTAGAACAATCGGTTCCATTAGAACAGAATTACTGTTAGCATACACTAAGGGAAACTTATTTCATCACATTCTGCTGAGTGATGTGGTCATACTTTGAACACTAGAGGGAGCTGTAGGATAGATCAACCAACATTTCTTGAAAGTTCACAGAAATGTAGGATTAAGGATTTGTCTGAAAAGCAAAATACAAAAACAAAACGTTATTTCACCTCTAAATATTCCTCTACCTTCATTTTCCTTTGAATATCCTTGGTGCTTTTTATAATCTTCCAAAGAACAAATAATTTAGCTTTGGAACACTTACTGTTGTCGGGGTGTACATTAACATAGGTTAAAGAAATAGTGTCAAGGTGAAAAGCGAAATAGTGTCAAGGTAAAAATAGTGAAAAGCTAAATAGTGTCAAGGCCTCATGCACAATGCCAGTCATCTACACACTGACCACAAAACACAAGAGTGAAATTTCATTGGTGCTGCGAGGAGATATTTATTTTACTGTAAGAAAAGCATTTTGCCATTCTAAGACTGTTTCATGGCAGGCAGTTTCTTATGTACAGGCTTAAAGTGCTCTCCAGCTTGTGGCTAAAATGATGAGTACATTCCAAGTCTCATTGCGGCCTCAGACTTCCTTGGGCACTTGAGCTGGGGAAACGGGTAGTGGCGAGCAGTGGAAAGGGCTTGAGTGGGACGGCTTCTGACCAGGCTTGACTGTCTGGACAAAACAGATGGTGCGGAGTATTTTCTGGAGGGTTTGCTGTCCCCAGCCTCCAGTCCGCTGGTGCTACTCCCCAGGCTCACAGAGCCATCTAGTTCCTCAGGGTCACTGGTCAGTTTCTCACTTGATTCAGTGCTCTCCAAAGAGGACTCCCTAAACAGATTACTTTGGATTGCAAAGGGATCCTGGTTATGATATGAGCCAACACCACTGACTGCACAGCCGTTCCTGTGGAGCCCTAGGTGTGTGCGCCACAGGGAGTTGCCTTGATCCTGGAAAATGTCAGACTGGACTTCTTGCACGGACAGCTGCCTTTCAAGTGGCCGCCTCCTCATCGCTTGGTGCATGGGAACCACACTGACAGGAGATTTTACAATGATCTCTTCACTGGTTGATGCTGGGAGAAAAGAAAAGAAAAACAAACTTGATTTTTCAGGAAACTTTAATTACAGACACACTTTGGTTTAGTGTACCCATATTCTTCTCTGACTCTTGGTTCAATGCAATACAAAGCAATTGGGGAGTCAGTCAACATGTAGCCTACATATCTGAGAGAGAGAGAGAGAGAGAGAGAGAGAGAGAGAGAGAGTTGGACTCATATGGAACTTGAAATACTTCACTAACAGTAGCCTAGATAAAAAAAACCCGCATACAATCATATCAATCTTATGCGTAAGGGATCATGTAATCGCCGGTCATAATTGGGAAAATAAGTCCAGACAGGGCGAACGGGACTCCGACGCGCTTTCACTTTTGAATGAAGTTCCAGTCTTTGCGTAGTGATATGAAAGACGTGAAATAGTAATAGAAGCACAAAACCCATTTTCCTTGACAGCGGGCTGTTATACTTAGCAACGGTCTGTTATTGAGAATTAGCAGACCACCGAACGTTGGGAAGGCCCATTTAAGTGAATGGAGCATTCTTCAGCATTATGATAAGCCGTGTAATAATAAGTCATAATAATGTAGGCTAGCCTATACACTTGCCCAGAGCCGTATAAAGGTAGGCTACCTTTATATGGCTCTGCACTTTCCCTACCAATACATCGAACTATCATCAAATGGTAACAAAACAAACAAACGCCAGATTGGAAGAATCTCTGCTCATAACCATGACAAAACTTCCTCTACACAAGTTGACAAAATCTGGGTGCTATTTACCTTTCTTAAAAACAACAACGCAGGTCTCCTGTCTTTGTTTCTCCTTAATCCAATTATATTGCTCTTTCAGAAGCGCAATATCCATCCTCGTACTTTCAAGAGTTTGGGCGCCGTCTTCCGTGTACAATTGACGCCCGTCCGCCGTCTCTTGGCGGAATTCATCCGTCCTTATCACTTGTTTCCACGGACACGTCAAATTTGAACAACAGCATGACAACATCCTGTCAGCATCGATCTGAAATGTGTTTCCTTTGATATGGGCAGCAGTATTTAGAATGAGCTCAATAAACCCAGGCTATCTCTGTGTAGGCCTACGTGGTCATTGTATACTTTGTGGGCACAGGCATTACATGGAAGAGCAAACATTCGAGGACGTTTAAAGGTTGATGGAAAGCAACAGTCAAGCATTTAGGCTATAAGCAAGTCTTTGTTATGGTAGGCTACCTGCCTGGACAGAATGTTGAAATACTTGTCCTAGGCTACATTTAAATTTGTGTACAATCAGGAATATGTAATCTAACTACAACTTTCACCTAAATGCCCTCTAATGGGGGGAAAAAACGTATAAGCAGCTCAACTCACCAATTCTTTCTAGTATAGGCTATGTTCTGAAAGAAGATAGTAACAAACATGTATGTAAATAGTAGTCATATTTCATAAAATAGGCGTCTGTTTACATTTTGATGAAATTGATCAAATTGTTGGAAGGCAAGAAAGAAAGCAACAGAAAGCAAAGCAAATGATGATAGCGGTGCTGAAGTTAGGGTAGAGTGGGGGAAAACGCCCCCCCCCTCCTATATTTCACAAACTAATCACTAGATGAAGTAAAATGTTGTTTTTATTCTATGCACTATGTTGACATTGGTGATGTACAAGTAGGCCTACCCACCATAAAATGGATGCATGCTCTGTACTTCAAGAAAACAAAAGAAAAATGGATTTTTAGGCAAGTGTTTTTCAGCAGTCACTAAAACAGAGTTGGCTATTCAATATATTGATCAAATATAGTAGCTTGTAATCAATTTATTGATTATATTTTATTGCTCCACAATATATTGTGTTTACTTTAGTTGTTTACTTTTGGTTTTGCTATTAATGTATGAAAGTTGGTGGGGCAGCCGTGGCCTGCTGGTTAGCGCCTCGGACTTGTAACCGGAGGGTTGCCGGTTCGATCCCTGACCAGCAGGAACGGCTGAAGTGCCCTTGAGCAAGGCACCTAACCCCTCACTGCTCCCCGAGTGTTTCACTAATTCACGGATTGGGATAAATGCAGAGACTAAATTTCCCTCACAGGATCAAAAAAGTATATATACTTATACTTAATACTTACTTATGAGGGGCATTGCTTTGACAGGGTGGGGGCATTTTACCCCACCCTTGGGGGGCGTTTTACCCCACCGCTGGGGTGTTAATCCAAGAACTGAGTGATAGCAATTATTTTCATAGACTAGGCCTACAAAATGGGCTATGTGCTTGTTAAGGGACCTGTCACAAAGAGGATGCTTTGCCATCGTGTGTGTGAGTGCATGAGAGAGGGGGAGGGAGAGGAAAAGGTGCATGCCTCATGGCAAGGGGGAAGGTCAACTATAGATATTCCGTGACCATAGAGAGAGCTCTAGAGATAAAATATCCAAAACTGCATTGGATCCGATCAGCAACATATTCATCCAAACAAAACGCAAACTGTTGATGAAGGTACCAACAAATACCAACAGGTAGCTAATTCTTCGCTCATTCTTCTTCGTTGCTGTGGCTGTTCATGATCCAATCAGCAACATTAAACTGCACATGTGTAACTCCTGTACGATTATTTTCTTCAAAATCTGATAATCTGAGCCCCTGGTACGATACTTAAACATTTGCATCGGACTGCAGGGCTCTTATGGAACAGAATTAAAAAGCAGTATACATGCAATTATGAAACCAAACCAGAAAAGTGGGTGATACCACTAGATCAGCATTTGTAGGCATAATACTGCACATGACTTCCTTTTCCTTCCTTCCTCCTCAAATTTTATCCTCAGATTCTGATCCCTCGGTGATAAAACTCTCACCCAGCTGCCTTCAGCAGTTTCAACCTGTTTCATCCTCCAGCTATTTGAATTGATCTCTCATATGAAATCCTCCTCTTGCCACCTTCACACTTGTTTAAGGATGTTTTTAACATAATTTGCCTAGTTGTTTAGGCCATTATAGGTCCTTATTTGCTGCAGTTGTCCGCTGTAGTTGGTCCAACCTCTGCTAAAGAAGCCCAGTCTTGATTCCAGTGACCTGAAAAACTATAGGCCCATCTCCAAATTACCTTTTGTTTCAAAGATCCTGACGTTTTATACATTGTGAGAAAAGCAATGTTCTAAAGCCCTGCTAGAATAATTCAAGTACTGCCTATTGGAGTCCTTTTCATCTTAAAGTTGTTCCCTTTAAGTATCATCCACATAGTAAGAATCACATTCAAATAGTAGGTCAAATGCATTCACCCTTCCTGATGTCCAAAGATTATGATATTTTACTTTTTGCAAAAGGTCCTCAACAGAGAGGGCTACCATGTTGATGGGCTAGAGCAGTGGTCCCCAAACTTTTTCTTCTGAGGGCCAGCTCACTATGCCTGGCTCTAACAGAGTGCCAGAGACTCGGAGTATATCAGTAACCATAAATAGCTTAGTGCTGTGAACAACAGCAGTCGACCTTAGTTGAATATTCCATTACATTTAATCATCGGCTACTGCAATTTAATACCATTGTTAGCTGTGTTTATGTTGCCATCATGCCATATGTATGTATACATGCCAGTGTAAAATGTAGCTCAAATGAAATAATACTAATAAAAAGACTTTAGCATTCCCAAAAGTATTAGCAGGAGTCCCAAAAGTATTTTATTCAATTCTCTCTGTCTGAACTCTGTGTCTGCATACACAGCTCAAGTTGTGAACAAGCAATATCCTACAAATAATTCAAAGTTCTCAAACTATGAGAGTTTTATGAAGTGCTGGCAAAAACATCTGAAATCACCTGATGAGAACTTTGTGAACTCTATGAACATTTGAACGAGTGGATAAATAATAATAATAATAATAATAATAATAATTATCCCAGAAAGTCCCAGAAATATGACTTGAATAGAAGTTAGTTAGTTATTAACAATTAATTGATAAACTTTTAGAATACTTTGAGCACTGATGCAGTCAGCATAGGCCTACATTGTTTGCAGGTAGGCCTACATTTCATTCTGTTTTCGATAGCAAACGCGAAACAGCGCCAAAACAACCACCAGTGGACAAAAAGAGTATTTCACGTGTATTGTTAAAGGCACACTATGCAGGATTTTTAGCTTAATGTGCACGTTTTTTTTTTTAGCTTAATTTACCTTCATTTAACAGCTTCAGAGTCATTGGAATGGTTATATGACTTTTTTCGGGTTGAATGGTGGCCGTCTCGCTTCCACCTGAGTGGAAAAACCACCCTTGCAACTGTGGGCCGGCGGGCCGACGGCCTCAGTGTCAGGAAGTATAACGAGTGTAACGAATTGCTTTACTGCATTCAAATACATATACACGCCAGGCACCGGCTAGAAAAAGGTAGCGATGGAGTTTCTCAGACATGACAGAGCCAGCGAAAAAGAAGCAAAAACCGAGAAAACAGTAAGGAAATTGCCAATACTGCATAGTTTACCTTTAAGTCTCGCCATAGAGAATGAATGGGGGAAATTACGGAGGTCATAGTTTGGCGATGTGGTGCTCCCATGCGGGCCAGATGCTATATACCACGGACATGTTTTGGGGGGCCACTCAAAATGAGGCGGTGGGCCGTATTCGGCCCGCGGGCCGTAGTTTGGGGACCACTGGGCTAGAGGAACTAATGGAAATAGCCTTCATCATTAAATAACAGTGCAATGTGCATCGTGCACTTACAGTGTGAGCATGCCCCACTTCACAAAAAATCCTACTTCCATGAATTGTTTGCAAGAATTTCCTATCAAACACACACACTTTCTCTCTATCTCTCTCGTGCACACGCGGCCCCTTTAAATAGTTGGAGGCATTGGAGACGCGATGAAATCCACGTGCCTATCAGCGCTTTCTAAAGATCTGTAGTTTGCGATGGCGGCATCAAGGGGTTCTTGTTACCTGGGATTTGATTTCAGCACCCAGCAGGTAGGGCCAGAATTCCTTGAGTAGCTTACGTGGCGTGTTTACTGTGGCCTGCGTAGCACGTTATCAAGCAGGATACCTATGTCAACACGCATTGTGGGGGAAAGGAAAAAGGCGGAAGAACTGCAAGGCGGCGGCTGTTAGTCAGACAGTAACTATGGACAGTAAAGGTTTCTGTTCAGTGCTGTAGCCTAGTTGTGTCCGCAGAGTAGCCTAGGTTACATTTTTCAGTAGATTAGAATGTTATGTAGAAAGTTATTCATGCCAGCCAGCCAGCTTTTAGTCAGCACCCAACCTGTTCTCAATGAAAACTGGACTTTGCACCTCAAGTGCTGATAAGACAAAACAGTTTGATTAATTTCGCCATGACCCAAATCAGAGTGTAGGCTACAACTGCAAGAATATTGACAATAGAGGGTTGGTTTACAATGACATAGGCCTTACATCAGTCATACTGTATCCCATGCCAGTTTGCACGGGATATATATAGGCTGCTGTAAGTTTCATGCTACCCCCCGCAGCCTAAGTACAGGTTTGAAGTCGTAATCGAGTAGGCTAACCTGTATCCAACCGACTTTCATGCTGACCAAACAAAACAAAAAAAGAAGAAAGAAAACAAAGTCCCGTGATGAAACTTTCCTACCCTCACAAACATAACTGCCAATATTAAGTGTCAAAAACGGCCTTTTTTCAGGAATTCCTAAGTTTATTATGTGGGAATGCATTTTGGACACGAACAAATTGCATTGCATCTATCAAACATTTGTTTGTATTACTAGTCTTGTCATTTTGTTATCTTATTGTTTTACAACATACATCTCCATATGCAGCTGAAAGTTGTAGCCATCCACGAAGACCTTAATTTGATTCACCAGAATAATGTGCAGTTTGACAGTGAACTTAAGGAATTCAGGTAACACTTTCGTCATGGAGATAATGATTATGATTTTTTTAAAATGATAATAAAATAATTGAGTTTCTTTTGGCAATTAATACATAACACTTCTCCCCTGTGAATTCATGCAGGACCCAAGGAGGGGTTCATATCCATGCTGATGGGTTGACAGTTACTTCACCAGTACTCATGTGGGTAAAGGTAGTTAATCTCCATTTAATGCTTCAGATGTTTATTTGCAAAGCCTACAGGTTAATTGCTGATTTACTGAAATAATGAAATTGTACTGTCAGAGTTTTAAAAAGGCCTTCTTGATGCATACTTTGCATTGATGGACAACTGCAGTATAAGCCTAGCCTGACGAGCCAGACCCACATTAAAATGTAGGGTCTGGGCACTCACCGTTCGCAGTGCTCAGTCCGAGGGGCGGGATAATCGGTTGTCTTTCAAATTCCCTCTGCACGCAATAGGACAGCGTTTTCCAACCACCAGAGCTAGTTGGCTACTTCAAACTTTTGCCAACTTAAAACAAGCTTTAACTCGTGTCACACTGTTGGCCAACAGCAACATCCATCTTCTTTGTTTTCAAGTAGCAGGGAATTCAAGCCAAACCGTTGCAACTCTGACATCAATCATTATGTTAAGCCCGCCTAACGACTC
The DNA here is from genome assembly GCF_017589495.1 of Alosa alosa. Classification (NCBI taxonomy): domain Eukaryota; kingdom Metazoa; phylum Chordata; class Actinopteri; order Clupeiformes; family Clupeidae; genus Alosa; species Alosa alosa. The sequence goes on from NC_063204.1 coordinate 18,296,049, forward strand.
TATACATGATTTGATTGGCCTGATAGAAGTTTAATTTTTCGAGCTCACAAACCAACGGAGAGTTGCTAGACTAGCCCTGGAAGCAAATGTAATTTGCTGCCGCTAGGGTGCGTCTAGATTTCTAGGCTAGTATAAGCCTACCTCATCTCTCTATATTCTATGGTGATATGCATTTAGTCGCTGTTTAACAAATCGTCCAAAATATATACCATTAATGACTAATGACAGTTCACATGTTAGTAGGCTATGCATTGTGTAACTGAGGTAATGGCGCTGGAATTATAACATTGTTTTTGCTCATATGTACAATCTTTGCACAATAGCTTTGTTGAACAGTGAGTCAGGTGTCTTTTGTGTGTTTTACTTTCAGGCTCTTGACATGATCCTTGACAAAATGAAAGCGGCTGGATTTGATTTCTCCTGTGTTAGAGCCCTCTCTGGAAGTGGGCAGGTCTGTGGCTCCCACCACTTTTGTATTTTGCTTCAACAGTTGATCCACCCAAAATGTACACAGAATGTCATTTCACTGAAGAACTGCTCTTGTTTTATGCAGCAACACGGCAGCGTCTATTGGAAAAAAGAAGCCTGTCAGGTGCTTAGTCGTCTTGATCCAGAAAAGCCATTACATAAACTCCTCCAGGTAAAGGCTGTTTGCTGCAGTTTGACTAGTGTTCAAAGTTCTTTGCCACTGTCCTTTTCAGCATTTCTTGAGTTACTTTAAGCAATTCCTAAACTGAATCTGCAGGAACCAGCATCTGGCTGGTTAATGCGTCAACTACTGGGTGCAACTCATGTTGACATAATGACTCCCATATTTGTTGAGCTTGCAACCATGATGGGCCTCAAATTCACTGGTGAAATAATCTAACATAATTCTGATTACCATGCAAGGAGCTGAAGATGGCCTTTTCATATGGTAACGTTTGGAAGTTTTACCATTGCCTGGCATTTATAGCACTTGTATTGTACTGAAGTATTTAAAGGTGGTTTGGGAAACAATTAGGTAGTGTTTTTTAACTTTAAAGAGAGAGAGAGATATAGAGAGATGGTAATGATGATCGACAATTAGACATCATCTATTAAATTAAATCCCAACTATTTTGGCAATTGGTTTGTGTCAAAAATTCTAATTGCAGCTTCTTAAAACCTGAATATTTTCAGCTTTACTTACTCCTCCATGACCATAATGAAAACTATATTTTGCATTTTGACAAAACAAGGCGTTTAAGGACATAGCATTAGCCTTTTGGAAACACTGATTTTATTGCTCCAGCACCTAATTGATTTGAGAAAATAATCGACAGATTAATCGACTGTGAAAATTATTGTTAGTTGCAGCCCTAGAGATGATTAAACAGAAAGTTTGTTTTGTGTGCATTGCATGTAGGGTCAGTTTGCTGTTGAAGACAGTCCAATATGGATGGATTCTAGTACTTCAGCCCAGTGTTCAAACCTGGAGAAAGCTGTAGGATGTGCTCAAACCTTGGCTGACATCACTGGTTCTCGGGCATACGAGGTGCGACCATTTCTAATCTTAAGAAATGCAGTAAATAAGTGATAGAGAGGTAACTAAACTGCACTGCCTCTCCTATGTTTTCTGTTCTGGTATCAGTGTTGGCCTACTGACCAAACTGCATGCCCTCCCTGTGTTTCTTGTTCCAGGTGGCTTTTTAAACCTTAATGTCACTAAAGTTGACACTTTAGAGCAGTGGTCCCCAAACTACGGCCTGCCACCTCATTTTGGGTGGCCCCCCAAAACATGTCCGTGGTATATACAGTAGCAACCGGCCCGCACGGGAGTACGACATCGTCAAACTATAACCTCCGCAATTTCCCCCATTCATTCTCTATGGCGAGTCTTAACAGTACACATGTAATACTCTTTTTGTCCACTAGTGGTTGTTTTAGCGCTGTTTCGCGTTTGCTATCAAAAACGGAATGAAATGTAGGCCTATCTGCAAACAATGCAATGAGGCTGCATCAGTGCTCAAAGTATTCTAAAAGTTTATCAATGAATTGTTAATAACTAACTAACTTATATTCAAGTCATTTTTCTGGGACTTTCTGGGATAATTATTTTTATTTGTTCAAATGTTGAATGGTGGTCATTTCAGACCACTTAAGCACTTTGAGAACTTTACATTTTCAGAGTTCAGAGTTCACACATATTTAATGAAATATACTTTTGGGACTACCTGCTAATACTTTTGGGAATGTAAAAGTCTTTTTATTAGTATTATTTAATTTGAGTTACATTTTACACTGATATGGCATGATGGCAATATAAACACAGCTAACAATGGTATTAAATTGCAAAAGCCTATAGATTAAATGTAATGGAATATTCAACTAAGGTAGACTGCTGTTGTTCACAGCACTAAGATATTTATGGTTACTGATATACTCCGAGTCTCTGGCCCTCTCTTACAGCCAGGCATAGTAAGCTGGCCCTTGGAAGAAAACGTTTGGGGACCACTGCTTTAGAGTGTCACTTTAGAGATTTCGTATATGGCCTCTGCCAGATGCAATACAAATAATCATCATGGTACTCCTGTAGTAGCCAATCAGGAAGTTTCATGAGATGGGCAATTATTTTTCATGTACACAGCACACTGAAGTGCTCATTTGATGGCTAAACCACAGAGGATCGAAATCACTAATATTAGTTAGTAATCTCAGTTAGGGTAAAATGTAGTCTACTCAGTTATCTTAATAATTGTCCTGAACATATGTATGTATGTTGATGCATTCACGTGATATTAAGCCTTGTTTTAATAGCGTTTCACAGGAAATCAGGTCGCTAAGATTCATCAGTCAAAGCCTGACGTGTACAGTGAGACAGAGGTAAGGGGATATCTAATGTTGAAATGGCCATTGTTTACAAACTTACTTAAGCAAAAAGTAATTTCTTATTAAAATATAGAGTATATTCTGTTGGTGCCTTAATGATGAATGCATCTGTGTGTGTGTTTTTAAAGGGGTAATCTATAGCTAATCTAAAAATGATCGACGTACCCCTCTGTAATTGTAGAATGTGTGATTTTCATTTCAGAGGATTTCACTTGTCAGCAGCTTTGCTGCCTCCATATTTCTGGGTGATCATGCACCGGTTGATTACAGTGACGGTAAGCACAAACAGACTTGAAAACAGTTTCTTGTTGTTACTTCTTAATGTATATTAAAGCTGAATGAGGTTGAAATTAAAGATTCCCTTTGCAAAGAGAGTTTCATGGCGTTAACTGTTTGTTTATTTCCTCTGTTATCCAGGTTCTGGCATGAACTTGATGGACATATTCTCGAAACAGTGGTCGCTGCCCTGTCTTCAGGCCACAGCTCCTGGTCTACAGGCTAAACTAGGTGCCCCAGTCCCATCCACTGCTGTTCTGGTACAGATTTTTGTATTCTGTGTTCTCTTTTACTGTGCAACATCGTCATTGTTTTTGAAATGAGACTTATTGGCTGTCTGTGCAGGGTGATGTGTCTTCTTACTTTGTGAAGAGATATGGCTTTCCTATGGACTGCAAGGTGGTGGCATTTACTGGTGATAACCCAGGTAAATAGGAATCTTTTTCCATGATGACACAGTTAGTGTTGTGGTCAGCTGTAGTAGTATGTTTGTAATTGCATTCATCCTTTAGGCTGAAGAGTATTATTAGTTTGTGTTTTAATTCTACCTTGACTTCCTGGCTTTCTGATGGATATCGAGCCATTCTCCAAGATTTAGTGGATGTTTTAACGTCATGATGTCACTAGGTGGCAGCAGCATTTTACTCAATGTTCCATTCTACAGTACTATCACTCTGGTGTGTTTAACACACATGTCCACCGTCCAAGAGGAGGGTGTGTGTGTGTGTGTGTGAAAGAGAGAGGGTAAGAGCTGGCCCAGGGCCAGACTGTTTTCACTCGTGCCTCTTTGGTAGACGTGGGTTGACATTTTTCAATTAAAAAGCACCAGACGCAGATCACCACAGAAGTGACCCTGACACCCACCACCCGCCACCCCATGCCATCCTGGCTCAGCGGTGTCATCTGCATAAAAGGAGCTTTATGGCCAATAAAAATGCCGAAGACGCCCCAGCAGAGGGTGTGAATAGCAGCCGCCAGATCTCTACAGTGTCTGGTGGTCAGCTTGATGAGCGATTTCCCATGGATTAATGGATCCAATTGTGCAATTTACCCCCATTCAATTAATTATCCTACGGGGTTGCCACATCAGGGGCGACCAGGATGCATTATGGGTAAGGTACCATGAGAGTGTTCAGCTGAATTGTAATTAGAATCAAAAAAGCACTCGACAGGACAAGCTGAATTTTTATCTCTGTGCAAAAGAACTCCGCTGGTGTTGACTTTAATATGAAACAGTAGGTATCACTTTAGTGGGTCCCCCGCACATGCTCAAAGATTCAGGATGGAAATGCAGGAACTGAAATGAAAGGACGGGCGACTCCTGATGTATTGAAATGAGTATTCGGTTGCGGGATCATTTTTCTTGGGCCTGTCATAGCTCGCAGAAGCCCCCCGCACATGACAACACACTGGGAGATTTATCGAACTTTTTCTGCAAGGTCACCAAGAAAGCCGATGGACGGGAATGATTAAATTTTAACACAGTCCGCCCACTAAAGTCCAAATTAAAACATGTAAAAGATGCTGCTTGACACTTTGGGTCTCGTTTATGTCTGGCCCAAAGGTTTATCATCTGTATCACAGTTGCTAACATTATCAAATGTCATCTCTCATAGATGTCCCTCATTAATGATCAATATTGCAATATATGCAATATTGGCAGTTTGCGACCGAGTAGAAATTTATGAAGTAACTCATGGCTGAGATGTGCAAGCCTTAAATTAAAGTAATTTATCCACTCTTTGTGTGAGTGCCTTAAGAGCAAGGCTGCCGACTTTTGATTGAGCTTCATGTTTCAGGGTCCCTTGCAGGAATGAGGCTCCAAGAGGGTGATGTAGCGGTAAGTCCTCTTTGAACTCAAGTGCATTAGTCATGCCATTATTGTGGTTAAGGTACATGTACTGTATGCCATGTTTACAAACCCAAATTCACTGCACGGGAGTGGTAACATTTTGTGATGCTGCAAATGCAATATGGAAGACTTATACAAGTATTGAGAGAATTTATTCAAGAGCTCATGGGGTAGATATCTCCAGCTGTTCTCTTCATCAAAGTGTGCTTTGAGACACGAGATCGATGTAGTTTATATGTTAAAAGAACAGGCTTTGATCTTCGCCCCTAAATGATGGATCATGCATGGATCATACACTCTTGGAATTCTCACTGATAAATAATTCCTCTGACCTTCAGCCACACATGGGTAGCCCGCACATTTAGCAAATCCAGTAAGCTAACTGGCATTCCGTTTGTGTTTAACTTCAAATGCATCAATAACATTTCTGGGCAGTAAAACGCATCGGTAAGATTACTGGGCATGCTTGAATTGAGTCTGACTTCTTAGTTGTCTTCATTCTTAATGCAAAGCAATATTTTATGATGTTTCAGTGACATTCCTATAATGAACAAAGAAAGTTAAAGAAACTAATTACCCATCCTCCGCTTGCAGTGATGAAAACCCTTTTTTGGTAACCTTGAACAACTGGAAGAGTAGGAATCATTTCTTTTGGTTTTGGAGTTTTGAACTAAAAATCCCAATCAATGTGGAACTGGAACCAATCAATGTGCTCCCTCCCATAGAACCCCACTTCCATAGTTTGAATGATGTGCACACCATAGTTAAGTCATCTCATAACACTGAATGTGCCTCCGTAGAGGACTGTGATGCAGTGAAAAGTTACATCTTGTTTTCCCTGGCAAAGAGCAGAGCTTGCATACAGTACATGCTAGAGGTTGGCTTTTAGTAAAAAGCACTTTAGCATTGCATACTGAAATGTGGATAGAACCAGCACTTCATCAGACAGTCGTGTGAATTTTAGACAAGACTTTGTTTGTTATATGGTTGGACAGAGGCTGTTCTCTGTGGTGAAGGGGTCATCATCAGAGGCAAACACAGAAGAGCGTTATGTAGAACAAGAGAGTATCAAAGCTTCATTTCTTCTATGCTGCTAGATACAGGCTGTTGCAGTAGATTATCTGACCACTGACCTGTATCATTAACCATTTGGAACATGGACATCAGGGGCATCTGCTTGCTGAAACAAGGGTCATTTGGGAGCCAACTGAATATCACATAAATACAGTAGGTTAGTGTATTAGTAGAAGCGCTAAATGAAGATACGATGAGGCAATGTGTCATAATAAGAAATGTATTGTATTTGATGATCCTGTTGCTTTGACTGTAAAAGAGCCTTTGATCAAAGAAGTAATGTGATATTTTGAATTTCATGACTAGAGACCCAAGAGTTTCACACTTGCTTTCCCCCTTTAGGTCAGTCTGGGTACTAGTGATACAGTCTTCCTATGGATCAAGGAGCCCAATCCTACCATAGAAGGCCACATCTTCTGCAACCCAGTGGACTGCCAGTCCTACATGGCTTTGATATGGTAAAATATCCAGCCTTTCTGTTGCACAGAGGGGGCACTGAATGATTTGTACATCACATGATCTATAAAAAAGACAAAACCGCAGGGAGAGCCCAACCTTAAACAAGACACACAATTAATATAGACTTTAGAGAGGTGGATGCACCCATGATGATGATATTAAAATTTAATGAAGCCTCAAAGGGTTCACCCTCATGTCCAAATAATTTTATCAGATTGTGGCGGACTGATAGTGGTCTATATGAAGGGACTCATCAGTGGCCTCATGAAGTCTGATGTTCCGTGTCTGAAATTATGAGCTGTAGGGACATAAAAGACTGGGTTCCTCCCTTGTTCGTGTCTCTCCTGCAGAGCCGAGGAGTACTGGGATGTAGAGGTTCTGCTCAAAGACTTGAGAACAGATCTTGTAATAACAGTCTTGCAATTAGAGAACAATTGAGTATGGAATATGTTTGGTGTCCAGCGGTAATGCTGTTTCATTGTTCTATTGTTGCTGATCCATTTTGGAAAATAACTCCTTGTTCTCCCTGCTCAGAGCATTGCCTGCTACTCTGTAGCTGTTCTCTCAAAGTAATTATGTTCACATAATTATGACCGCCGCGCAGCGAAGCGCCGGTCATATAGGTTTAGTCAGATTTGTTTTTTTTTTTTTTTTTTTTTTTTTTTTTTTTTTTTTTCGCATGCCCAAATTTCCGTCAATGATTCCCGGGACACCGAAAGACCGGGGTACACGAAACTTGGTGGACATGTAACCCCACATGGATAGCATGGAACCATCGTTTTTCGTTTTGATCTGTAGCCCCCGCTGATTTGGACCCCCGAAAGGAGGAGGTAGGGCAGACACAGTTTTCTGTGAATATCTCGAAAACCGTAGGGTTTAGGAGGACCATTTTTTTTTGTATGTTGATCTCAAGGGGCCATGTCAACCCATTCCATAACCACTCATTTCATGTATAGCGCCACCTAGTTAAACACAAAAAAAGTAAAATGAGGTGTTGTAATTGAAGGTATCTGTGACCTAACATAGTCAAAACTGCACGAAATTGGAAGTGTAGGATCATTATGACACCCTCTGTATGCACGCCAAGTTTTGTGGAATTCCGTTCATGGGGGCCACACAATAAATTAATTTATGTTACTATACACCAACTGGCCTCTAGGTGGCCGGAGACAGTTTTCTGTGAATATCTCGAGAACCGTAGGGCCTAGGAGGTCCACCTTTTTTTGTATGTTGGTCTTAAGGAGGCATGTCAACCCATCCCATTACCACTTATTTCATGTATAGTCCACCTAGTCAAAAATTAAAAAAGCAAAAAAGGTGTTTTCATCTCAATATCTCTGGCTGACAAGGTCAAAACTGCACGAAATTAAAAGTGTAGGATCATTATGACACCCTCTGAATGCATGCCAAGTTTTGTGTACTTTCGTTCATGGGGGCCTTACAATAAAATAATTTATGTGTACATTTAGTGACGACACACCAACAAGGATTCCCGGGACACTGAAAGACCGGGTACACAAAACTTGGTGAGCATGTACCCCCACATGGATAGCATGGAACCGTCATTTTTCATCTGCAGCCCCCCGCTGGACTGGACCCCCCGAAAGGAGGGTAGGGCAGACACAGTTCTCTGTGAATCTTTTATGGTATGTTGGTCTCAAGGGCCCACATCAACCTGGCTCATAATCACTCATTTGTGATTTGCCCCCGGTAAAAATGAAAATCAGTAGGATTAAAAGAAAGCCAAAATAAATATTCATCATCATAATCATGGCTGCATTTTTCAGTATTGGCGAAAGTAGTCGTTTGTCCACTAGATGGCGCGATCGTTGCAGTGAGGCGTAATTTTGTTGGAAGTTAAAAGTGGGTTGGAAAAACAATGGGCGCTTCATACAAGGACTGTAATTTACCGCTTGCGAACATCTAATAAGGATAGGGCGATGTTCACATGAAGTGTAATTCCCATTTCTTCTTGAAGCCGAAATAAATCTGAGGATGTTTATCGGACATGCTTGGTTTTTACTGCAGGTACGTTAATCTTGTAATATCAATAAGGACCTAGGTAATGTTACCGTTAGCGTTGGTTGAGTGATGGAGGCATTTGATTTATTGCATTTGTAGAAAACTATAAATGCGGTTATACCAAGCAAATTTATAGCAGCACTGTTTGTATCTTTCGACTGTCATTTATTGCACGTGCTACAAAATCATTCTGTGCAATGGAAGATTTACCAACGTTACACCGGTCTGATACAGTTTTGCCTATACATGCGTGAGACTGAGACGCCTGTTTATTTTGTTTTAAGTGCGTGCAGGGTGTGAGAGGGGAATCGATGTGCTTTGATTACAGCTTGGTAGTTGTAGTCTGTGAAATTAAAAAGCACGTGTGTATGAAGTATCCAAACAATGACACCTTCATTTCATTATGGCTGCTTTAGCAAACCACCTTAAGCTACTGTGTAGTGGGTCCCATTTAGAAGTGGCTACTTCATTCGCGCTTTCCTTGACTCATGGAGCTGCGTGAATGTTATTACAACTTTTAACGATATGACAGTTTAAGTCCGCTTTGATACTGTAAGGCGTAAGCCATTGGTTTCAAAGGAGATTTTATTTGTGTCGCCAGCATAGCCTATTGACAATTTATGTTGTCAATAGGCCTACCTTATAATCCTACCTGTAGCTTAGGGAAGCTAACAACTTTCTATTAGGATCTAGTTTGTTAGTTACCGTTTTGTCATAACTCCCTGATGCATTTTTGCATTTAGAATAGCCAGAGCGTGTATATCTCAATCGGAAAATTAAACAATATCGGTGCCTATGGACTAGGCTGGGTGAACCCAGCCTGATCTGCCCGCTATTTATTTTTTGATTTCTTAAAAGATTGAGCTTGGTCTGATGAAAGCCAGACTAGCCATGGACCTCAGTTAAACAATGCAAGGGAACATGAATCAGCCTATATTTGCACTAACAATAACGGACAAAAGCTCTTCAACTTTGGCCCGTTAAAATGTGTATGAACAGTCTAGCGGCGCATTTCATCAAGGCCCATTTGGACATGTCAGTTATTTGCACCACTGGTTAGATGTAAAACAGCATTTAGTTTCAGACTAGGCTACTGTTACTTAATTTGTGCATTAACAATAACGTTTCAGACTACTGTTACTTAATTTGTGCATTGACAATAAAGTATTACATGAACTAAAGATGACTAAAATCTTATGTAGAAGAAGAAACATTCACAAAAAAATCCATCCATCCAAAAATGACCTTTGTTTTTGATAGCTGTTGAAAACGGCATGGAACTGACAGAGATGTTTTTGTTTATAAATACATAAAAATAAATAAATAAATAACATTATGCTGATACCTTTTGCTTTTCCCAAATACAATGTAGCCTACAGGTGTAAGTGACCTTTCATCAATCCAGTTGCAATGGATGAACTGTGATGAACTGCCCTACTTGTGATTGTTTAGAGATTTTAAAGGTTTTATAACAATTCTACATCTTCTTTGGCTATTCTACAATCTATTCACCTTTTCAGCACCAGTAGGGTACTTTCTGTGCAGCCGCTTTTACACACTCAGGCATGCCAAACAAGCATACACAAAAAGTTTCAAGAGTGGGGGATGGAGTAAAATATGGAGACAAATTGAAGTGTGATTTATTTTCGCGGAACGGATGTACAGGACTGAGCGGCGGTCATATTTTGTACCGCTATGCGGTACATCTAGTTTTGTATTCTGACAGAAAAGCAATCCCTGTAGTCCTCCTGATAACACTTTAAACTATTATTTTACATACCGTATGTATTATTTTACATATGTATATCTCTGTAGAAGCTTTCCCTGTTCACTTTTAATTAAGGCTTTACAGTTAAGGAAGGATGACAGATTTTGTCCTTGTTTTTACCTCTATTATGTTATCCAATAAGTAAGACTTATGGCAGAATGACACCTTTGCAGATTGTCAGCCACAATACCAACAAAAATGCAATATATCAAGAATGCCAATTACCAGAATTCTTCTCCAGATACTATGCAAATTGAGAAAATCTAATATGCAACCCTGGCAGATGTGATATTTGTGAATTAGAAATACCCCTCCTTTGATATTTTGAGTAATTTGTAAACCTTAAGATAAAACAGGAGGGTTCTTTGGATATTCAGAAGTCAGTGGTATTCAGAGAAGTTTAGGGATGTGTTGGATGAGGAAAGGTCAATTGACCGTTCTGCTCTGCTGTGTTTCTCAAATTCCTTCCTCTTCTGTCGTTGCCCTCTTCTTCTGATGCATTCACTTGGTTTTATTCACAATCTTTCTGTAATGACCTCTTTTGCTCCCCTTATACACTCTCGGCTTCTCCACCACTCTTTCTCTCTCCTCTCTCTGTGCTCATCAACAAACTAGCTGCCCCCCCTCCTCACCTCAGCTTCCTCCTGGCAGAACACCTCACGCTGTTATTTTTATGGGGATTCAACAGATAAAGAGTGGCCCTAACGCAAATGCCCAAACTTGCAGATCCTGCCGGCAGTGGGCATACTGGGCATCTGTTTGCACATGTGTGTGGATGGTGGGGGTGCTGCTGCTGCTGCAGAATGTAATGTTCAATGAATCCCAATTAAAGTATTAACCTTGTCCTGTTCTGCATCCCTAGTTTCAAAAACGGCTCCCTGACCCGAGAGAGGATCCGTAATGCGTGCGCTGGGGGCTCCTGGGACGTGTTCTCCAGGTCCCTGAGGTCCACCCCCGTGGGAAATCATGGCAGTCTAGGTGCTCGCTCACATGTGTTTGTCATTTCATACCTGACAGATGAATGCGAGTGGGTTTTAACGAGTGCTCGAGTGGCAAACATGTTTACTCCATGCCAATCCACGATTCGGTTTAATGCATGCAAATGCTCGAGTGAGCAAATTACTCCGGTCAAGACGCAGGTCACTTTTACACACTTTTACTTGGCTTTTTTCTGTGTTTTTGCAGGCATCTACTTTGATGCGATGGAGATTACGCCCCCAGCAGTGGGAATTTACAGGTTCAATAAGGAAGACCAAACAGTAAGGGTTCCACACAGGAGTATAGATCAAATAGGTGTATTGGTCAAGTCATGTCACTTTTATTATGTCCACCATTGCATGCAGGCAGCTTGTAATAAAGGGTTTGTAAAAGCTTTTTCTTTTTTTTTCACAAATGTTTGGTCTTTGATGACATACAAAATGTACACTAATCCGCATGTAACTTGGTATGGTTGTAGCTCCACATGGCTGATGTGGAAGAGATGGTTTGTTTTGCTAGGTGTATATTTCTCTCGCAATAGCTTGAACTTTATCTTGAACTATAATTCCTTATTAATCAGTTCAGTATAAATTAAATCAGTTCAGTTCAGTATAAATAAAACAAACATGTTTACTCTATTGTTGCCATTCACATAATAATTCAAGATAACATTTGTCTTGGAATGGAAAATATCTATTGCTATTTCACTTCATTCTCACTCTATTCTTAAGCTTACTCTTGCTTAATGCGGCAGTCATGTTATGCATGTTATACATCAGGCTCGTCTTACTGATGAACAAATCAGCAGGTGCTGGCCCAAAAAGCAAATATAATGTCTCAATGAGGGCATGCATGGATAAAAAGAGTAAGAGTCAAACAGGTGAACCATTCAATTATTTGACCCAGTCACACTGTGAGAGATTTCTGCTGCTGTGTCTGATGGAGAGACTGGCTTCTGAGCTGAGGTGCACTGCTCATACGATGTCCTCGTGGCTGTGTGAGATTAGGTCAGGGGGCTCCTCGGTGAGAATGTGGTCAATAGGAGCGGCTGGCTGTGTGTGGACGGGGAATCGTCCCCTGTCTCCTGACCAAAAAGTCTCCCTTCGTGCTTGGGCCCCGTACAGGTGGAGGGCTTCTCAGGTGAGGAGGAAATCCGAGCCCTGGTGGAGGGACAGTTCCTGGCCAAGAGGGTCCATGCCGAAAAACTGGGCTACAAAATCAGTGAGTGCTCAGGCCCTGGCTCTGTTCTGGTCTGGTCTCCTTTTTCTATTCACTCCTGTCTATGGGTCTTCTTGTCTAATTGTCAATTGGTCTGCTCTGCTGTGTTTTCTCATATTCCTTCCTCTTCTCTCGTGACCCTCTTCTTCTGATGCATTCACTTGATTTTATTCGTGATCTTTCTGTAATGACCTCTTTTGCTCCCCTTATACACTCTCGGCTTCTCCGCCACTTTTTCCTCTCCTCTCTGCGCTCTTCAACAAACTAGGCCGGCCATCAATAGTCATCAATATTGAACTCTGTGGTGAATGGTCCCTTCTTAGTAAATATCAATGGCTATGTGATATTCTAGTTCTTTGTGCGAATGTATGTGTAGAATATCTTTTTGAAGGCCAGCCTCACTGCATCTAAGAAATAAAGGGAAGTACAGGCTGAATAAAATGTAGTCTCATTGTGTGAAGGTCTCTGGGTTTGGATCTGAGTGTGATGTTTCTAATATTGTAGGTCCACCATTCATCTCTGTCAGTCCATACATTTATGACCGTGTGGGTGGGTGTACATGAAAGAGCCCATAGCTACCCGAATACATGTGGAACATCACACACACACACACTCACACACTCACTCACACAGTCAGCCACACATGCACACACACACACACACACACACACACACACACACCACACACACACACACACACACACACACACACACCTCACAGTCAGCCACACATGCACACACACACACACTCACAGTCAGCCACACATGCACACACACACACACACACACACACAGTCAGCCACACATGCACACATGTACACACACACACACACACACACACACACAGTCAGCCACACACACACACTCACTCACGCAGCCACACATGCACACACACACACACATGCACACACACACACACACACACACTCAATTACGCAGCCACACATGCACACACACACACACATACACTCACTCACACAGCCACACATGCGCGCACACACACACACACACACTCACTCACGCAGCCACACATGCGCATGCACACACACACACACACACTCACACACACACATGCGCGACGCCACCTAAAATACACTCCTCACACATTGAGCCACACGCATGCACACACACACACACACTCACTCACGCAGCCACACATATGCGCACACACACACTCACGCAGCCACACATGCACACACACACACACACACACACACACTTACTCACTCACAAAGCCAAACATGCGCACACACACACACACATACACTCACTCACACAGCCACACATGCGCATGCACACACACTCACGCAGCCACACATGCACACACACACACACACACTTACTCACAAAGCCAAACATGCCACACACACACACACACACACACACACACACACACTCACTCACTTACTTACGGAGCCACACACACACACTCACTCACACACCACACACTCACTCACGCAGCCACACACTCACTCACGCAGCCACACACTCACTCACGCAGCCACACACACACGCACACACACACACTCACTCACGCAGCCACACATGCTCTCCCTCCAGTATAAGGGACATTGATTACTGATGCATCTGCGCTGTTGGCCTTTAAATAATTCACTGTCTGCTTGGATCGCCCCCTGCTCAGTCCAGCAGGTATCGGTGTGGCCGTGTGGAGCCTCCTGGCTCGTCCCTTTGATACCTAAGCACCCAGGGTGGCCTCTGCACAGCGTGCCCATGTAGGAATAGAGACTCAGTTGCGCCAGCATGTTCCTCAATGCATTTATTCACTACCAAACCACCGTGAGAAGTTTTAGTTGGTGTCATATGTGTAGATGTGTTTGTGCATGGGCCTGCATGGGATGTTTCTGGTACTATAACTTAGGGAATATTCACCTTATTCAGCCCCGCCCATTTTTTTAAATTCCACGTTGTCTTTAAACTTCCGGTCGGCTAGCTACGTCTAGTTAGCTTCATTGGGATAACACAGCAGAAGAGGATAGCGAGGCTAACTTACAGAAAAGCCACTCCAAAGTCAGTTTTTTCCTAACTTCAGATAGGAAAGCTGTATAACAGAAATGTCTTAAGTCACCAAAATCCTAAATAAACGTTCCTAACTTTAGGATGACCCATAATATATGATGCCAGTCATCTCGATAGAGCTCTGCTATCTCAATGTATCGCAATGGATGTACTGCTCAATCGGAAGTTCGGAGACAATGTGGGCAAAGCTTGCGCCCCCATGTTTGCGCGCGGAATAAGGTGAATAGAGAGAGAAAGAGAGCGAGAGAGACGGGCAGATGGACAGAAGGACGAGTGCATCAGGTTTTATGAATGAGGACCGTCTGTAAGTCGCTCCATCATTCCACACATGCAGCGGTTTCCTGTAATGCACATGCAGCGGAATGCTGCCTCCATGAAGCCGAGCGCTTGGGAAAACCCTCCAGTAGGCCTTGTGTCCAACAGCACTGGACTGACCGGCATGTATTTACACAGTGCACTCCTGAGTCCCCTGCACACCTGCTCTCATGATTCAGAGAGCGGGGGACACACATGCCTGCCCCTTCTCGGTCCTGTTCAAAGCCCATAGGATGACACCATGATCCGCTCAGTGGTCAGCTCAGGGGTACGCACTCGGCAGCATTCTCTTGCCTGCCCAAAGGCTAAAAGGCCAAAATGCTCATGCCCAGCTGCTGACCTGCATACGATGTTTTAATCAGACAGAGCGGTTGCCCAGTGGCCTTCATCAGTGCCTCCACTCCCCAAAGGAGAAAGTGGGATGGTGGATGATTTGCTATTCAGTCCCTCAGCTCCTCACTTCATTCTTGTTCTGCTCCCAGACAGATGGTTCAGATTTCACCAGAAATTCTAGTCTTTTGATCGCAACAGATTTCAATGGGAGCTGTATATACAGAGAAAGGGAAATAGTGACGACCTTCCATCTAAAGACCATATACTGTACTCTGTCACAGCAGGGTTTATTTGTCTCTTTCAAAGCTATAATCATGTTTGTGGTTTTCTGCAGAGAGATATTTCCGTTCTGGCTCTCACTCCTATTCTTTCACAACCTCTCACCGAACCGTACTTATCAGCATTGATGGTCACTGTGAAATGGAAGCGAGGGGTGGGGTGGGGTGGAGGTGCTTGGAGGGGCCAAAGCAGCAAATCAATTGTGGAAGGCATATACTGCATCCATTCCACTTTCTATTGGCACCCCAAGGCTACAATCACTGGCGTGACTGTTTTTAATAGTGCACGCAGGAGGGGACATTTTTCCTTTCATGGGTGTATGTTATGTTAATGCCTTTGTGAAGGAAGACTAGAGAGAGAGAGAGAGAGAGCGGGAGCATAATTGCTGTGCCCTTTTTTGCTGCCTCCTTCGCATGTTTCACTTTCATGTGGTACTGAATGTCTGCCCACACACCATCGTCTTGTGCCGATTTGTATAACCCCACTGTGGTGGAGAGGCGAGAAACCCAGGGTCAGTGAGCAAACCCCATAGAGAGAGGGAGAAAGAGAGGGATGTAGGGAGGGAGAGGGCTACCTGGGTGGGGTTTGCAGCGTGAGCTTTTGTTCCATATGGCAGCCCGCTCCCATTAACAAGCTGAAAACAGCATATCGGCCACTCATGGGGCGGCGCCGGACTAATTCAGCAGCTCCGCTTCCCCCACAGTGTACAGTAATGATGCTCTCAGCCGGGCCCGAGAACCTGTTGTGCCACTGGCAGCAAGGGACGGCGGATCGCACAACACCAGCCCCGCTGAATGTTGCCTCCGTAGACCCGCGTTCAGAGCCCTGCTGATACGGGGGTGGAGGGGATTGTATGTAATGAATGAATCATGCCATGCCTCATCTGTGAAATGGTGGTGCTTGGAAATCTTTCAACCGTGCAGTGTTAATCTTTGCCACATGCTCTCAGGAAATCTGTCATCTACAGTATACTACATATTCCAGTTCCCCCCTAAATCTGTTAAAGGAACACCAGGCAAGCTTGATGATTTTTCGCTACGAAACTCCCCCTCTCTCGGTCTGAAGCTCTTTTCCTTTTCTTTGCGTCTTCCGTCAAGGGTTTTCGCTGCTTCTTCGCTGGCTCTGCCATTATACACACGTTTGCAACAATCACTAGCGTTTCGTTAGCCTGCCTCTGTGCTGTGGATGCAGGATGTAAACTGAAACTGCTTCGGTCGGCGGGTACGATACACTGAACTTGCAAGCGGGATATTCTTCCTACAGGCAGTAGGGGCGGGCGAGAGAGTCTTCATTCGCCCTGTAATGAGTCATTTAACCATATACCGACTTACGAAGATGAGTAATTAACGTGAAAACGTTGCCTGGTGTCCCTTTAAAAGTGTAAAACGGAATGAAACTCGCCTCTTTGCTTATCCTATTGTTTTTAACCTGTGCATTTTCATTGTTTCTGTTTTTAGTACCTGGTACCAGGGTCCTGGCCACAGGTGGGGCATCTTCAAATGTGGACATCCTCCAGGTAAGACCGTAAATAAAATCTTTAAAATCATTGGTCATATTCCCTGTGTTTGCTCTTTGTGCATGTCTCCTGTTACATTTGTTGAGTTTATGTAAAGTGGAAATCCGGTGATTTTTCACAGATCTCCGTTTCTCGAGGTCACCGAGTACTGTCGGTACGAAAAAAACGAAAACAATCGGCAGCTACAGCGCTACAGAGCCCCCATGTTTATACCCCCAGAGTGTAGCGCTTTAGCTGCTTGACTGCGTTAGTTTGGGGCAGACGTGACCTACTGGTTAGCACTTCGGACCTGTAACCGGAGGGTTGCCGGTTCGAACCCTGACCAGTAGGCACGGCTGAAGTGCCCTTGAGCAAGGCACCTAACCCCTCACTGCTCCCCGAGCGCCGCTGTTGATGCAGGCAGCTCACTGCGCCGGGATTAGTGTGTGCTTCACCTCACTGTGTGTACACTGTGTGTGTTTCACTAATTCACGGATTGGGATAAATGCAGAGACCAAATTTCCCTCACGGGATCTAAAGAGTACTGTATATATACTTATACTTATATACTTAGTTGCTGGCTGCAGCAACTCTAAATAAAACCGACGTTTTTTTTTTTTTTTTTTGTACTGACAATACTCGGTGACCTTGAGAAAAGATCTATGTGAAAAATCGCCGGATTTCCTCCTTTAAGACAATATCATTTGTTCAGCTACTCCTGAGCTGCATGTGGAGCTTTGCAGGGTAGTGTGCATCTGCGGTGTTGGTATACATGTACAGTATGTGTTCTTCCCCGAGGTTACTTGTGAATCTAATTCTATCTGACCGGCGTGTGTCCTGAAGGAGCCCAGCTGTGTTTGGGTTTGATTTACAATAAATGGACTGAGACCTCTGCCGACCTGCTTTCCCACACATTAGGCTGCTGCATGACCGAGAAAAAAGAGAACAGGCGTGATGGAGGAAGAGTTTGCGGAGACATTTGTGTGCACTGTTCCAGTGTTTACCTCATGAATGTATGTGAATAGCATCTGCTAGTGAGGCATATCTGCTGTGTACATGGTTTTAATAGCAGAGACAATTTTGCTTCTGTGACAAACAGGGATACTTTATTGTGTCGTAGTTCATTTTGTGCAGTCAGTGTATAAGGGAGGGTATGTAAGGCTGAGCAGTAATTACACTATCAATACATGATGGGAAACTTTATGCCTAATGGTATGAAATTGCTTTTTTGGCACCCCATCATTTTCCTGCTAGGAAATTTGTTTCTAACGCCTAGCATCTCTAACATCTAATAATAGGCCTTTATCTTCTAAAATGAAAAGTAGCTATTGCAACTGCTACATTTCACAACATGGATATGTTGTGTTCACTGCCTCCCTGTCCTAAAGCAATTACGAAAAAGAAGAAGAGATCAGCAGAAATAACATGGCATCATTACCAAACTACTGTAGCGTTTGCAATCTATCCAATGCAGGGATATTACTGCACGGGCCTACCAGGCCCAGGGGCCCAAGGGGTCAGGGGGCCCTGAAGCCCAAGCCATTACATGGAATCCTTGCCTCAATATCAACACGATGTAGGCTATGAATCTGATTGAATTAAAGTATTGGCCATCCCCAAAATCCACCAGAATATAGGAAATCACATCAAACAAATTGAAACACAAATATGCGACAATTAGTGGGGGGCCCTTAATACATCTGGGCCCAGGGGCTCAAAAGTTCATAATCCGTCCATGATCCAATGGGCATTCTCTATATTCAATACCAGCTAGGCTTAACAGAACAGGAAAATACCACGTGTTGCCTTTTCTTTCAAATGCTTTCAAATGTTCACCTATGTTGTAAAGTAACATATTACCTAGTACATTATCCCTTACTTGTCTCACCCAGATCACTGTTTGTTCTTAACTGCCTATTTCCATGATTATCTGATCCTTTTCACTGGCATTCTATAGGTGCTCTCGGATGTTTTCAATGCACCGGTGTACACCATTGATGTGGCCAACTCTGCCTGCTTGGGCTGTGCCTACAGAGCTTTGCATGGTAAGGCCAGCATTAGAGCTGCACCAGCTGCTCCCTCTGAGGGAATATGTCCACCTGATGCTCTCAGTTGGGCAATGATGATATTTGCAGTTGATAATGTTTGATTGTCATATTTGACGGCGTGTTCATATTTTTAATACTGAGCATATTTGTTTTTTTTTTTTTGAACAAACAATAATGTATTAATGGATAGTAAAGATGATTGTTCTATGTATAGAATCAGGCATAATCAACAGCAGGCATTTAATTTGTGTTAATTGTAGTCTCTGTATTCTGTATTTGTACGACTTGGGTGTGTGTGGGGACTAGGTGAATCAGGTGAGGTCAGTAAAGCCATACATTGTACCTGGAGAGACACATTTTTTCCCGCATTTTGTTTTTAATAAGGTTGCTTTGTGACCTGCTGGGTTGTTAGAAGTTGGCTTGGATAGCTGTGTCATATGAACACTGTTGACAGACTCGTCAAACTGTTCCTGGATTCTAAGTTACATTTTCAGCGAGACTCACCGTCTGTTTTTGATTTCCTTCATGTTCCCTGTCACCCAAGAACAACCAGTAAAGGGCCTGTGTTGGTGCAATGACAGTCGCATGTCATATATTGCTTCTTGTCTGCCTTTGTTGGGAAGGGGATGCGATGCAGACAGACTTATCAATTTGATTTAACTCACTATATGACGGATAGCATTGCTTAAAAGCTCTCCATGATCCTAAGAGGACTGGTCTCATTTGTTTTGAATGCCAGACGGTGGAATTTAATACTTCCTGTTGCTTAATTAACACAATTGAATGGAGGGGCTTTTAGAGATCAGCATTTTTAAATCGGGCTTTAATTACTCATGTATTATTCATACTTTGTTTTTCTCCTCTGTGCTGTTTTTGCTTTTTTCCCCCAACTGTAACCCCTATTCACATAATCCACACTAATGCATCGCCCTGAGCACTCTTTTAATGGAAGTCAAAACTTGCACCACTGGCAAAAGCTCATGCGGCTGCACCATCTTCTTCTGAGTAATTCTAACTGCTTCATAATTTATGGGGTAGGCGTTCTCAACACAGCCTCTGTTAATTAAACATAACATTATTGTGGAATGTGCAGGATTCCTGGTGCTGGAAATGTCATGCCATTTCCAGAGATACCACTGATGCTTCTTGCACTCCTGACCCTCATGCATGACTTGGTAGGACATCCATCTCAGACCCGCAGGTTTGCCAGCGTGCATGTGTATTCTTAGATCCTGCTCTCCACAGTGTTCCAGTACACTTCCAGTGAATACATGATGTTGTCATTCTATACACAGGTCTTAAAATGTGGCCTAAAAGCTTCTTTTTGACTCTGTGTTGGGAGTTGAAGGACGGACAGGCCAGGGGATGTTGGCCGCGGAGAAGGGCTTTTTTTGTTCTGACAGACTCCAAAAGAAATGACGTGCTCTGATGTTCAACAGCTCATGTAATAGTCTGTGGCGTTGTGGTCAATTGAATTCAGAGTGCCTCCTCATGCTGGCTTTGGAGCAGCATGACCTCCAAGTCCACGAATGTTCTAATCAACTGACCACCACAATCTTCAGTCTGCTGCTGTTCTTCAGACACTGTAGTGACCAACTGCTGCCGACTGTGCGCAGACTGCCATCGTAAAATTAGAAAGCTGACATCAGCCGAGTTTCTCGTTCAGCACTTTAGCTTTTTATATCTGTGTCCATTTGAAACTCCTCATGATCACATGTTAGATGTCTTATCTCATTAGCTGGAAGCAATAGATGCACAAGTGTTGAATTTTGTTATTGTAATTGAATCCAATGACTTTATACTAACAAAAGAAACCGCTGAAGAGTTATGGTGGTACATAGAAGAAGAAACTAATGACATATAGAGTTGGAGAGGGTATTCCAAACTTTATTGCAAAATAACATCCGTCTTCAATGGGCTTCTCGTCAAATTAATCCACCTCTGGGTCCTGTCTCCATAATTATCCCACATTACATCTTGTCATAAGTAGGCCATAAAAAGAAGGAAGCTCAGACATCATGGTTGACGAATGTCAGCACTGTTAATGCTGCTAATCAAAGAATAAAACGGGGCCATAGTTTCAGCTCACCTGTGTGCCACTGTCCCCCACTTTTTAGTGGAAGTTTGAGTGAGCTGCTCTCTGGTCATAACAAGACCATTTTAATAATGTCCTGCACTATTCTTTAATTGTGTCATTATTTGTTATGGTCACTGGCAACCAGCAGAAGAGGGGAAATAGCCATGTGGACGTTGAGTGCTGTGGCCTTCAGGCAGGGTCTGATGCATCCATTGTAATTTGGCTAAGCTTGATTTCATTTCTATTAGTATTCCTGTCATGTTTTGTCGCATTTGGGATTCTCCTACTGTAACTGGATCTCGTCAGGGATGGAGAACATGAACCAATAAATATGTCTCCCACCCTTAACGGGGATGGATGCCGACTTAATTCAATAAATTTGTCAGTAGCAATTGGCTTGCGTTTGACGTGTGGACCGTGGATCAACATGTCTGTGTGAGCGTGCACTCTCGCTTACACTCTGGCCACTTGGCTGAGAGGCAAATTTTCCTGATGAATAAAACGAGGAAAAAGTGCCTCCATGCTCTCTGTGTTCTCTGGTTTTGACAATTGTCTGCTGAAATGAAAAATATCAGACAGCTGAACCGAACCACCCGCGGCAATCGCTTAGAAATGCCTGTTTTTTTTTTTGGGATTCGTTGAAGCTCAGTTGGATCAACTCACAATAAAATCTAAAGTAACAGTGAACAAGTGAAGTCAATGGATATCAAAGAGGTGATCTAGACCATTCATAGTTAAGGTCATCAGCGTCACAGAGCATTGCATAAGCATCTCTGGGGCTCGAGAGAGAAATTCTCTGTGGTTGCGGTAGGACGCGATGCCAAACGGGAAACAAAGACTCCTATGTGCTGTTCATCTGATCCGCACATAGGTACGTTCAACAGAGTACAGGGACATTTCAGGACTTTAATTTATAGAGTTGCTGCCTTGCTAGCCTTCAGGGATTCCCTTCCTCAGCAGACTGCTGGGATTTTAAACTAGACATGGAATTTATAGTAATATTGCTTGCAGTCTTAATCTTTCACGTAGAGAGTGTTTGTATAGTAAGCAGCAGAAGCAAATGCCGATTAATAAACTCAAATAATAAGAAAATTATATTGTCAAATGGGTTTATGAGTTGGTGTTCCATGACCGATCACATCAGACCAAGTAATAGTTCAGGAACACACAGGACATTTTCCACATGTTGAATTGAGATACTTCCAGGTACAGCTGCAGTAACTTGTTAATAGTGCTTCTCCATTACCTGTTAGGATGTTTACAGCGTAGAATCACATCTGTAAAACAACACCCCTAACAATGTATGTCACATATTAAATATTTCCTGTGGATTCTATTGCCATGCTTGAGACAGATTGTGTTATTATGTACGTATCAGTCCAACTCGTGTTGTTGCTTCCACTCTGGCTGCCTGTTGTTTTCCACCTGAAATATTTTACCATATTTTTAAAGTCCACTCTTGTTTCCATAATCTTGTTACGCTCATACAAAATCTCCCAGGTACATTATTCTTGTTTCCTTCCCTCACTCTCTAAGTTTCTTTTTAAATATTTCAGTGGCTTGTTTGCTGGACTCACTGTGAGGCATTGTTCCCCAGGGCTGGTCGCTGAGGCTGGAGTAGCCTTCCAGGAAGCTGTCCGTAATGCCCCTGAACCACAGCTGGCTGTGACCCCAACCCCAGGGGCAGAAAAGGTTGGTTCGCAAACTTATTAAACCCATAAAGAATACAACAACAACATATTGCTCATTCATAAGTGTGAATTCAGAGTATTGGAGTCGAGGTCCTCAGCAAGACTTCACAAAATGTAGTCTAACTGTATGTATCCCCCATGGACAAAGAATCAGCTATTATTTAAATTTAGATTCATTACATGCTGATGGTCACCTTCAGCCTTGATTCATACAGAACCTTTAGTGCTGAAACACTGATGAGGCAACAGATGTAGAGGCAATAAAGAAATATGTTGCATCTGCAAAGTGTGTATATAGCACATTATTAACAACAAGATCATAAATGAACTAGATATGGCATGTACAGTAAGGTAATGTCCTTAGCTTGACCATATGGGTGAGTATTTTATGCAGTATGTGCACTATATGTTTAATCCATTGCCATCAAAAGCACCAGATGTGAAATTTCTCTGGCTAATATTTCAAAGTAAGGAGAGATGTTATGTCACCATATAGTTCTGAATAGGCAGTCTCGAGCATCTGTAGAAAAGGCTTTCATAGAAGCAGCCTGCTCAAAAGTGCCTGGAAGATTGCAGTGCGCAGAGCAACCTCATGTGATCCATCACAGCGTTATGGTGTTCCTTGAGTCTTGCTCAATTCTGCCGTGTCCTTATGGCAGGGTCACATGGGGGGAACCATCCCCCCCACACCCACACACACACCGCTCCACCTCCAATCTCTCCCCATCAGCCGCAGATGCCGCGGCCCACGAATGGCCTACTTTATGACTCACTGCTTCTTCATTAAATGCTTCATCCCCTTGGTGAAAGCATTGTAAAAGTAAATTACATGCCACCCAGGCTCGGTGGCCGTTCCTGAAAATGTCGGGTGCGCAGAGGAGGGGAGCTAGCGCCGTGGGTGTGGTGCCGCAGCTGGGTGGGTGGGTGGGTGGCTAGTTAGGGTGGGGTCAGTTGAGGACGGCGATCAATGAGAGCTAAACGCTGACAGATTTAGCCTTTCCTGGTCCCTCATTTTCATTTTCATTTTATTTTTGCCCTTTCTTCTTTTTTTTTTTTTTTTTTTTTTTTTTTAAATAAAGCCGAGCAACTGGAGAGCCAGCAAATAATTAACAGGCCTGTTTGCCTTTTTAACACTAGTAGAGTTCATGCCGAGCTGTGAAATGGAAATGACATTGTGCAGTGGGGACATAGGGATGGTGAGGGTATACACACAGTGATGTTAATCTCTCTTCTAATTTGGAGGCTGTGTGCGTTTGTGTGTTGTGTGTGTGTGTGTGGGGGGGTCATCTGGTGTGGGTTGGTCAATGATCAAAACGCCTCCTGTGAAGTATCATGGATAACGGAAGCTAGTCTTCAATGCTTCTTTTCATGACAGTGTTCCCACAAAAGATAGGTAGAACCACATGTACTGTACATATGACAGCCTTGCACGGAGAGCTCTTCTCATCACTGACACTTTCGAAATGAGCATTTTGCTTTGTTCTTTAAATATGGAGAGAAATAGCTGCTGTCGTTAGGCAGTGAGTGGATTCTTTTATCTTTGGGCTGTAAGTAGGAAGCAGTACACACAAACACACTTCACACACACACAAACACACACACATACAGTCTCCATAATGTTCTTGTTTATAATGTTCAGCCTAGTGAGATATTTGGCTACAAGGTACAGCACTGTATACTGCAGATACTGGCATGCTATATCCTTTGTTTTGAAGCACAACTGTAATTATTTTTCATAGTCTGGCTAGAGTGAATACATTTTCTGAGAACCAATTGTTACTCACCATACTTTTGTAGATATTTTCCAAAAATGAAATGAGATGACTTCTGTAAATAGGTTGAAACATCATCAGATGACCATTCACCTACAGTACACATTGAATTGGTAACGCCTCCTCAAATCTAGAACTATCTAACCACAAATCTAAACCAGTGCTTGACTTCTTTTCAACAGGCCATACACTCCCAGGCACGGTCTCCTACACACACAAGTGTTTGGCTCTAAGTAACAAGGTGTTTATGCTGTAGTTACCGGTATGGCTTATTACTTTGAAGCAGTGGAATGACTTTTCCTGTTGGAGTGAAACTCCAGTGCAGACCCTTAGGATGTAATACTCAGTTCAAGGTAGATTTTGTAATTTTACAGAGCTGAGAACACTTTCAAATCAATAATGCTGCTATCACCCACGCTTTAATAGAAATTAATAGGACACATTGTCATATGGGGTAAACTTTGAGCAGCCACTAATGTGCAAGAAAATGAAAATTTATGATTCGTTAAGGAGCCATGAATAGCTTAGTTTTTGCCGTAATGATGATAATAGGGAGTATTATAATGATTTATATATTTTTCCAAATGGCCTCTCCCCACCACACAGACATTTATACTCCAAATCTGAGGAAGAAAAAGCATCGTTTATGGTTGATGGAAAATTTAATTTGCACTCTCAATTCATGAAGCATACCATCCTATTTTCCTGCATTGAAAGAAATAGTCTGCTGATATGACAGTTGCAGGCAAACTTGCCAATTAGACAATGCCCATGTTCCTTCCTCCAGAGCTTAATCACAGGAGGAAAGGCCTGTGACAAGTTTGTGCAGTTTGTAGTGTGTGGCGTGTGTGTGTGTGAGAGAGAGAGACAGGAGAACAACGGATCTGTTTCACTAACCAGTGACGGTAATAAAAAGAGTGAAGAGGGACCGAAAAGAAAATGAAGAGAGACCGATTCTTGTGAAACATAGAATACAACCCTTGGACAACTGACATTCTCTCTGAACTGTAACATGTATTGGAAGCAATGATATAAAGTCACTCGATACAGGCTAGTTTGTCATGTAATCTTTCTGTTGGAAATATTGACTTTGGATAAAACACCATTATTTGACAAGATAGCTGTTGCTTGTTTATGAACATGGACGACACGGGTCATAGTTCCACCTTCTCTCATAAATGCTTTATTGGGCTCAGATGTGATTAGGAGGAAGGCAATGGTAAAAAGCATAACACTGTTAGCATGCTAATGAAACAACTGAAGCACATACTCTGTGAAGAGGCTGTGTTAATACAGGTCACCTCCCCTCCTTACAACAAGGCAGGAAGAATATTACTCAGAATTGTTACTTAGTAATTGGCCCTGACTTGTCAGAATATCTAACTAGGAATGGGACTGCACATCAGGTTGTGTCTTACATTTCTTACACAGCTTATAACCTTTGGTATGGTACCCATAGTTACTTCCATGGAAGTACCTGCTTTGCAATTCTTTTTTCCTTTCCTGCAATTATTTTGTCTTTTTTGTTTTGGCTCATACCTGAGCCATTAGGAAATGAATTAGTCAGGATTAGGCGTGTCCAGCCTGACACTTGTGTTGGAAATAACACAGGGAAACATTACCTTTTGCTACTCCCTCCGTGCGGCAAAGGAGTTGCGGCAAATAGGTCTCTGGCTTTCCATTCTGTAGCTCTCCATGTAATGACTCATTTGTTCAAAATCATTAGTGCTATGGCCCCATTGTTTCCCTCCCCTCCCTAATATCTTTTGCCATATGGCAGCTTCTCTACTGTCATGTCCTCATGTGGAATGTTGAAGTGCTTTTGCAGTGGGCGGGTAAAAGTGAGATCATTGTCTGTGCCTGAAATGTAGATCTGTGCAAATGGAGTTCTTAGTTCATCTCATCTCCCTATCTGCCAGATTATTTTATAAGTGAGCACCATGACAAAAGTGACAGGTCCATTCTGATAACATGAACATGATAAATATATACATAAACAAGCACACGACCAAACGCATCATGCCTTTTATGCCTTTTGGGACAAGGTGAAGAATGTGAACTTCTTTACCCTTCATGAATATTAATGCGCTACCATTGATGGCTCAACAGCAAACATCATAATCTTGTTTACTGTTTTATTCCCCAGCTCTCTCGCTTTATCATGTCTTCCTTGCGTGAAGGTCATGCCTGCGGTATGAAAGAAGACTAAGTGTGGGGGACCTCTTGGTGTGTCTTAATTTGGAGCTTGGCAGAAAACATCACAGTCCGCTGATCATCCCATTTGATGGTGTCTCCAAAAAAAAAGCAGAGAGAAATCTAAAGAGAGAAGAAAAGAGAGAGAGAGGGAGAGAGATGTGTGCGTCTGCACTGCTGATTTCCACCGATGTTGTCATGAAAAAAGGCACATTAATATGGCGTCAGGAATGACTTGCCGCACGTGTCCCACGGGACAGGAGTTTTCGCTTGGCACATGTCTTATTTCCCATCGACATCTCAAAGAGCATTCGCTCATAATTATGCTGCTACTTCTGGAGCGGTGAGATGAAAGCAGCTGCGGTCACTGAGTTTATTTACCATCTACTGCCTTTGTGCTCATCTTCCTGATGACTTTGAAGATGTTCTTCGTTTCCCCTCGTTTCTGAGGGCATGGTGTGTGTTCAGACGTTGCAGTCAAAATCGTTTAAATACATTGCTAGGACTGGTAGAATTCATGGTATCGTGACTATTATAGGACAAATCTGCATATATATGCTTGCACTGGAGGCTAGTTCACGTACAATGAGTTCTCCACAAAAGAAAAGCTGGGTTATTGTTATGCAGAAAGTGTTTCTATGTTTCAGTTGTGATATGCAGTGCCTGTGTGTTATTTAGTCATAGGCCATAAATAGCAATGAGAAATCTCCCAAAGTGTAGCCTACCGAGCAGGTACATGAATTAAAAATGTCACCTTCTTTATTATTTCATAACAAGTCATGGAAAGCGGATTAGTTTATTTCCCAACCTTTGAAATTGATATCGAGAACAATTCACTCCAGCGTGACCATACTGTATACTGCCAAGACTTCAATTATACAGCATGTGGTCTATGGTTGCCCAAAACTGGAAATGTTTCCTGCCTCATATAGGTCAGGAAATTACAGAAGTTTTCTTAGTGTTGCAGAAGTTTTCTCGAAAGTGTTGTGTTGTGGCCACATTATCACCTCAAATATGCATTAACTTCTGCCACCTGAACATTATGTCGTCTATTATCCCTCATGCCTTGAGACGGTTATTAGCATAACCGACAAAAACATGTTTATACTAGTGTGCTAGTATAAAGAAAAAGGTGAATCTTTGGGATCTGTGCTGTAAGGTCTAATGGATGATCTCCTCGAACAAATACCCCAGATGTCTACAGAAGAGTAGTCTCTGACATCCCTCAAATATAACCCTCCCCAAATAGTCTATATCACATTATCACACTATGTGTGGAATGAAGGTTGGTTATCTGAAGAGGAGTCCTTTGTTCTCCAGAAGCACGTCAAGTCTGGAGAGAAGAGCTGTTTCTGTGTCATTGAGACTGTATGTGTGTGTGTGTGTGTGGATGGATGTGTTCCACTGTACGTGCACCAAACCCCAGTGGGACTTCGACGGCGAATCGGGTGTCAAGTCTTATTGGGGGGGCGATGTATGTTTAGCTGTCAGGGCCGCCGAGCCGAGGCAGCCTATTTAAGACTGAGGAGGAATCAATCATACTGGATTACTGTTCATTGCATTTTTATGCAAACCTCCAAGATGGTCCTTCACAGAAAATATTTATGACAGCTACCTGGGCTGCCGAGTGCTGTGTGCAAAGAGCTTCAGCACGGCAGCTTGCTTTGAAGACCTATAAAAGAAATTGGAGCAGCGCAGGTACGTGATGCACAGCAGCAAACGGCTGCTTGTAAATGGTTGCTTGTGTTAGTTGCACTTGCCTCTCTGTTATAAAACATAACACAAATGAAGCTTTCCTTTACATAGCAAAGGCCCTCATGGCAAGCTAGGCTATGATATTTGATCAGTCACTTTTTTTCTTGAGGTGCAGGCGGTTATTATTGTATTCTGAACAGCCATCTTTGCTGTTACCTCCCCTAAAAGGACAGGTAAGCTCCTGTGTGGAACACAGCCTGTTCATTTGCATCGGGTGAGATTGATAGGGGTTTGGGGGTGAGAGATGTTTATGGTTGGGCCTGCTGGCAGGTCCACAGCCTCTTTAATTGGGACTTGTCCACTTGGCTTTCCTCACTCCTACCTCTGGTCTTATATTTTACCCCCAGTGTCTATCACACTAGCAAAAGCAGGGAGCTGTCATGTAACATACAGCATATTTTTTCCCTTCATGCCCCAGGGAGGGGCTGCCCAAGCATAAAATGGATGCAATGGATGGATCATGTCATGAGAGTGAAAGCAATTTTCTGAGTTGGAAAATCAGGCTTTACAGAGCATGCAACCTCTCCAACCCCCCCCCCGATCCACCACCCATGGCCAATGGCACAGTTTAGCCTTGAGTTCTCATCATACATCAAGATTGGTTTTACACAAAATGAATAATTATACACTGTAAAGTGCTCTTCATATTTGAACATGGAGGTATACACACAAGTTACTAATCTGACTGACTCTAATGCCAATTTTAAATAACATTACAATATTTTATTGTATATATTTTTGGAATAGGTCATTTGATAATGGCATCAATCCATGAATAGTTTGTAGCATAATAGAGACTCAATGGGGATGGTTGTGGATACATGGCTAACCCTATATAACACATATAATCATTGTCCCTTTCTCTTTGGACAGATAAAATAATATGTAATTCAAACAGAACTAAAATGCACACTCCCAGCGTGGGTGCAGTGGAGCAGTGCAAATAGAAATGTCACTTACAATTGGACGACCTGGGTTTCTTGCGAGTCACTTTGGATAAAAACGTTTACTAAATATCAGTCAACTTTAACTTTAACTCGTAAAATATAATGTTTTGTCAATATTAATGTTTTAAAAGTACTTAATCAGAGAATAATCAATTGTTTTTGAACTCCGTCGCCAGCTATTAAGAAGCCTGTTTTAAAATCAGAAAGAGCACTGTTTCCTATTAAATCTAATTCACAATGATGAAACAGAAGGATTGCAATATTTATAGGCCTACTGTATTGATCTTTGATATATTAGAAAGATCATAATATAATCATGGTTATACTCAAATATACAGTAGTAATGTGTATAATAATCTAGCATTGTGGTATCTAATTATTCTGGCTATAACTAAAGGAGGTACTGTACTCTCAGACCACAGTCATACAGGGGAGCACTCATATGCACTCCTAATTCTATTTGTTATAAAAGACAAATGTAGTGTAAGGAAGTGCTTGAAGTTAGCTTCACAACAAACACGATCCCTTTTACTGCACTTTATTTTTAACCGAAATACAGCCTGATCCGTCTTGCATGCTAGTTTTTGTATAAGTCGACCAAAACTTTTTTTATACCCCTTCACCCTTAGGTCAGGGTGAAACTGGGGAATGGATCCTCTAAATGCTTGGACAGTGCAGGCATCAAAATACAGCAAACGTTGGACATTTTAACAGACCAATGTATGCGCTTTCAAACAACCTTTTACCTGAAATGCCCTCAAACAGTGTTGTGTCCTATTATTGAGCGTCTAGGTTGGTTCCACTCCCTGTAGCCACAGACATCTGTGGTTTTGTCTCTCATCAGTGGTACTAAATACTGTCCTTTGGTTATCATTTTTGGTGCATCTGACATACTGTCATTTGGCGCAAAGGGGGTACCCAAAATGCCTAAAACTGACGAAAAGGGGCATATCTGTAACATTACATTGCAATATGAGTTCATTAGTGAGCGATCATTCTGATGTTCTACTCTGTTCCAGGTTTATGAGTCACTGCTAAGGAGATACGCTGTACTGGAGGAGAAGATTCTGAGGGAGACCAAGCAGTGATGGGATTCAACATTCCCAGGGTATCAATCATCCAATCCCATCCATTTTGATGATTGAGAATCACTATATAAAAACCTCAGAAGATGATTCAGAGTAGCTTGGATAACTAAGTAGCCTTTTGATCAAAGCCATTGTAGGCAGGGTTTGAGAGTATTTTTTTCATATTGAATAAGAAAACTATTTTTTTCTTAATTCCTTTGTCATTTGAAATATTAAGATTGACATTGTTTTAATATTAAAAAAACAGTAATCTCTTCTCACTACCAGTGTATTTAGACCATAAAATAAAAGCACAATAACTGAATCCATCTGCTAACACACTATAATCAAGATTGTTGTTCAAATTTCTTCCTTCAGTGAAATTTGAAATTAAATAATAATAATAATATTTCAGCAACAACTGAAGCCTGTTTGTGTTGCTTTGTGATGTAGACTTTATGACCTCTCTCACTTGCTTTCCCCCTCACATACACACACACACACTTGTTATATGTACATGAATGTGCTCTGCTCGCACGCTGACTCCCATTGCTGTTCTATTAATACTCTGCATCCCTGCCGGCTTTTCACACCACTACCCCCACCCGCTTGCTGACAATAAAGGCCCTCCAATGCCACTTTAAATCAATCACTCATTAGGCCTGACTCCCATCTGCACCACTCTTGAAATGCCATCCCTGGACAGACTGAGGGAGAACAGGCTTTTGCCTGGCTTGTGCGCTAGGTAGCAGGGTGCGCCGCACATGGCGGATGGATTGCTCTCTCCCACGCTGTGGCCAATTGTCAGGACATACTGTCTGTGGAGCGGAGAGGTCTGCTTCGCTGTTGGTCGCTCGGCTCAGGCGACTGAGTGTGTCTGTCATCAGAGAATATACTGGAGGTCGCAGTTAATCCAGATCCTCATTGCAAACTCTCCTCATAGTGCCAAGGGCACCACAAGGTGGTCCAGAAGTCAGCCAAATCCTCTGCTTACTATCAGTCATGAGGATAAAGTAGGTTTGTTAATATATTACAATATTTTATTTAATATATTTGTTCACCATATGGCACAGTGCAACTGAGTGGCTGTCATTATTTGACGACTTGCCTTTGTTTACACACTAATGTAATGGTGGGTGGTTTTGCCCACCCTTTGTCACTTGAGGCTGTCACTGCCAAGTGAGGCAGCTAATTAACTGCATACCTTGTGGGTTAGATACTGTGGACAATGAAATGCAATTACAAGACAAAGGGGAAAGATATCAGATGTTCCACACAATGTACCACAATCAACACGTATTCTGTTGTGCTATGTGTTTCCTAATCGGTGGGGTTATGACACAGAAGAAGGTGAACATGCAAGAACATAATATCCTTCATTCTGTATAAACCCAGAGTACACCAGCTTCTGCAGTATCTTCCCCTCATACATTACTGTTTATTTATGTTACTATGTAAAACTGTCAATAGACATTGTGACAATTATATCTCACAACAATGCACATCTAATGACCTTTTATGACACCCATGGTGGTGATCAGTTAGTGACA
Organism: Alosa alosa; assembly: GCF_017589495.1. Lineage (NCBI taxonomy): Eukaryota > Metazoa > Chordata > Actinopteri > Clupeiformes > Clupeidae > Alosa > Alosa alosa. Next base: position 18,328,105 of record NC_063204.1, read on the forward strand.
TGACCTAAAAAATCATGCCATGGATTGCTTCTGTGAAATGGTGCCCACATAGTATTCCTCCAACCTGTCCATCAGACATTTGAGTGTGTTCGCTGCATGTCTTGTTACAGCCAATCACAGATGGGTGAAAAATAACCTGGTAATGCAAGTTACTGAGGTCCAGGCCTTATTTATGCACCTTGTGAGCCCCAACCTGCTGCAGCACTTTCACAAATGCAGAGGTGTTGACTCGACCTAGAGTCTCCTCATAACAATGTTAGGGCCAACCAGTCTTACTGGAAACATTTCCATTTTATCTTCTTTTATCCGTTGTATTGTTTTAACATGTCATGTGAACTAGTTAGGTATGTTACAATCACAACAATATGTTAAACAAATTGGTTGATAAAGTTGATAAAGTACATAGGACAGTTAAAGGAACACTTTAAAATGTTGACGTGTTCCTTTAAGTAAATGTAATTCCTTGAAACCATTGTGTTCAGAAACAAGCTAAACCCCATCTGAATCCAAAGCAAACGTGTAGAGAGTAACTGCTAGCAATTTTCAACATTGACTCAATGGTTTGCTGCTAGCATGTTTTCCCCCTCATGAGGACGACATTGGGGCGGTAAATGTCAAACAAATCTATGGCCAGAAAACAGGCCTGGTCCAAAGTTGAAACCCTGAAGGGTTTGTTTGTGTGTGCAGGATTACCCCAAAACCACCTGCCAAATTTTCATGGAATTTGCTGGAAAGATGCAACCAATGTAGAACCCATTAAATTGTGGAGAGGCTCTGACTTGCGGGGCAGCTTGATGAATCTATTTTTACTGCCATTACCCTTGCAAGATGTGGCATTTGGCCTTCACAAGAGTCACACTCTCCGAGTGCCCTTTTAATTGTCTCTGTGAAAAGACACCAGCACATTTCTTCATACCCTTCAAAAAAATTATACAGATAGAGATAGTAGTTAGTAGTTAGGATAGTAGATAAAAAAGTAGATACCATTAGATGGATAGTAGATAATCCATCTAATGGTATATGCAGTCAGTTGAAGCCATTTGCATGCAGAACAAAAAGCATACAACTATTATTATGAACTTGGGGAAAAATGGCGAGATAAATGCTCATCTATAATTCCCTAATTACATTGTTATTGTAGTTTTTATGCTTGAGGGGATGCATGCTTGTACATCAATGAAAACAATACACAGAAAAGGCAATGGACTGGAAACCTTTCCATTCAGAGACTTTTGCTAACAACTTATTATTTATGCCAAAGAGGTTGGGATATGTGAAGGGAATGAATTTCCTCACAGGCAAAAACAGAACCCAATTGGGTAAAAACATCTGAAATGTATTGTTAACTTAAGATACTTCTGTTTCATTTGCTAGGTTACAGAAGTGTGGGAATCATTAACCAACCTTGACCATGCCTGGGCTGGTTAAGAGTATTTTGGGTATTGGATATTTCAATGTGGTAATATGGTGGCAGCATGGAGGGGAGTGTCTCCAGGACGCTGGTTTCACTGTTAAGCCTTCATGAGGTGTCGTGGGCCTAACTTAACGAAACATCGGTGAATGAGGGTGCCCACTTGATAACCTCAATGACATGCCGCATACTACATACTGCTGTTGGATGGGCCATTTGTATTGTGTTTGTGACCATTTGTTGGCGGATTTGTGAGTAGTGTGCTTTTTAAAGTTAAACTTGAGCAGGGGCTTCTGAATGTGTTTTTACCTTGGATTTTGGCACAAGGGATTTTAACATCTAATCCTGTGTATTAATGTAATGTGTGGAGATCTCTTTCTTGGGTGGAGTTCTAAAACAGCGGACATAAATAGGATCACTAGAGAATACCGTTTCAGCCAGCATATGAGTGTGATAAATAGAATATGGAACGATAGGAATGAGCCTCCCTTTTAACCTCTCTAGGTTTTATTTAGATTCTGCTCACTTCACTTTCACCAGTGTGCCCAAATAAACTAGAACAGTGATGTTTGAAAGAGGCTAGAAAGACAAAAGAAATAGTCTGCATGTGTGTGTTAATGCATATGTACAATGTGTGTGAAACAATTTTGCTGCCAGGCTTTTTACTGCACCTTAGATTCAGCATGGCTACTTCACACTGCACAGACAGTTAGTATGTGTATGTGTATGTGTATGTGTATGTGTATGTGTATGTGTACACACTTAGGGTTATTGTCCCTCCCCAGTGGAATATGTGGTTGTCTGTGGTCATGTTCTTACTCATGATGGAGGGCCGTGCTGACTGTACAGTAGGGAGGGTGCTGTGGCTAAGATCTGTATTTTCCCTCTCTTGTTTCTTGTCCTCTTTCTTTCTTTCTTTCTTTCTTTCTTTCTTTCTTTCTTTCTTTCTTTCTTTCTTTCTTTCTTTCTTTCTTTCTTTCTTTCTCTCTCTCTCTCTCTCTCCCCTCTCTCTCCCCTCTCTCTCTCTCTCTCTCTCTCTCCCTCTGCCCATTTTGAGGCGGTGTCAAGTGGTAAAGTGGCGGGCGGGAGCGGCACAGAGCCTCTGCAAAACACACACCTCATTAATCCTGTCCTGCTGTGCAAGTTAATGGAGCACACACAGGCAGACACAGAAACACGTGTTCATATATATGCATAAACATATACACACACTTGTGTATGTCACATATTTATGCACATTAACACATACACTGACACAAGCACAGGAAAAACAAACAGTCCCATACACAAATTCATCCATCTTCACATCTTTGCAGTTCTACAAAGGGACACACAAAATCATGTTTACACATCTACAGTACTCATTGTTTTTCAGGATGACAGATAATTACAGGTAAAAGCTTGCCAACATGCTAACTGGCGTATTTGCCTATATATTATTGGCGATATTGTGCTTAGGTTTTTGATGCATGTTTACGGGGTGTTTTGACCTGGACAACAGACCTATATAGTACATAGTCTGGATGGCTAGTGGGAATGACTGGTGAGTTTTCTTTTCTTTCATCTACCTAAATAAATGTTTAAGAGGATGCCGAAAATAGTTGTTTATAATAAAAACATAAATTATTCATTGGAAATTTGCTGTCATGAAACTTGATCCATAAATCTTAGTTAATTTAGAGTATTCTAAATATAATGATTTAGTTAAACTGATTAAACCTGCAATAGCCATCCACTTGATCTCACTTGGATGGAATACTTTTCCTCTAATGTTAACTGGAAGCTGTGTCCACACATCCAGGAATAACATACTCAAAAAATAACACAAGGATGATTGACAGACGGCTTACCGTTTTGACATGTTTGCTTGTTTTTTTCTTGCCTGCTCATTCATGACAAAACTCATCAGTGTTGACCCATATTTGAGTCCAAAAATAGCAAAGCTTCTTTGTCATTGATCAATCATCAATCGGAAGTGCCAGATCTGTTGGCTGACTGAACTGTGCATCAAAAAGTGTTAAAGAAAGCAGGAACTTCTTAAATAGTGGTATTTTCTTTATCCGCTATATTGTGAACTCACTAAGAAACATCAGCTCTGAGTTGTGTCTCCTCATTCCCCACCATCTGGTAACCCACATTTTTAAATGCATTTTGCAATGATTCATTTACAAGTTGTGCTTTTAAAGAAGCAGAGAGATGATGTGAGATAATGTGTGTTGAGTTCCATGCCACTTTCAGACTTTAAAACTGGAACTGATACTTTCATCGTCTAATTATTTCATCACTGTGGAATGCAGTGGATGATATGACTTAGCACCACCCTTGCAGGGGTTCTTCTCCAGATGTCAAATCTTGAAACACAACAGCTGAGAGCCAGAATAACAAAGATGCACTGGATCAAAGATGCAAAATCACTGTGACAGAACTCTCCTTCCCAGGCACTGAAGGATCAAACACATTTACACTGTGAGATGCACCAAGGGAAAAGTTGCTAGCATATTTCATTATATTTTTGTGTACATGTGTGTACATTCCTCTCTCTCTCTCTGTTTACCTTTGGATTCTCCTGTTTACTCCACTTATTCCTGAGTATGAAACATCGCAGCAGCGCACACACACACACACACACACACACACACACACACACATACACATTGAACCTGAAATCTTCATTACAAAGTGATTCTAATTGAATAGTCTATGTGCACTTTATATTAGCCGTTTTAGAAATGTTTAATGACATTTTTAAAAAGCAGTAAGGAGATTTAATTCAAGGCTAGCAAGCAAGCTAGTAAAAAATCCAACAGAAACAGGCTTGCTTTGTGAACACAGCTGTCACTGTTAACACTGATAAAAGCTAGCTACATTCATATTAGTTGTCAACTGATATATTTTGGGAATATATTTGGCGACACTTTGCATCACTCTTAAACTTTTCTATGACTCCATGCCTGGGCAGTAGTAGTGAACAGTGAACTAGTGGACATGGCTGGTGTATTTACCTATCCTCCACGTGACCACATGCCTTGAGATACGCTTTCTACAAATTGACAGAAACTTGCATAATTTCCCTGCCAGGAATCAAATGTGTATTTTATAAACACTATAAAAGCATTGAGAAATGCATGTTAAAAGAAGAAGCACCTGTTCCTAAAATAGAGTCTCTGGAATTGAGAAAGACATTTCTGGGATGTGCATGTGTAGGGTGGCCTCCGCTAAGACATTTCTTGTGCTGTTATGGGGCACAACTGCCATTAAGGTGGTATAAGCCAATGTTGATATTGTTACCGCCACTCTTTCCTGACTTCATTCAGAAATTCTGTGATGCGCACATCTGTTTAGTTTCTGCATTGTTTTCTGATGTTTGTTTGGTTTTGTGAGTTGGATTTTATGTGCATTTATAGATTTCCACCTTCGATACTGCGACATTTTGGATGTGTCACTACTCACTAGGTCATGTGTCACTAGGTCATGGCTGTAACCTGTAACACCATAGCAAATGCCTTCCATCTATGTAAAAATAGCCAACTGTGCATCATAGCTGACCCCTTTTCCTCTCATGCATTGATGGCAAGGAAAGACACATGTTGTTAGCAGTTGAATAGGATAGTCCATTAAAGCATCTATGTTCTCACTTGGGCTTAGTCAGCCATTTTGGGTGGTCTTGAGTGCAGAAGTGGAGCTCCATTACGGAGCCAGAAGGAGAGACATGAGGGTGGGAGTCAGGGGGCAACCGGCCGGATTGGGTTTCTGAGGCACACTCACAGTGCAGAGGGGAGGCTTTGGGCTCGAGCACCTCTAAAGTATTCAGGCAGAGAGATTAACATGAATCACTGCGTCTGGAGGAGCGCCACAGGTCATAAAAACCGCAAGGGGATCCGCCGAGGCCTACGCTACCGCTGGGTGCCGGCTGCTGCCCTCGTCCTACTTATCGAGCTCATCTACTACTCAGCTTGTGCTGTCAGGAATAGTTCCAAACAGGCCAGAACAGACCTGTCGAATGCACTGTTGGGCTATTTACATGGCCGTCTCAAAGCATGCTTGCCAGCCAGCACTGTTGGTAAGTGGTGATGGAGAATTGAGCTATTCGTTATTTTTTGGGGAGTCTCTTCTGCATCATGTGCTGCCTTGTCATTTGGCTGGATAGACATAGCAAAGGACAGGGTTGCCAGAGTATGTTTCCATCAGTGGAGCACACTGCGCTGAAAGGTGTGTGTGTGTGTGTGTGTGTATGTGTGTGTGTGCATGCGTGTGTGCATGTATTGAAAAAGGGCTTCATGCAACAATTATTCCACCAAAAAAGGTCCTTTCACATCACCAGCACTGTCATCACCCAGCTGACACCAACTGTGCAGTCCCCTGGCTGAGGCAGGCTGTTGCTGCTTGATAATACCCTCTTCTGTTCAATTGAGCCCTCAGCATACCCACTACCACACCTGCCACATCCATACTAGAACAAATACCTCCCATAGATGATGGCCTGGTCCCCGTTAAACTTCAGTACCCTTTGATTTCCTAGTTATCCTCACATCAGTGCTACTGTTTGCTGCCAGAGGCTCCTGTAATGAGAATTAGGTTTTATATGGGTGGAAAGTGACAACAACAGGGGTGTGGAGTGCATGAAGTGCTGGTGTGTGTTGATTTCTAGTGAAGCCCCAGGTGAATAGAGGCGGTGTTTGGGGTCGGGGATGGTGATGGGTGAGGGGCTTAGGGTGGGAGCTGTCTCCTTTCGAGTGCGAGGCAGACTGATTATCCTCTTACCTGCAGCATACTAATGGCGTGGCATCGGCTCAGGTTCAAAGGAGGATGGATGCCACAGGCAGTGGTAGAAGCACCCGCTCACTCAAAGGAAGCACCATGCTAACGTGTGTGTAAACCTGGAGCCCTCGGGCTGCTCAAGGAACAGTATGTTCCTAAACGGTGGTGTCAGGAGGACTATTTGCAGATTTGAGTAGTTCCTGTCAGAATCAGAACTGGTTCCCAGCAATTTGGCAACCACGAGAGCCATTTAAGAGACGGACATCAAAACCTACCATAGTATTAGCACATGAAGTCATATTTCAATATGTTTCAAAGTGGGAAGTTGTGCAGTACAGTCCTTCTGTTGTATGAATGTTGATGCCTAACATAATCTAGATAAGTGCCTGAGGGAAACAATTACCCAAATGGAGAATGGCTGCGCTGAGCAGTTTACTATGAATTTCTTTCTGAGTAAATGATTTTGTTTATTTATAAGAAACGGCTTACTAGATTGTTTTATGTTCTTAGTGATAAGTGATGATAGTGATGATATTGCATTGAAAGTCCGGGGAAGTACTGGAGAACATCTGTATGAAGTAAATTTGAAGATGTCAGTGTGGTGTCTGTATACCACTACAAAGCTGAAAAAGAGATATTCCACTTTTTTCACAAGTTGCTATTCTGCATGTTTGGGTTTTGAACTTTGGTGACCCAAAATGAATGGCATTTAATGGCAAGACTCAGAGTCTGAATAAATTGTGGCAGACCTAGGAGCCAAAGCAGTTGTATTTAATTCAGACACTTAATTTACTTCACATGTGGCCTGGGTAGTTCCCCTACTCCTGTATTCATCTCCTAGAATAACAAAGTGAAAGAGTCATCCATCATTAGACTTCCAGAACTAGTAATTATCCTGTCAGTGCCAAGGTTTCAGAATGGTCAAGTATAGCCATGTATTGATATAATCTATTCAGCAGACAGTCGTTTCCATTCATCTCATGTGAATAGGGAGGAAATGGAAAAATGTGAGTGAAAAGAACCTGTTTTTTTATTTTTGAACTGGAGGTGAGGAGTTCATTTTGCACTTTCAAGGCTGATTGGGCATTTCTGGGTCTTTTTTTTTATTATGTCCTTCTTCCTTGTCACCTGTTGGGTCATTTGGGTCATGAAGCGCAAGTTCCAGCTTCAGTGGGGAACACTTGAGCAATGCAGAAAGCAAAGAGCAGTCTATATTTTAATATTTCTATGCTTTCATCACCTCTGATCCTTAAACCATAAATGTCTCCCTAGATCTTTTTTTTTTTTTATCTCTAACCATTTTATTTTCTTTTCTTATTTTTACACAATAATATCTTTAATATCTGCCTATATTCTGGGTGCAATATAGAGTTTCATGAAAGCAATGATTGAGATTCTAGTGTGTTTTTTTTTTTTTTAAAGAACTTAGCACAGACTCAGGGCTTATCATTGGAACATTCTGTATCACACCACACGTCTCATGTTTACCTTCTACTCTCTCACTTCTTGGCCTATCCCCCAACCACTTTGCCTGGTTTCAGTGGTAGTGGTTAAGTCATGCTGAACATACCGGTATTTTCCTCTTTGTGAAAATTAGAACATAGGTATAATATGACTTACTATGGAAGCCAAAAAAGGCCATGGTTGCATTATTTTTTTTCATATTGTTATCTTCAGGGATTCATCAAGATGTATTTTAAAATAAAATATCAAATGCCCTAATTTCAAGTGTGTCAAAATAAACTACAAAATACATTAACCATGCCATGTATCAAAATAAAATACTAAAAATACTCTTTAAAGGGAGCAATCCCTTTGCAAACCTTCCATATCTGTCTATTTAATCTATTCCTTCATCACTTCACTGACTGTGTGATTAGGTGGACAGTGGTTGAGAGCAACAGCTTTTCTCTGCCTACGAGACAAATCTGCAACAGATCAACTATGCTGAACTGCCTGTTACAACTCATAGCCTGAATAATATATCAGAGATGTACTAAAGAAATTCCCAACTGAACTCGCCAAGTGGTGCTAACTAACCACCGCACCTATTGAGAGCCACAGAATGTGGGCTTAAAGCAACCCAATGCAGTTCTATTACCTTAAAATAACGGCTTCAAACTCATGGTACACTGACATATAATATAATAATGGAGTCACCGACATTGTCAATGCATGCCCAGAATGCTTGATATTGCTTTGTGTATCACTGTTGATCCTTTTGAACAATGTCGCATGGCAACCACATACAGTACTGTAACCGGTTTCATGTGTTCCGACTGAATGATCATGTTAGTTTGCCTACTGATGATTTGAAGTTCTCAAGAATAAGTTGGCCAATAATAGTAATAAAAAAATTGGCCAATATCAAAGGAAGGGTGCCAGAACAATCAATACTCAGAAACATTGCTCAAGTGCCTTGTGTATCAGCTTTGGAAGACACATACACATCACAGTCAAAGTTCCAATGTTCTACCAACAACAGGCAAACTATGTGGTTATAACTATAACCATGTGGTTAAGTGGCAGGGGCGGATTATGAACTTTCGGGCCCCTGGGCCCAGATGTATTAAGGGCCCCCCACTTATTGTCGTATATGTGGGAGGGGGGTTGTTTGATGTGATTTCCTGTATTCTGGTGCATTTTGGGGATGGCCAATACTAAATTCAATCAGATTCATAGCCTACATCCTCATTTGTTGATATTGAGGCAATGATTCCATGCAAAGGCTTGGGCTTCAGGGCCCCCTGACCCCCTGGGCCTGGGCCTGGTAGGCCCGTGCAGTAATCCATCCCTGTTGGGTTAGTGTGAAAGAGGGAGTGTATTGTGTATGTGAGCAACCTGTTACTCATCTTGCACCGGATCATCTTCCTGTATATCATGTTCCCTTAATATTCAACAAGTCTTGGCAAATTACTAAATCAGCACCAGTCAGAGGCTACATGCATTGCTTTGCACTTTTATATTGTCACCAAAATATTGGTTTTACTGTAACAAAAATATTTGGCAGCACTTTTAAGCTACAAAAATATACACCTATAAAGTATTTATTATACAAAATGCAAAGCCATTTTTCATCCCAATAAAATACAAATGAGAAAATACTATATTGTATCATAAATGTCCATCCCTGGTCATCTTGAGATAAAAAGAAAATTATGTCACTACATTTAGAAAACAAGCTTTATTGGACTTGGTAATACCATGGTAATAGCCATGCCGTGAATGTTGGTGCATGCGCAGTGAGCAAGTTCACATAAAGAATAACATCTTTTTTAGCCTTATTTGGCTGATTTCGGGAAAATATTTATAGACCCTTTCAACAATAAAAACAAAAACAATGCTTGAACATTCTATTTGGTTCCCAATCTACTTCCTCTGCATTAAGATAACATATGGAATGTTAAAACGGAAGCCTTGTGGGGCCAACTATGATGCTGATAATGGAACTCTCTTGAAAGGGTCTATAGAGATATATTGAGAAGAGGGCAACGACAGAAGAGGAAGGAATTTGAGAAACACAGCAGAGCAGAACGGTCAATTGACCTTTCCTCATCCAACACATCCCTAAACTTCTCTGAATACCACTGACTTCTGAATATCCAAAGAACCCTCCTGTTTTATCTTAAGGTTTACAAATTACTCAAAATATCAAAGGAGGGGTATTTCTAATTCACAAATATCACATCTGCCAGGGTTGCATATTAGATTTTCTCAATTTGCATAGTATCTGGAGAAGAATTCTGGTAATTGGCATTCTTGATATATTGCATTTTTGTTGGTATTGTGGCTGACAATCTGCAAAGGTGTCATTCTGCCATAAGTCTTACTTATTGGATAACACAATAGAGGTAAAAACAAAAATCTGTCATCCTTCCTTAACTGTAAAGCCTTAATTAAAAGTGAACAGGGAAAGCTTCTACAGAGATATACATATGTAAAATAATACATATGTAAAATAAGAGTTTAAAGTGTTATCAGGAGGACTACAGGGATTGCTTTTCTGTCAGAATACAAAATTATGTGAACATAATTACTTTGAGAGAACAGCTACAGAGTAGCAGGCAATGCTCTGAGCAGGGAGAACAAGGAGTTATTTTCCAAAAAGGATCAGCAACAGTGATTCTGCCTTCATGGAAACGCTACGTCATACTTCGGGACTCTATAGCATACCGTTCAATTCAGATCTAAACACAGATTCTCCTGATGTGCATTTTACTGTACATATGCCTCCCCATTCATTTGAATAAGCATGATCTCGTTCGATGATAACTGCCCAGAGACATTACCAGAATACCCACTGAGTGGCAAGACTTGCCTTGAAGGACTTTGTCAGTAGTAAGGAAATGGTGAGAAGGGAGGGCAGGGCCAAGTAGATCCCAATTCCTGAAATGAGGAAGAGGGTGTAAAGTTTTGTTTATGCCAATTTAAATCCATGAGGGGATTTTTTTCAAGAAAATAACTTTTGAATGTATACTTTAGGAACAGAGGAGAGATTTAAGGGTGTAATAAACTGCTGAAGTGTTTTTTTTTTTTAGTAAGTGACGTGCAGACCCCAGTCGACATGCAGTCCATATAAAAGTAATTTATACATGGAACTCCTATGTCTGTGCAGACACACCCCAGCCCTTGTGTGCTGTTATATTCATGTTATCAAACTAGAAAAATGGTTTTGGCAAGTTAAATTAGCTTTAGGTCATGTGCTGTGGTCTTTGTGTGTTGCTATACCCCTCAATGAAATTAAAATGGATCATGCTTGAAATGTCTATTTTCCATTTATTATCATTTGATGTATTAGACTGTGCAAAAGCAATAGGGGTAACAAACATACTTTTCAAAATCTCTGCAAATGGATAAAAGTGAAATTTTAATGGTTCAAAACTTTTGGACAGATCCTGCACTCTCCAAGTAAATACTCTCAGCTCTGAGCAAACTGGACTTTTTTGCAGTGGTACATATACATTATGGTGTAATTGCTACTGACACTGAGGCTTGTTGAACTACAGTTGCCCAACCAAATAATGACAAGATGGGTCTGTGGTTCAGAGTTAATTCTGTATCGAAAAAAGAACCACACTAGATTTTGTTCAAATCTACACACCTATGGCTACTGAAAAATATAAGGTTCATTTAGCAAATGTTATTTTGAAGTATTAAAAAACATTGTTGATTTAGAATTTTTGAACGAAATGGTTGGTAATTAGCATGTTTACGATAATTTAGATAAACTTATGGTGTGGGTGCTTGCGTTTCTTTAGAAATCCGCCGTCTTGGTTTGTATAGAAATGAATATTAAGTGACACATACACGTAAGAGGTTGGACATACGTGACGGTTGGTAATATGTGGCGTTCCGATAATCTATATGTAAATTAAAACCATTGACTTGACTGTCCAGGCTCTTTTCATATGTGAATTTCCAGGGAAACCTCAGTGCTACCATTCTTTCCTTGTAGATTTATAGTTGTCTTCGCCAAGTTTGCAGGGGGAGTACACTGGACGTGGGGTATTTATGGATTTTCACTCTGTGTGTCTGAGATGCAGGAGAGACGTATCACCCGGCTATATTTCCACATTCTGTTTCATACTCCTCTTCAAACAGATGTGAAAGAATTTTACTCAGATGTCCAACTGAGGTGCCTTCCCTGATTGCCATAAATCATTGAAGGCACTCCACAGAAGCTTAGGAGGTGAGAGGATAGGGAAGGAGAGGGCAGGAGAGAGAGGGAGCGAGGGGGAGGAAAGACAAAAAAAAAAGTCTTATTCTACCATTATACCATGAGAAAAAACACAGGGCCACCA